>NW_025814896.1:9905000-10230000 GCF_022079265.1 Lynx rufus | reverse complement strand
GGGCCCGAGACAGGCACATCTTTGGGGACTTGGCGGGCTACGGAGAGAGCTGTGTTGTCACAACCAATAGGGTGCAGATTCTTTACAGATGGTATTTTGTTTAATCCTATAAGGATCCTGGAATGTGTGTATCATTATCTCTACTTTGCACTTAAGGACGCTGAGGCTCAGACAGGTAAAGCAATTTGCTGAGGATCACACAGCTAGAGGGTCAGGGTTGCCTTAGAGGCCACGTCTGTGGGGCTCCGAAGTCTGGGTGTGCAAGCAGGCCAAGCCTGGCCGACACTGACGTGTGCCAAGCAATCTCTTCCACTTACTGGCTGCACCAGAAAGAGTATGGAAGCCTCGGTTAAATTCAGTTGTTCAGCTTCGTAGGTTTAGGAGCAGAGACGAGTAAAGGCAGGGCGCACTTCGAAAGGCCTGGTCTAAATCCCCCTGGGCAATTGACGCCAGCCCTCTGAGCCTCAGCCAGCTTCCCAGGGGGGTAATGGGCCAGCTCCACATCTTACCATCCAGGAGTGTTTGAGTCATTCACACAACAACAACAAAAAATAGTTACTCCTCTAGGCACCACACTCCGTTCTAGAAATTTCCAAAGCCCACAAAAGCAGGATCAGATCAATTTATTTGAACCATGTAGGTAATTTTGCCAGTAAGTTGTATTAATGATGATAGTAATGGCCAAAGTGACTGAGAGTTCACGGAGCACCAGGCACTGAGCTACGGGCTTTTGCGAACATGGACAGTTCGGGATCGCAATTCATTCTAACAGCTGGACTTCAAAAGAAACTGCACACTTCCCTCCCCCTTGTTCAAGTGTGGATATGTCCTTAATGAAACCCCAAATTAACAGCCAAAGAGCTCATGATCATAAGAGGAACCACCGGGCTTGCGGCGGGCGAGAGGCTCCTAGTGGGACACTAATTCTCCCCATTTCCCGTCCTGGAGTTGAGCCTTTGATCTCCCAGCTCGCAGATGACGAGCTGCCCACGGTCATCAGGAATCGCTAAAGTGGGTTTCTGTCTCTTTGAGTATGAAGGTGTGCAGACACTCAGGGCTTTCTTGCTCACTCTCAGATTTTATGAGCGTTGAACTGTGAATTTCGAAGGCCCCGTCTCATTTCGGATTGCTCTGCCTTTTTTGAAGTAAAAGCAGTTTGCAGCTGTCCTGTGCTCATTGCAAAAGGGGAGGGGGCACCAGGAATGTTGATGACCGAAGTGTTTTTTCCAGGGGACAACTCCTGCTTAAAACTCGTGGAGTCTCTCCTTGTTCCCAGCGTGGGCCCTGCTGGGACTTGCCATTTGACGTGTTCCCTCTCAGGATGAATTTATGACAGAGAGAGGGAGAGAGAGAGAGAGAGAGAGAGAGAGGGAAAGAAAAAGAAAACAACCAAATTTTAGAAGTTTCTGGAACTTGCTAACAGAGTGGAGATGAAATGAAAAACAGCGGAGATCGATACCCTACAAATAGTTTTTCCATAATTTTGGGAAGACCATCCCAATCCTTTAGGCCAGCCTCTATATTTGGGGTGGTGCTGGGAACCAGCAGGGAACGCTGTTCGTTCAGAAACTCTTAGAAAATGGGTTCTGTGGGGGCGCCTGGGTGGCCCCGACGGTTGAGCGTCTGAGTCTTGGTTTTGTCTCAGGTCACGATCTCGCAGTTTGTGAGCTCGAGCCCTGCGTCGGGCTCTGTGCTGATAGCAAGGAGCCTGCTTGGGATTCTCTCTCTCTCTCTCTCTCTCTCTCTCCCTCGCTCTCTGTGCAGCCCCTCCCCCAAAATAAATAAATAAACTTAAAAAAAAAAAAGAAAATGGGTTCCACCTGATCAACCATCCAGCCATCCATCCATGTGTCCGTGCATCATCTATCGAACGACATGATGACTTCAGCTAAAAGCGGCCCGCCCGAAACAGCAAGAATAACTACCAAGCCCACATAACTCGGCACTGATACCTCCCAGTAAGAAAAAGGCACCTGGCTGTAGGTGCATCAACTCCACACCTAGCATTTAAGCCCAAAAAATCAGACTGGGGCGTGTAAAAGAGATGCGCGAGGGCACTCACCAATGCGCTGTGAGAAAGACTGGCTACAACGCACCATTAATAGGACCGTAGGTGATTTTTCTCAGCCACTTAACTGCCTAGTTCCTCCATTTTCCCTGGAGAACAAGGATAGTCCAAATACTTATTGGTTGATGATGAACACAAAATAAATGAATGGTCAGACAGGGCTGAGAATTAGGCTGGGCACAGGCTACATGCTCAATAATTATAGCCATTATTGTTATTGCCAATAATAGAAATCAACTTTTTTTAATGCTTATTTTTGAGAGAGACAGAAAGAATAATTATTAGTATTTTGTGTGCGCGAGCAAGGAAGAGTTAGAAAGAGGAGACAGCAGATCTGAAGTGGGCTCCCTGCTGTCAGCCCAGAGCCTGACGCCGGGCTCGAACTCACGAACCGTGAGATCATGACCTGAGCCGAAGTCCGACTCTTAATCGACTGAGTCACCCAGGTGCCCCTAGGAGTCAACATATTAAAAAAAAAAACAAACAGGGGCGCCTGGGTGGCTCAGTTGGTTGGGCGGCCGACTTCGGCTCAGGTCATGATCTCGCAGTCTGTGAGTTCGAGCCCCGCGTCGGGCTCTGTGCTGACAGCTCAGAGCCTGGAGCCTGTTTCGGATTCTGTGTCTCCCTCTCTCTGACCCTCCCCAGTTCATGCTCTGTCTTTCTCTGTCTCAAAAATAAATAAACGTTAAAAAAATTAAAAAAAAAAAACAAAAAAAACAAAAAAAAAATAAAAAAAAACCAAACAAACAAAAACACCCCTATTTGTTTTGAGAGAGGAAGAGAGAGAACTAGTGGGGGGAAAGGCAGAGACAGGCAGAGAGAGAATCCCAAGCAGGCTCTGTGCTAATCAGTTCGGACCCCAGCTCGGGGATCAGTCTCCTGACTGGGAGATCAAGACCCGAGCCGAAATCAAGAGTTAGGCGCTCAACCGACTCAGCCACCAGGCGCCCTGAAATCAACATATTTCTTAAACAGACCGAATTTGAAACATATTACTGAAATAGCCCTATTTATGGTTCAGTGAAAAAAGCCCACAAAACTCACAAATGGCAGATTATGTACAATATGGTGAATCACATTTGTGCTTTTCAACCAAGAACGGGCCTCATAATAGGTTTATTTGTAGATGAAGCACTTCAGAAAAGATACGCAAGAATTGGTGATCTATAAAAATGTTTCTGTTCAGACTCTAGAGAGTTAATGTGAAAACACAGCAGAGAAATCTATGTTCTTTAAAAGGAAATTTTTTTTTCAATGTTTATTTATTTTTGGGACAGAGAGAGACAGAGCATGAACGGGGGGGGGGGGGGCAGAGAGAGAGGGAGACACAGAATCGGAAACAGGCTCTAGGCTCCGAGCCATCAGCCCAGAGCCTGACGCGGGGCTCAAACTCACGGACCGCGAGATCGTGACCTGGCTGAAGTCGGACGCTTAACCGACTGCGCCACCCAGGCGCCCCTAAAAGGAAATTTTTTTAATGTTTACTTATTTTTGACAGAGAGAGAGACAGAGCATGAATGGGGGAGGGTCAGAGAGAGGGAGACACAGAATCTGAAACAGGCTCCAGGCTCCCAGCTGTCAGCACAGAGCCCCACGCAGGGCTCGAACTCACAGACAGGGAGATCATGACCTGAGCCGAAGTCGGACGCTCAACCGACTGAGCCACCCAGGTGCCCCAAATCTATGTTCTTTTAAAGACATCTGCCGCCTACCAACACATCTCATTTATGGCTTATGACACATACAGGGAAGGAACAGTTTGAGTCTAATATGGTCTAGTTTTACACTAGTGGGTTTAATTAATTTATGATTTGAACCAGTAACTAAGAAACACTAATAATAATACGTTTTAAGAAAAAAAAAAAAAAACACTGAATTCTACTCCTGAAATCAATATTGCACGGTACTTTAACTACCTAAAATTTAAATTTAAAAAAAGGGAGAAAAAGAAAAAAAAAGAAAAAGAAAAAGAAAAAAACCATAGATAGCTTCGCCAGCGAAAAGAATTTAAGTTTGCAAACGATTGCTGAATCGTGAACATTTATAAAATGTGGTACATTTCTGGAATGAAAACCTCTGAGCCCTTGAAGTGCATTTTAAGTGGTCTTCAGCGTCCAATGCCAGGTACACATTAATGATAGGAAATTAAGGAAAATGTTTCTGTATAAGAAACTAGTCGTTTCTGATATTAGTTAGACAGCCGTTGCTTACATGCCTTACTGTATACAAATAACACAATTACAAAAAGGGGAGGAGCCTCGCGCAAAATGACGCATCCACGGTTTTGTGGTCGTAGTATTCGCTCATCCTTGTTCATCATCCCCCTGTGCTTGTTAGAGATTAAAATCCGGGTCATTGTACCAACACAACGATTTCTGGGTCCATCTGAGGGCTCACCGTGTTTCCATAGATCTCTCTCCACACCGCCCCCCCCCCCCCCCCGCCCCGACCAAATTCCGCTCCTTTTCTGAAACGCCGTTTGAAGGTTGTTCATTGTAAAGTTATCTAATGAAAAAATGCCTGTGGAGGGTGACTTACAAGCCATTTGGCTCCCTCCTGTCAGGGGAGGAAAAGAATAACACTGAGCAAGGCTGAAGGTTTTTATTATCACGTCGTAAATGGGCAAATGGCATCTATCAATACAAAGAGACTCCGAGGGCCCTGGAAAAGGAAGCTGCACTTGGGGGAGGCTGTCGAATGACAAAATGGATTTTTATTAACCTCCTGGTCCAAAATCTCTTTTCCTATTTTCTTTTGCCTCATTCACTTGGCAACATAATAATGCTGTAAAAACACCCAAACAGGAAGCTGATAACCCATGGAAACCGCAAGGCCCCCGCCACCCCCCACCCCTCACTGAAAAGCACAGGAGAGGCTGAACGGAGGCCGAGGCACTTAGAATTGTAAACAGGTATGCCAGCACTCATGCATTTTCCCATACAGGCCCTGCCTGCTTTGGCTTTTCCTTGGAAGATATTGCTTTCCAAGAATAACCCAGCCTGTTTGCCCCAGCGTTAATTCTCACAAAGTTTTCATATTTGGGTCATAAACATCTTTCACGACGCTGGTAAAATGGCCAAGGTGTTTATGAGCTGCAAGAAATATTTACGCCAAATGCATAAAGACAGAAATGGAACCGGTGCACCTCAAACTGGGATAAACTGCACTGGCCTGGGGGAAGGGGGGGGGGGGGAGGAGGGAGGAGGGAGGAGGGAAGGGAACGGGGGCGGGGCCAGAATGATTTCCCTGCAGGTTGTGAAGGCGGAGGGCTCATAAAAATGTTTAGTAAATGTTAACAGTAATTCAGGCCTGAGCAGGTGTGAGAGCCCGCACACACGGCCAGGGGCGAGGGGAGCATGAACAGGGGGCCCAGCCGGCTCCAGAGAAAGCCATTCCTCTCCTTCGTGCCAGGGAGGGGCACGGACCCAGCAGCTCGGGCTCTGACGTTCTGACCGGGCGGGCACATCAAGTTTTCCAGACATTTAGAGCCTGGGCTGAAACTGGGTTGCGATTTCCCCGGCAAGTCAACAGCTACGGTGTAGCTGTTTTACCGGAAACATTTTCACACTGCAGCGGGCCTAAATCTGTTCTAATGTGGCAAGATGCCCACGGTTGTCTTTTTTTTTTTTTTTTAAGTTTATTTACAGAGAGAGAGAGAGACCACGCGCACTCACGAGTGGGGCAGGGGCAGAGAAAGAGGGAGACACAGAATCTGAAGCAGCCTCCAGGCTCTAAGCTGTCAGCCCAAGAGTCCTGTGCGGGGCTCGAACTCACCAACCGGGAGATCATGACATGGGCCACAGTTGGACTTAACCGACTGGGCCACCCAGGCGCCCCGAAAGGTAATCTTAAATATAATATACAGTTCAGAGGATCCTTTCTGTTGTTACTGTTTTCAAAATCCTCAGATACGCAGAGAAAATAACCCCAAACATCACACTGGGTTGGACTACTTTGCCCTTTATATTTCTGTATTGATTGCATTTTTTAAATAGGCCATAAAGAGACAAAAATGTCATAGATCTAGGGCACCTGGGTGGCTCAGTTGGTTGAGAGTCTGACTCTTGATTTCTGGCTCAGGTCATGAATTCACGATTCATGGGTTCAAGCCCTGTATCAGGGTCAACGCTGGCAGTGCTGAGCCTGCTTGGGATTTACTCTCTCTCTCTCTCTGTTCCTCCCTTCCACTTGCACACTCTCTCTCTCAAAATAAATAAATAAACTTAAATAAATGCCACAGATCTGGGGATACCTGGCTGGCTCAGTCGAAAAAGCAAGTGACTCTTGATCTTGGGGTCATGAGTTCGAGTCCCACACTGGGTGTGGAGATTACTTTTTTTTTTTTTTAATTTTATTTCATTATTTATTTATTTTTTTGGAGATTACTTAAATAAATGCTTAAAAATGTAATAGATCTACACATAAAGACATATTAAAAAATTAAAATGAGTGCATGTCAAACTAGTGAAAACTGAGTAAGGCCTGTAGTCTCCTTAAGTATATTACGCCAATGTCAGTTCCCTGGATTTGATAAATGTTCTGTAGTTACAGGGGGATGCCACCATTGGGGGAAGTGAGGGGATGGGACCTTTTTGCGCCATTTTTATGCTTCTGGTGGTCTATAATTATTTAAAAATAAAAAAATTTAAGAGGGCATCTCTTAGTTTGTAAAGGAAAGAATAAATACAGTGATTCGTAAAAAGATGCCATGGCATCCTGTTGAAATTGGAAGATACAGACGGCAGGGTGGTGGGTACACAGGATGCACCCAGCAAGATGAAACACACGCTCAGCACAATGCGTGACGAAAGGCTGCTAGGATTCTAATAGTGATTCCGTTTAGATGGAAGCTTTTCATTTCGGGTGGGTACTTATTATTATTTTTTAACTTATTTTTGAGAGAGAGAGAGACAGAGCGTGAGTAGGTTAGGGGCAGAGAGAGAGGGAGACACAGAATCCGAAGCGGGCTCCAGGCTCCGAGCCGTCAGCACAGAGCCGGACACGGGGCTCGAACTCACGGACCGCGAGATCGTGACCCGAGCTGAAGTCGGACGCTTAACCGACTGAGCCACCCAGGTGCTCCTTGGTACTTAATTTTTTTTTTTAATTTTTTTTAATGTTTATTTTTGAGACAGAGAGAGACAGAGAATGAACGGGGGAGGGTCAGAGAGAGAGGGAGACACAGAATCCGAAGCAGGCTCCAGGCTCTGAGCTGTCAGCACAGAGCCCGACGCAGGGCTTGAACTCAGGGACCGTGAGATCATGACCTGAGCCGAAGTCGGACGCTTAACCGACGGAGCCACCCAGGCGCCCCAAGTACTTAATTTTTTAAAAATGTGGCTGTACATTACTTCTAACAGTACTTGTCATTTCATTCATTCTACTCTCCTAAGGTTTATTTTTCCCCCCAAACTTATACAAACACATACATGTGTGCACACATATACGTGTGTGTTTGTGTACTGAATTTTTGCCCTAAGCAAGTTCTCCACTCACTGCTTACTCTTTCAAGTAAATCATCACTAAGTCCTTTTATCAATAAAAATGGAAATAAAGACTACTATCTCGTAGATTGGAACTGGCTACAAGCACTCTAAGCGAAATCCTGGCCTGGTATATATACCATGTCTGATCTCTAAGGAGAAGGGCATTAAAATATGCTTTGAAGACCTGTGTGCGAGGCACACTACATCCTTTATCTTATTTGTTCCTCAAAACAACCTGATCGTGTAGATATTTTTCATCACCTTTCAGCAGGCGAGGAAACTGAGAGCTTAACAGAGGTCACACAGCTAACGAATGATCTGGGGAGCTGGGATTTGAACTCGGAGAGCGTAGCTTGGGTATCTGTGCTCTCAAGCCTCAGGATGGAAACCTGAGACCTCGACATCAGCATCATCACTGAAATGACTTATAAATAATGGATACACTACTGCTTTTGGATCGATAACCAGTAACATAACCGATAAATGATAGAGGACCCGGCCTTGCACACGGAGAATGCAGTGAATAACTTAGCACTTTCTATTATCAGGCTATTCTATAGAAAAAGCAGCCAGATCAAGAGAATAACTGTGCCCTGCGTGGGCTGTGCGCACGAGAAACAGGGAGGGTCAGGGTGGAAACACCCACCGGAAGCTGCCGGGTCCCCTGCTGGAAACAGAACTCTGGCAAGACAGGTGGGCAAGGGCAGAAGTCTCAGTGGATCATTCGGGGGGAAACAGGGGCAGAGTGTGGGGAAGAAGTTTGCAGGGCTTGGTAGAGCAGAAGGCAAAATAATAGGGACTGTGGTAGGCTCAATAATATCCACTCCTATGATGCCCACATCCTAGGGGCGTCTGGCTGGCTCAGTTGGTTAAGCATCCGACTGCGGTTCGGGTCGTGATCTCAGGTTCGTGAGTTCGAGCCCCGCGTCAGGCTCTGTGCTGACCGCTTGGAGCCTGGAGCCTGCATTGGATTCTGTGTCTCCCTCTCTCTCTGTCC
Organism: Lynx rufus; assembly: GCF_022079265.1. Taxonomy (NCBI): domain Eukaryota; kingdom Metazoa; phylum Chordata; class Mammalia; order Carnivora; family Felidae; genus Lynx; species Lynx rufus. The sequence goes on along the minus strand of NW_025814896.1, from coordinate 10,221,449 downwards.
CTCCCCCACTCCCGCGCTCTCTTGGTCTCAAAAAAAAAAAAAAAAAAAAGTCCACATCCTAATTCCTGAAACCTGTGAGGATGTCAAAAGTGGCTTTGCAGATGTGCTTAAATTAAGGACCGTGAGATTCAAAAGGTATCCTGGATTAGTCGGGCGGGTCCAAGGTTATCATGAGAGTCTTTGTAAGAGGGAGGCAGCAGGTCAAAGAAGGAAATAGGAGATGTAACGACAGAAGCCAGAAGTTGGGTGATGGAAGGAAGGTTCCAGTAGCCAAGGGGTGCTGGCGCCCTCCGGAAGCTAGAGTAAGACAAAGGGAAAGGATCTTCTGTTAGACACCCCGAAGGGAACCAAACCTGCGGGCGCCTTGCCTTTAGTCCAAAGAGATTCTTTCTGGACTTCTGGTGTCCAGACCGGTAAGAAAGTAAACTCGTGTTGTTAAAGCAGCAACAGGAAACTGATACAGGGACTGTGCGTGGACTGGGGAGAAGAGAGAAAGTCGTGTTAGTCCTTTTAAAGTCCCTTCTTTAAGTGTTGGTAGATAGGGGGGGAAAGGTAAGCCTTCTTTGTAAATTACCTTTCTGTTGCCTTTTTGTGCTTCTTTAAATGTGTCTCCTTGCATTGGCGAGACTAGGAAGAGCCTCGGGTTTTATTTGGGTTATGCAGTTGTTAATGAATCGTGGGCCATAATAACCGAGCAGGTGAATCTACTTCACAGAGTAGAAAACCATGGACTACGCAATTCCACGCTTCTCTAAAGAACCAGATCTGAAGCTGTGTTCATATTGTGAAGTTTTGCCTTCCCTGTTATTTTATTTTATTAAAAAAAATTTTTTTTTAATGTTTGTATTCACTTTTGAGACAGAGAGAGACAGAGCATGAGCAGGGGAGGGGCAAAGAGAGAGACAGAGAGACACAGAATCTGAAGCAGGCTCCAGGCTCTGAGCTGTCAGCACAGAGCCCGACGTGGGCTCAAACTCACGGACTGCGAGATCATGACCCGAGCTGAAGTCTGACGCTTAACCGACTGAGCCACCCAGGCGCCCCCTTCCCTGTTATTTTAATGACACAATCCAATTTATAAAGTCTAAAACAATGTAAAGACAAAAATCAGGATTTTTTTTTTTTTGAGTTAGGACAGGGCAAAAATAAATATAAATGGAGAGTCCTTTTCTTTTAAAAAAAATGTATCGACACAAATAATACCTACTCTTGTAGACAAAATTTAAAATACAGATAAAAAGGGGGGAAAAAGCCCTAATTGTTAGAATATGAAACAGATACTTACTGTTGTTATAAATTCTCAGTATGTTTTCTATGCCTGAGTATCCTTACCTATTTAATTCTTGAGAGAGAAAGAGACAGAGCACGAGCAGGGGAGAAACACAGAGAGGGAGACACAGAATCCGAAGCAGGCTCCAGGCTCTGAGCCATCAGCACAGAGCCCAATGCGGGGCTCGAACTCACAAACTCGAGATCACGACCTGAGCTGAAGTCGGACGCTTAACTGAGCCACCCAGGCGCCCCTGTACTTGCCTATTTTTGCAAAAAGGTGATCATACTGCACAAACTTTGTTGCCGCCACTTTGTGCATTGAACTATCATAAACATCTTTCCGTGTCAATCAATAAACTTCCCTAAAAGCATCTCCCAAAGTGGTTTCCAAAGAATGTTAACAGGCGTTGAAAGAAACTCTGGGGTGGGATTATGCTGCAACCCTGGGTTAGAGGAAGCTAGAGAATTTGCTGTAAGACTTCTCAGATGCTGTGGTGTAAGAGACGCGGCACACAGATCTGACATGCTACACGATAGAATGTTTCTCCAAGCTCTCTCACCACAGAAGCCTCCCCCCACCTTTTTTGTTATTGAAAATAAGTATACATAAAATTAACCATTTTAAAGTGAATAATTCAGTGGTATCTACCACATTCACAATGTGGTACAAATCCCATCTCTATGTCGTTCCGTAACATTTTCATCAATCCAAAATAAAACCCTGTACTCATTAAACAGCTGAGTCGTCCTTATCCTGGGATCATGAGCTCCTGGCTCTTCCTGGTGTTTGTTGAGTGAATAAATAAAGATATGGTTTAAGACTATAATAACAGCTCTTTCGACTTTGATCTGTTGGGCTGCCTATTTACAAGGGTACAAAAGCCTATGGACATAGATCCACACTCAGTGGTAATCCAAGAGTGTCATCTCTCAAACCCTAGAGCAAAAAAGAGCTGCTAAGATTTGGTCTGTTACTACACAGCTCAACCAAACAATATATTTACCCACGTTATTGAAGCCTAAGTAGAGACTGTTTTTTCCAGAAGCATTTGGCAGATTATAAACACTCGAAAGGGCTACTTTTCACTCAACATACAAATCATCCTCAGCATCTACGTGGCTAGAAAACAGTTATCTTGTATCAAAATACCTCTATCCATACAGGGGAGAGGAAAAGGAGGTGAGGCTTCATCGTCTCCAGCAGGAAATCAAGAGATTACATTCTTCAGTTGATACTCCACAAGCGGAGATGTAACCCTAACACTCAGATTTCAGAGGTAGGAATTAGAACAACTACGCTCAGGAAGAATTCAAGTGCTTTTCTCAGAAGCCTGAACCTGGGGGCGGGGCAGCCTCGCTTTTCATCATTAACCTTTCGCAGTTGAGCGCGTTTTAATCACCAGAGGGGAATTCTTTCCCTTCAAATTGTTTTTTAGGTGAAGGGGGTTGAGAGGTACAGACTCCCAGTTATAAAATAAATAAGTCACGGGGATGTGAAGCACCAGCGTAAGGAATTTAAGTCAATAATATTGTAATAACTTTGTATGGCGACACGTGGTAATGAGACATATCCTGGTGAGCGTTTCCTACTGGGTATAAATGTGGAATCGCTATGTTGTACACTTGGAAGCAATATAATATTGTATATCAACTATTATTATTATTATTTTTTTGGTCCATTGTAAGCTCTGTGTTTTTATTTTTTTCAACTATTATTTTAAAAATAATAAAGGTTTTGTTTTTGTTTTTGTTTAAAGAAATAGGTGCTTTGGGACCATAACAGTGGTACCTGATAATTTTGCTTTAGGAGAGTGCATGAGGGGCACCTCACTGGCTCAGTCGGTGGAGTGGGACACTCTTGGCCTTGGGGTTGTGGGTTCGATACCTGTGTTGGATGTAGAAATTACTTAAAAATAAAATCTTTTTTTTTTTTCAACGTTTATTTATTTTCGGGACAGAGAGAGACAGAGCATGAACGGGGGAGGGGCAGAGAGAGAGGGAGACACAGAATCGGAAACAGGCTCCAGGCTCTGAGCCATCAGCCCAGAGCCTGACGCGGGGCGCGAACTCACGGACTGCGAGATCGTGACCTGGCTGAAGTCGGACGCTCAACCGACTGCGCCACCCAGGCGCCCCCAAAATAAAATCTTTTAAAAGGGAGGGGAGGGGAGAAAAGTACATGAGATCTAGTCACATTGAGTTCAGACTGAAGACGAGATAGCATAAAATATCTCCACAATGACACACAAGAAACGATGAGGCTGGTTCCTTCCAGGGCAGGGAACAGTATGGCCAGCGCAGAAAAGCAAGAAGGGCCTTCACTGCACACCCTCTCATAGTTTTTACATTTTAGAAGATGCAGATATATTACTTTTTACAAAATGACCATTTTGGGGAGGAAAAAACGACCCAAGGGGCCAGCATTTACATTTATTTGCAGTCCTTCATTTCTATTGTTATAAATGTATTAAAACGGATAAAAGTGACTACACGGAATCATAAAGTGAATTATTCAAAGCAAACGTGGCTAAATGTCAACCATCAAGGTGAAGGGAATGAACTTCATTTCACTATCCCACAACTTAAAGTTTTCCAATATAAAGGCTTGAGGGAAAATATTATACAATTGAAACAATATGATAAGCACCCAAGAAGCTTAAAAAAATCCTGGTGCTCAGGCCATATCCTGGAATAATAAAATCAGAAAATCTAGGAGTGGGATTCAGCCATTAGTATTTAAAAACAATTTTTGGAGGGGGGAGGCTGGCTGGCTTAGTCAGAAGAGCATGTAACTCTTGATCTCAAGGTTGCGAGTTCCAGCCCCACATTGCGTGTGGAGACTACTTAACAAATAAAATAAATAAATACATATTCTTTCCTTCTTAGATGATTTCAACGTACAGCGAGGTAGAAACCAGTGCTCTAGGGAATTTCAAAAGGTTCGTTTGCTTTGACTTTTTATAATCTTTAGAGTGATTTCCTGTCTCAGCAAAGTAAGCTCTACGACACTCGGAGTGACTCCTAACCTATTTTCTGTTACTTTAAAGTGACAAGAGCAAATAATACAATGGTAATGTTAGAAGCAGGTAAGTATCGTTATAAGGAAACAAATGGTAGCCTGCTCTCTGAGACGCCACTTGAAGCCGACAGGTTTGGGTTGGATACCCAGTGATACCCTGTATTTTTATATTTTCATTTGACCTATTGAGTTTAACAAAGTTCCCTTCTTACTCTGCTCCATACTCAGAGGCTAGAGAAAGTTCTAGATGTTTCAGTATTTTGGAGAAGCTGGAATGTGAGGAGGGCTGCAAATAATGGAAAACACAACTCAGCAGGGCCTGAACAATCAGGTCATTGATTAACCATCTATCAAGGATTTTCGCAGGGTAGCCTCCCCCAGGGCTGGTGATCTGGTTAGTTAATTTGGGAGCCTGGGTTTTTCTCTTCTTCCCACTCTCCCAACTCTAGCTTGTTTTCCGTCTGCCTCCCATCCAGGCCCCCAGGCTGCAGGGATCTGGGAGTCACAGGGGGATGGTGATGTCGAGGGGCGACAAAAAAAGTCCCCACGTTTTATCCCCCTTCGAGGGTGAGGAGCAAAGCCTCGTAGCAGGCTCCCCTTCATACCTGTTGGTCGAAGTTGTCTCATGTACCTTTTCCTAAGGCAATGACTTGGCAAGGGGAACAAGGCCACCATGGTGGGGCTCACATCACGGGAGCGTTGTATACACACACACACACACACCCAAAATGATATAAATGACTTTATATTCCAGGGTCTTCTCTTTATTTTTTGATTTTAAGTAATCTCTATGCCTAACGTGGGGCTTAAACTCATGACTTCAAGATCAAGAGTCACATGCCTTATTATTATTGTTTTTTTATTATTTATTTAAAAAAATTTTTAATTTATTTTTGAGAAAGAGAGAGACGGAGTATGAGCAGGGGAGGGGCAGAGAGAGAGGGAGACACAGAATCCGAAGCAGGCTCCAGGCTCCGAGCTATCGGCACAGAGCCCGACAAGGGGCTCGAACTCTCGAACCGCGAGATCATGACCGGGGCTGAAGTCAGACAGTCAACCGACTGAGCCACCCAGGTGGCCCATGATCTCACAGTTTGTGAGCCTGGGCCCCCATCAGGGTCCGCAATGACAGTCTGGAGCCTGTTTGGTATTCCGTCTCTGACCCTCCCCTACTCACACACAAGTGCTCTCCCTCTCCTTCTTTTTCTCAAAATAAACACAAAATATTTTTAAAAATCTTAAAAACATAGGGTACCAGCGAAACAAATTATGGTCCTCTGCACAAGAGGAGGGGGACTCTATGTGCTGATATGAAATGAGTTTCAAGGTCTATTGTTTATATATACAGAAGTAGCATAAACTACCATTGGTATATTAGAGAGAAAAAAATATGTACATCTGTTAGATTATGTACGCATAAAATATCTCTGAGAGCACAGGTGAGCTTCGTTCCGGGGCCAATGGTCAGTGGGTAGACTTCATTCCCTCCTGTACCTTGCGTACCTTTTGATCACGAACCCTGTGAATTTTTAACCTATTCAAAACAATTAAGTTTATGCACACCCCAGCGCGCCCGGCTGGCTCAGTCGGTTGGACATTTGACTCTTGATTTCGGCTCGGGTCATGATCTCATGGTTTGTGGGGTTGAGCTGTGCATCGGGCTCTGCACTGATAGCGTGGAGCCTGCTGGCGATTCTCTCTCCCTCCTTCTCTCTGCCCCTCCCCTGCTCGCTCGCTCTCTCAAAATGAATAAATATTAAAAAAAAGAAAAAAGTTTAGAGGCGCCTGGGTGGCTCAGTCGGTTGAGCGTCTGACTTCAGCTCAGGTCATGATCTCGCGGTTGGTGAGTTTGAGCCCCGCGTCGGGCTCTGTGCTGACAGCTCAGAGCCTGGAGACTGCTTCCGATTCTGTGTCTCCCTCTCTCTCTCTGCCCCTCCCTCGCTCACGCTCTCTCTCTCTCTCTCTCTCTCAAGAATAAATAAAACATTAAAAAAAATTTTTTTTAAGTTTATGCACCCCCCCCCACTCACATCATAATTGGCGGTCTGAATTTGTATATGAGTAAAATGTAATGTACCATAAAATAACAAACTGTCACAGCTACCCATGCCATCATCCCCTGCCGGTTGGTTTGCACGTGGCATCTCACTTAAGTGTCACCAAGTCAGTAATGGGATCCCAGGAACTCACAACACGCTTCTCTGTTTCTTTTGGCCTTTCCCACTCGACTGGCCCACAAAGGCACTACAAATACACTTTAAGTGTATTTAAGAGAGCATCGGGCTCTCTGCACAGAACTCACTTCGGATCCTCTGTTCCCCTCTCTCTCTGCCCCTCCCTTGCTCCTGCGTGCCCCCCCCCAAAAACAAACATTTAAAACAAAAACAAAATAAGCCTCTTAATATCTGCACTCCCACCCCCCACCCCCACGACAAGACTGCAGCCCTGAGCCCCTTGCACACAAAACTCAGGCATGGCTGCCGGCTCCCGGATCATGATCCCTTTTTGCACAGATGAAACCTTTGGGGCTCTGATCAGTTGCATGGTGTGGCCAACATCATATAAATCATGGCCGTGGGGGTCTAAACGTGGTATGTGTGACCTCAAAGGCCAGGATTTCTCAAAGATTCCCTTGAAATCTGTTATTGAAAGTCATCTGATTTTCTTTAACAAAACGTAACTGATCTCACAGAGAAAGCTGGGGGAAAGCTAGAGTCGATATACAGAAAACCCTGCTTGTCTTGTTTCTTGGGGACTCGGTCATTCCCCCTGTACGAGACACGCCTTGAGGATAGGAGCAGCCACAAAACACGATGAAAAGAAGGCGTTGTGGAGGAAAGCGATCATTCTAAAGTTCACTCTCCTGTTCCAGCATTTGGGAAATTGATATGTATATGTGCACACACGTACACATACACGTACACAGACTGGTGAACTTTCCCCCATGTGTTTGGACTTAAATGAAAATTAAAATGAGAATGACTGGGGAAGTTAGTGGCATTTGATGAGAGTATTAAGGAAACCGCCCGCTTAGAAAATCACGCTGTGGGGGCGCCCGGCTGGTTCAGTAGGTAGAGTGTGTGACTCTTGATCTCGGGGTCATAGGTTTGAGCCCCACGTTGGGTGTAGAGATTACTTAAATATAAAATCTTTTCAATAAAAAACTCATGCTGTGACGCGGCCATACGCTCGGTCTCTGAAACTGGTGGGGAGAGAGCCCTGGGCACTCAAAAATTTCCAGGTCTCTGCCGAAACAGGGAACTATTCCTTGTACTTACAGTTCACGGCTAAAAGCAATTAAAACGCTTCATTCTTAAGCATAAATGCATTATTTGTTCTTAGTATTTAAATCTCTCAAAAAGTATACAGGTCAGGGGCACCTGGGTGGCTCAGTCGGTTAAGCATCCGACTTTGGCTCAGGTCATGGTTAAGTGCCTGACTTCGGCTCAGGTCATGATCTCGAGGTTCGTGAGTTTGAGTCCCACGTCGGGCTCTGTGCTGACAGCTCAGAGCCTGGAGCCTGCTTCGGATTCTGTGTCTCCCTCTCTCTCTGCCCCTCCCCCCTCTGAAAAATAAACAAATATTTAAAAAAAAAAGTATAGGTCAAACTCCCTGTCATCGTGTATTTCTTTTGGGGCAAAGAATTGAAGCCCACTCTTCCTTTCTATTTAGGTTTTTAATTTTTGTCAAGAGAAGAAGTTAAACAAGGTGAGGAAAGCCAAGATTTGTGATGCAATGCATCTTTTCCCTGTTCCGCAGAGATTTATCCCTGAGCACACAAAGTGTAGAAGAAATGAACAAAAGATTGGAGCTGAAAACCTGAAGGGCTTGCTTTTTGCCCATTGAGCAGATAACTAGAACTATCTGCATTATCTATGCATATGGGGTTTTTATCATTTTTACCTAAAGGTGGCTCTTTCTGGTAATGACAAACGTGTTTAAAAAAAAAAGAAGAAGAAGAAAAAGCCTGGTTTTTCTCAATACACCTTTAAAGGTTTTTAAATTATTTCATATCTGGTCAAGTTGAGATTTTTAAGAACATCATTTTTAATTTGTAATAAAAGTTTACAACTTGTGATGTGTTCAAAAAAGTCAACAAACAGCAAGCACCTGTTTAATAAATGTGTTAAATTAAAAAAAAAAAAGAATAAATTCTCTTGGGGGATTCTCTCCCATCTCTGTAAGCAAAAAAAAAATAAATAAATAAAAATCATTGTAAAATATCAATAATAAAGTTAATGCAGGCTCATTGAAGAAAATCTGAAAAATAAAACCTACCCAGAATCCCACTTCCAGAGATAATTATAGCAAATGTTTTGGTTCATTTTCTTCCAGTCTTTTTTCAAGGTGGGGAGGGAATGTGGGGGGATTTACAAGAATTTATTAATCAAGTCTCCACAGTTGGGAGTGTTTTTGGATTGAGAAGCAAAATATATTATAAAATGAAAATACTCATTCAGTCCCTGTCTTAAAAAAAAAAATTGTTTTAGTGTTTATTTATTTGGGAGGGGGGAGGGGGCACAGAGAGAAGGAGAGAGAGAGAATTCCAGGCAGACTCTGTGCTGTAAGCAGCAAGCCTGACGTGGGGCTTGAACTCACAAACCGTGAGATCACAACCTGAACCGAAATCAAGTCAGATGCTTAGCCAACTGAGCTACCCGGGCGCCCCCATTCAGTCCCTGTCTTAGGTCACGTTTTCTAGAAGCAGACTCTCAGATGGAGGCTTGCCCATGGAGTTTATTAGGGAGTGACTTTGAGCACAACACCTGCCGAGAGTGGAGGGAGAGGCTGACTGGCAGTGTGTTTGCAGACGAAGCCTCAGCAGATCCTGTTTGGGGTCTGGAACGGGGACGCCCTTCACAGCTGTCCCAGAGGCTGCGTGTTTGTATCCAGTTTTTGGACGTAGGCTGACCCTGGGGACTGGGGTAGAAGGTCAGGAGAATCATCTGAATCCAGCCAAGAGCAATTCTGAGCACCGATCGCCGGGAATGAGGGTGTCGGTCCTTCCCCGGTGCACAACATGCATCCTTCCCTGGGTAGTAACAGCCTCCCCTTAACCTCCATCGATCCAACATTCTCTCCCCACACGGCTAACAAAACAGTACAAGCACAAGGTTTGGTCACTAGCAGAGTGAAAACGTAGATCTTAAGAAGAATGCAAGATTTCATGAAGTCAGTGAGAGTGAGGTTGGGAGCCATTCCGATTGTAGGCAAAGCCATTTCAGGGCTCCTGGGTGGCTCGGTTGGTTAAGCATCTGACTCTTGATCTCGGCCACGGTTTACGGGTTCAAGCCCCACCCTGGGCTCCGCACTGACAGCTCGGAGCCTGCTTGGGACTCTCTCTTCCCCCTCTCTCTACCCCTCTCCCGCTTGTGCTCTTTCTCTCTCTCTCAAAAATAAATAAATAAAACATTAAAAAAAAATAAAGAAATGCATTCCTTGGAAAAAAACAAAAAACAAAAAACGAACAAGCCAAGTGATGATCTAGTCTCGTGGGACACAGAAGAGAAAAGCCAACAAGGACAATGAAGACAAGCGTTTTCTTCAATAAATATATTGCAAGGGTTCAAAAAGAGAGGGAGAGCCAATTTCTTGGACTTTATTTGGATCCCATTTCAAATAAGCAAACTGTAAAAAATAATGACATCGAGGAGACAGAAATTTGGATATCGATTGGATGTCTGATGACATTGAGGAAGTGTTGGGTAATAACGCGTTGGTGGTCCTAGTAAGGAAATAGTCCTCTTTGCAAGATATATACTAACGCGTGTGCAGATAAAGCAATATGGCGTCTGGAGGTCTGTTGGTGATGCAGGGCTGGGGTGCCTAAGAGTGACATGGGCTGGTAGTGTTGAAGCTGGGTACATGTGGGTTCATATACTTGTCTGTCTACTGTTGCATGTGTTTGAAACATTTTCCATAATAATTTTATGAAATATTTTCCATTTTTTTTTTAAAGAGAAAGAGTACAGTTTCAACCTGAAAAGATCACCAGCATCCCTTGGGAAAACCAGTTATGCCTCTGAGTATTATTTTTTCAATGTTTTTTTCAAAACCGACCTTCTTTATGACCCAGCGCAAAACTGAATGTCAAGAGAATAAGATCCTGCGATACTAACTTCCAATTCTGTCAGGAAAAGTAGCTAACCCCCCAAACAAAAGAACAAACACCTTATTCATGCTCAAGGACGTCCTCAGAATTAATGTAGAGCTGTCATTACGAGCTGCATGCGGTTAAAAATAACATTAAATCGCTTATTTTTGTAGCCTTGATGTTTGTTTTTGGTTTTGTTTTTGGGTTTTTTTTTGATGTTCGTTTTTAAGATAAAGCCCCAATCAATTCCCCCCTTTATATATTAGAGAATTTCCGTCACCAAAGTGGATTCATTTGAACAACTATTCTCCAGAACAGACGAGGCATTTTGTCCCCCTGCTTTTTAAAATAGAAATATACAACCCAAGTATAAAACCACAACTTTGGATGCCTATTTCTTTTTGATAGAAAAGTACATACAACCAGAAACTATCTTCTTGAGTTTACCAGAAAATGCTGCTTTCCCAGATGCTCGCTCTGCTTTGCAGCTTTAACCCACGTGGGCTTTCGTTTTGTTTGTTGTGTGTGTTTTATTGCGAAGGGACAAGAGTCACAGCTAGCATTTCAAGGAAGTCAATGCCTTGTAACTTCTGTCTTCCTGTGACCTAATAACATAACCGAACACAGCACGGTGAACGGTTAAAAGTCAGCGCACAGGGAGAATGGGTGACTTCGCAGGGTTTCTTCCTTGCACAGACTGTATCTTTGCCAAGAGGTGATATTACATTCCATTTATTCCTGCCGAATATTGACATCCAGCCATGGAGACAAAATAATCTCTTTGCCTCCCCCACCTTCAGCACTCCTCCATCAGGAAAGCGATTGACAAACTAATGTATGGAAAGTGAATCTTTTGTACTCCTTATAATGACCAATTTTTCCTTGGGGCTCACCAAAGCTGTGCAAACAAGAGCTCCATTGTCCCTTTCAGCGGAGAATAATAGAAAACTTAAATGAAATCTGGAGGCCATTTGACCTCCTAGGAAACACGGAGGTAGACGTGCTGCTTGAAAACCGGAGCCTGTTAACACGTGACATGTTACATACCCTCTTATTTCCAGAGGACTTTCGATGTCCACGGAAGTTGTGGGACAGCCATTTCCTCATTTCAGGATTCTGACTCTGAGCCACATCAGAGAACTCACCAGACAGACTTGGTCGAAAACAAAAATTAAAGGAATTGAACAGTGATCATCGTAAGAGTGAGTGTAATGACAGGTACCGTTTACTGAACGCTTAATATCTAACCCCCCCCCCCAGGACCCTGTGAGGTGGGCATGATTATTGAGCCCATTCTACAGACGAACAAACTGAGGCTCCGAGAGAGAAAGTAGCTCATCTAGGAAGTCTTAAAGATGGTTGTTAAAATCTAGATGATTTTGGAAGTTTCTTTCTTAAATTGTGCTGTTATCTCTCATAGACTTTTTTTTTTTTTGAAATGTTAAAAGATTTCCCATGTATTTAATTACATAAGAAACGTTACTGCAAATTATAAGCTGGGCGAAGCTAAGCAGAAGAGGGAGCCACAATCTATGCAGAGGCACTGGGTGTGGATGACTGTCCCCAGGGCAAGCCTGAGGGCCATGAGCTGAGGATGGCAGGGCCACATCTGGGGAGGAGTCTGGGTCCCTGAGTCAACCCATCTAGGAACGCTTGGACTGAATGCTGGCAAAGTACACAGAAAATCCATGAACTTGTAAGACCTTGCCCGTTGTGACTGGTTTCTCCTGAGTTCTCGTGACTGTAATTCGGGTCTCTTAGTCCGTTCCGGGAGACCCTTCGGTCCAGTGCCCTCGTCCAGACGTTGACCAGATACAAGAGAGAGAGGGAGTCTTAGGGGAAAGACGTCTATGGGACCTTTACAAGCAGGACCAGCCTTCCCTGTGGCAGAAGGAAATTTGAAATCGGGAGGATGAGCCTCACCACCCTGCTCTGACACGCTGGTGAGCAGAGAGGGGGGCATGGCACGGCACTGCTTGGACCCTCCAGGCTGGCGGCATGGCCGAGCACAGCTCCCGGCTGCAGTCAGGCCCTCCCACTTTCCCGATGTACCGAACACGTAATATCACTTGCTATCTGTGCAGCAATGAAGCAATTAGAAAGCACTGTTTTCTAGAACCTGGCTGGCTTCCCTCTCCCTCGGTGCTAATCATGGTCTCTCCCGGTTGCTGGACACTTGTTTGTGTTACAGACAGGGCACCCCTCAGGGTTCCGTGTGATCAGGTGTGGCCCACAGGACACTGGCCATCAGAGGAAGAGCTTCGGTGCCTATGGGACTGGGGAGGGCCTGATGCCCGCCACCGAAATGTCTTCCCCGTTGGTCCTGGAACAGCTGTGAGGTGCGCTGCTGGTGACGTCTGTAGACTCGAGGTCTCTCGGGGTTTCCCTGGGAGCCCCTGCTCTGTGCTGCTATAAAGTTTTATAGTAAAGAGCTGACATATTCGAAGAAGAGGGAAAGGGCTGGCTGAAAGGTGTTCTGCCTTGGCCGAAGTCTGGGCACAGGTCAGGAAGAAGACGGCACAGCCTCCGGAGCCTTCACCACTAGGAACCCTGTGCTTGGTGGCACTACATACAAATCGGAACAAATCCAACAGGCGGAGAACACGGAAGGCTTTCCTGGAGAAGTACAGAGAAATGAGACTCCTCGGCTTTTTTTCTTTTCCTCTTTCTTAAGTTTATTTATTTATTTCGAGAGAGACAGAGACAGCATGAGCAGGGGAGGGGCAGAGAGAGAGAGGGAGGGAGAGAGAGAATCCCAAGCAGGCTCCGCACTGTGGGCACGGAACCCGACACGGGGCTCAAACTCACCAGACCTGAGCCGACACCAAGAGCCGACGCTTCACCGACTGAGCCACCCAGGTGCCCCCCTCTCAGCCTTCATTTCACAGCTGCTGAGGACTTGTCCCCAAGGACAGATAGGGTCCCCTGGACGCACGTGAGAACGCCACCGATCCCAAGGGACCGATGCAGAAAGCATCTGGAAAACATCTCAGAACAACGAGCGAGGAGAAAACAACGGATGGCTGGAACCAACACACTCCTCTTCAGCAAAGTCTAGAACCCCTCTCCCAAGAAACAGAGGGATGGAAGTCCAGGGGGACAGAAACTGAAAGTCGCAGGAGGAGGGCTGGACCACTCGACCACACAGATGGGCAGATCCCAAATCAGAAAGGGAGCCGGTTGAATCCTTGAGTCGAGACCCTACTGGAGACCGCGCACGGGAGGCTGGGAACTTGGAGGGAGAGGAAAAGAGAGAAGCAGGAACCCAGACTGTCGGCAGCTGAAGAGGCTCCCTTTCTGCTGCTAACTTAAAAGCGTCCGTTAGCAGGCGCGGAGAAGGTAAGTCTCCAAACCGAGCGAGCGTCTTCGCGGTCTGAGAATTCACAGCCCGAAAGTGACACGCCGACGCCTGAAACTTCACACGGTGCCCGGGTGACCTCGAGGGCAGGGAAAGCGGCTTCTGAGAAAACCACCCCGGGGAGGAAACCCGCTGCCTGGAAGCCGAGAAGAAACGGCTCCAAGTGCACAGACACGTGAACTCCCCGCATCCGATGCGCCACGTCTGGAAGGAGGGGGCCCGCGCCGTCGACGAGGAGTCGCAGAGAACCGCCTTCTATCCAAACGAGACGCTGTCCTCTGAGATCTGCTTCTCTGCAAGCCCAAGCACGCGGGACACAGGGAAGGGGATAAACAGGCAGGGGCCGGACGGTGCGTGAACGCATCTTGGAAAGACCCTTGCCGTCACGTCCGCTTCTGGGAAAGGTGGTTGGCAGCTTTGCCCACGGAGAGGAAGCTCCAGTGAACTAAGACGGGACAATGGCCATATCAGACAACGACCGGCCAACGTGCAGGTCAGGGTCCAGCACTTCCCACGTGCAATTTGGCGGCGGCTGTTCCTCCTGCAGCCCGGAGAGGCCCGGAGTACCAGGGAATGGCGGGGAAGGAGGAGGGTCATGCGGGAGGGCTCAGAGATCGAGGGTCACGTCCCGGTTTGATTCCAGCAGCCGGGCCTGGACACCCACAGCCGTGACAAGACGCCTGCCCGGGTCTTCTCTAGAAAAGGGATTTTGATGGATCTCTTCTTTCCAGTCTCACGGCTGGTACGTAATTCAGGCTATAATTGCTCGTGATCTCGTTTTATAGCATGATAATGCCTGGGTGGTGATTTTCAAATAAAGATTCACTTAATATACTTACTTAAAAAATTTTTAAGTTTATTTTGAGAGAGAGAGAGAGAGAGAGAGCGTGAGTGGGGTGGGGCAGAGAGAGAGAGGGACAGAGTCCCAAGGAGGCTTTGCACTGTCGGCACAGAGCCTGCCGTGGGGCTTGAACCCACAAACCGTGAGATCATGACCTGAGCTGAAATCAAGACTCAGATGCTAAACGGACTGAGCCACCCAGGTGCCCCATTTAACAGAATTCTTGTGCACACATTATTTTCACATCATTGGCTCCTCTAAAGTTAAATAGTACAAGTATTGCATTTTGATTTCAGTAAAAGGTCCACTTTGACTTAAAGCATCATTGAAGTGTGTCGTGGGCAGAGACTTTAAAACAATAAAGGTTACCTCTGTAGGCTACGAGATGTTAGGAACTGGTAAAAATAACTTCGTAAGTTTTAATTGTTTTATTAAGAAATGCACAGAATGGGGGGGGCGCCTGGGACGCTCTGTCAGTTAAGCGTCCGACTTCAGCTCGGGTCATGATCTCATGGTTCGTGGGTTCGAGCCCCGCGTCGGGCTCTGTGCTGACGGCTCAGAGCCTGGAGCCTGCTTCGGATTCCTTGTCTGCCTCTCTCTCTCTGCTCCTCCCCTGCTCATGCTTTGTCTCTCTCTCTGTCAAAAATAAAAAATATACACATAAAAAAAATGCACAGAAGGGAGCCTAGGTGGCTCAGTCAGAAGAGTGTGAAACTCTTGATCCCGGGATTGTGAGTATGAGCCCCAGGCTGGGTATAGGGATTACTTAAATAAATAAAAAAAAAACCCGCAAAAACATCTAAGCAACAACCCAAGCCCCTCCAATGGCTTCTCTCCGCATGCAATCTGGCTCTGACCGCCCTGGGCTTCCTTGAGGAGCTCCAACTCTAGCGTGTTTCCTCCTCCGGGCATCCGTCCTTGCTGCTTGTCTTCCTCAAGATGTTCGCATGGCCTTCATTATTGTTTCAGTTCAAATGACACCTCCTCCAGGAAGCCCTCCCTGACCACCTTGCTGAAAATGGTCCCCTTCCCCTGAGTCACTCTCTATCACTGTTTCTTCAATGCACTTTTGCTGGCCAACATCATCTCCTTTACCCTTTGCATTTTGGGAAAATCCTTGCCATTAGGCACTTCTAGCTTTGCTCCAGTTTTTGGATGAGGAGACCGGGCACGCTTTGCCCAAGACGAGACGGTTCTGGGTGGAGTCAAATATAAGGGGTCCAACTCCAGACGCCCCACTTGACCATCTCAACTTCAAGGTGAGATCAGAAAGGAAAGGGGGGCCTTCCCAGTTTGTGGGCCCCCACTTTTATCTGGCTTTCCCATTCTTTGCCCTTACCTCCATCTACCTAGAACTAGCCTTTCGCTCATAGCTCTGTCCTCTGAGAATTAAGCTATTAGCTTAATTAAATATTAGCTTAGGTGGCATCAATTAGAGTAAAACCTAGAAGGCTCAAGATGTCACCCATCAGAGATAAGATGTGCCTCTACCATTGAGACAATATTGGGCTGTGTCAGATCAGTGATAGGATGTGTGCGTGTTACATTATTACATTATTATATATATTATATTATACTTATATTACAATATAATCTATTAATATACATTAATATTATATATAATATTATATATTAATATACATTAATATTATATATCATACACACTATATAAACACACAAATATAATGTCACATATATATATAATATATGTGATTAATATTATATATCATACACACTATATAAACACACAAATATAATGTCACATATATTACATATATATTATATATATATATTATATATAATATATGTGACATTATATTTGTGTGTTTATATACACACACATATACACACATACAATGTAATACATATAATATATTACATGGAATATATATATTCCTCTTCCCCAGGAGAGTTATAGTGCCCTTTCAAAGCAAATGATTCTGCTGTATAAGACAGGAATCTAATTTGCCTACTTTGAGAGGAAGCATTCAGTGAAATGCTGGCTGTTATTATTATTCCTAGAAGAATAGAAGAGAAGGGCATTTGATTAAACACCTGTCAGAGGCAGTGCCAGATACAAACAAGAGGCTCCAATGACTCTGCTGGGACACTTCCGTGCATATGAACCCACCAACCCTCACACCAGCCTCTGTGTATTCCTATTGTTCCCATTGCACAGATGGGAACACGGAGGCTGGGGAGAGGTTCGACAACTTGGCGAGGACCACATAACCAGTGAGTGGCGAAGGTAGAATAAGATGCCAGGTAGCCTGTCTCTGGAGCACACACTCCAAACCAAGATCATCAAAGCGGGTCCTCTGCTAAGCAGGGTCAGCACTCCCTTGGAACTTGTTAGCAATGCAATTCCTCGGTTCACATCCCAGATTTACAAAATCTGAAGCTATGGAGGTGGGTTTCAGCAGTCTGGGGTTTAAAAGACCCTCTGCATGATTCTGACGCTCAAGTTAGAGAATCAAGGCTGTAGTCCTCCCCAAGGGCATCGATTTGGAATTTAACAGGTCTTACAGCCTAAGAGCCGACTACTTGCTCGGACATTATCCAGGCTGAACACAACTCACGCAAGGCCTGAAGCAGCTCTCCAGGAGGGTATTCACAGGGGGAGGGGGCGGGGTGAGAAGCATATGCAAGAACGTGGGACAATATGAATTGCCCCTCCCCCCCCCATGTAACTCCTCCCTTCGGGGCAGCGAGGAGACATTTTCACATCATGTTCTCATCTACAACCCTGGGAGGTTGGGACTGTTAGCATCCCCATTTGACAGACAGAGACACCGAGGCTTAGCAAGGTAAACATGCTTAAGTCGTACATATTAGACACATATCTAAACCCTACAGAGGGTGGTAGGGTTTAGATATGAACCCAGGACCGAGTGGTTGAAAAGTCTGTGAAGTGAAAAAAAAAAAAAAAAAACCCACAAAAAACAAAATACAGACCAATTTGAATAGTAGGCTACCATTTGTAGGAGAAAAAGAAATGAATATTTTAATATAGTTTGTGTGCGTATATATATATATTTACATTCTTTTATACTTATCTTATATCCACTTTATTTTGTATACATATGTGTGCATGTTTATTTATTTTGTATGCCCCAAACATTCCCTTGAATATGTTTGAAATATATCTAGGAAAATGCATGTAAAAATAGGAACAGCGATTGCCCCTGGAGAGGAAAACTCAGTTCTGCAAGACAGGCTTTAGACGGGAATTCTTTCTTTTGAACCATTCTCTAGTCTTGGGATTTTGAGGTATATGGATATATGCCCATGAAAAGTTAAATGACAAGAACATGACATAATTTTATACTCTTTCATGAATATTCTTTTAAAAAATCAACAAGTGAAATGTTATCACCGGCCTGTCCCCCAGTCTTTGGGACAACTTGATTTTTCTTAATGGGAAAATATTTACTTGCCTCCCGTAAATAGTTTAACTGATGTGAAAAAATGCAAGCGCCTAACCTCTCCCCTCCTTTTCCTCACCCCTTCCATACCCTGGAGATAACTCTTACTAACGATCCGTCGTCTGTCTGCCAACTGCTAAGCATCCATGAGTAGGTTATGTAGCTCACACAGATTTACAATTTGCCTTTTAATTAGCAAGACAATGGATGCTTCTGTTGCAATATCTTCTCATTCATCTTAGTGGTATTTTGTTGTTTGCATGGACCATGACTTCAAAAGACAACTCGACTGGATGTTTGGAACTTCTAGTCGGTCCCATTACAAATAATGCCTCAGTGTCAATCCCTGTGTACCTGTGGGTAGAATTTAGACCACCCTCGTTTTTATGATGACGTTAATTTAGTGGACTTGGGCAAAGTTTCTTTACCTCACTGTTTGTTTCTTCACTAAACAGAAGGACTAGTCAGACCTTTTTAAAACGAATGATAACCTCACAGATAGATGGAGGACCCAGCTAACTTGTACCAGGATCCGCGTACAAAAATGACTTTAGTCAAGGTCACGTTTGAGTCAACTACAGAACGCAGTTTAGGAACACAAGCACAAAAGTGCTCATTGACTTCTCATTTATTTTTTTTTTTAATTTTTTTTTCAACGTTTTTATTTATTTTTGGGACAGAGAGAGACAGAGCATGAACGGGGGAGGGGCAGAGAGAGAGGGAGACACAGAATCGGAAACAGGCTCCAGGCTCTGAGCCATCAGCCCAGAGCCCGACGCGGGGCTCGAACTCACGGACCGCGAGATCGTGACCTGGCTGAAGTCGGACGCTTAACCGACTGCGCCACCCAGGCGCCCCGACATTTATTTTAGACTTAAGCATACAGATGCGTCACTTCTCCCAGGTACTAAAAGAAAGAGTTTTTTGGACAACAGAGAAAATGAAACGGAAGTAAAAGGAGCTCGCAACGGGCACACAAATTTAGACGTGAGAGGGTATTTATTGCATCATTGTTTGCCGTAGGGAAAAACTGGAAGAAACTTGAAAAGCCACCAAAAGGGAAGGGCTTTTTGATGTACTATGTACATCACCGTGCATCGAATCCGCGGACTACTACATACAAGTGAAAAAGCACGAGGCTGACTTACGGATGCCAAGTTGGAAAGATTGGCAAATCCAACGGTTAAGTGAAATGAAAGAGGCACCTGTGTGGCATGGCAGCATTAATTTTAAAAACAACCACACTAGGGGACCCTGGCTGGCTCAGTCGGTGGAGCACGTGACTCTTGATCTCGGGGTTCTGAGTTGAGCCTCACACTGGGCTTAGAGATTACTTAAAATAAAATAAAATAAAATAAAATAAAATAAAAAATGAAATAAAAAATAAATAAAATAAAATAATAAAATAAATGGAATGAAATAAAAATGAAATGAAATGAAATAAAATGAAATAAAATAAAATAATAAATGAAATAAAATGAAATAAAATAATAAAATAAAAAATGAAATGAAACGAAATAAAATAATAAAATAAAATGAAAAATGAAATGAAATGAAATGAAATAATAAAATAAAATAAAAAATGAAATGAAATAAAATAAAAATGAAATAAAATAAAATAAAAAATGAAATAAAATAATACAATAAAAATTAAATGAAACAAAATAAAATAAAATAAAAAATGAAATGAAATGAAATAAAATAAAAAATGAAATAAAATTTAAAAAATGAAATCAAATGAAATAATAAAATAAAAAATGAAATAAAATAATAAAATAAAATAAAAAATGAAATGAAATGGAATAAAATACAATAACATAAAAACTACACTAAATATACGTATGAAAATCTGTGTAGACGGACGCACGCATGTGGGGAGCTATGTGCCTCCACGCATGTAAGTTCCTGTCGGAGATACAGAGAGGCACACACACTGGAGGGATAAAGAAGCCACTTAACATGAGGAGCAGAGGGGCGAGAAAGGGGCTTTTAGATTTACTTTGCAAAGGATTACAGCACTGGTCTCTTTTGCCTCTCACGTCTCACGTGTTATTAAGCATATTTTCACGTGCAGAGGAAGCACAGGTCGACAGCACTGAAATCAGACGCTTTCAATGCAAATACATTTCACTCTTCCAAAATTCATCCTTAATCATACCAGCCAGCCAGCCCATTCGCGGCTCGTTCATTTCTCCCAGAAAACCGTGAATGGACACAGCAGGATGTAAATGCATACGTCCGGAGAAGATGAACTTTTACACCAGTTCTGTCTTTTCAGCTTTCTCCAGTGTGGACCTTACCAATTTCTTTGACCTGCCTTTTTTTTTTTTTTTTTTTTACCCTCCATTCCAATGCACGGTGGTGACAAGGCATTGAATTACCAGTTTGTCACTAACGCCATAGGCTTTATTATTCCTTTGAACAGAAGCTGGGCTTAAAAAGAAAAGTTTTTCTTAATAAGTAGCTGTTCATCCTTTGATATGCACATCTGGATCTGTGGTCTTATCTGCGGCATGCTAATGCTGCTTCCTGGAGATAATGATAAAAGAACAACTCAAAATAACAAAAAAGGAATAAAATGTGCCAGATGCCTAAAAAATAAGGAGGACAATGCATATAAAAGCAACTGGTTTTCAATCCTGGAGAAGAAACTCTATCAACAATTGAAGTCATCATTTTAGTGGTCACTGATGCAAGAATTTTTTTTTTTAAGGGATTAGGAAGGAAAAAAAAAAAAGGCAAACATCAGCTGACCAACCACCACCACATTCTGTTAGAAATTAAGAGGGAAATAAACCTACGTCTGCTATAAATCACTTTGGGGTTTAATTTTGCTTCTGCCCTGCTACGTTGTTTTTCCTTTCTTTCCCTTTTTCCTCATTTGGCTATATTAATTAAAGGCCAAGCAGAAAGGCTTTGAGTCACAATTTTTTTTAAGGAATTATAAAATATTTCAAACCTACACAAAAGCACCAAGAAATACATAAGGAACATTCGTGTACCCCCCATCCGGGTTTAACTACTTTTCCACTTTTCCTTCTTGTCAATTTTTTTAGAATACACTTCCCTCATGTTGAGAAGAAGCCCTTGCAAATGGGATTTTGCTTAATTTCGACGCCGTCTTTGTTCATCGCAAGAAGGCGTTTTTCTTATAAATATATGATTTTCTCAGTTTTGGTGATTCTCCAAGGAGCTGCCTTCCTCTCCTCGGTGTGTAAATGGGCCTGATGTTTTGAGAGACAGAGCAGAATTGTTCTGTATTCAATATGCATATATGATTGATAGATATTATACAGAGTTACAATCGAGACGATATTCATTCGACTTCTTTTCAAAAGAATGGCCAACTTGCTTTGTCAATCCACACATCCGGCATCGGTGGCCCTGTTGCTGATTGTAACTGATACGCTGGTAGACGGACAAGTAAAAACTTGTGCTTTACATAACTTGTTCCATACACTGGAAGCTGGGGATTGTGGGGAGAGGATCCAGGCAAAGGTAGACTCTGCATCTCCAGCACAATCGCGGCCTGCGGTTGGGATCCTTTCTTCGCCTAACCGGAGAACGTTCCTGAATTGTCTCCGCATTAGCATGCGGCAAGCATGGGAAAATGATGAACTCCTATTACCACTGTCATGGCAACTGAAAAAATGGCTGCTTTGGGGGAGCAAGGTCCACAGGAGAAGAAAAGCAAAGACCCCATCTCTTTCTTCTGTTTGACATCTGTTGTTTAACATACAAAATTGTATTATCATGACGCAAGCTCCTCGGCCAGGACTAAAGCCTGCCTCGGAATTGTTGAGACCACGCTCCCCCGCTCCCCGTGCCTGCTCTTTACCAGAAGAGTATATAATTGGACCCTGAACATTTTCACTGAGGGCTGTAAATTCCCCTCCCCGCTTCATCCCAGGTACAAAGTGTGAAGGGCCTTGGGAAGGTGGATGGTGGGGGGTGGGGGTGGGGGGGAAGGGTCCTATGGAGAGGTGGGGGTGGGAGGGGGGGTGAGGGCAGATTATAAATGATAGAATAAAAATACTGCATTTACTTTTTAATGAGTCATGCCTCTTTCCTCCCCCCACCACCCCCCGCCCTTCCCCCCCGCCCCCAAAAAAACCATTTTTTTTTTTAATTTTTTTTTTTCAACGTTTATTTATTTTTGGGACAGAGAGAGACAGAGCATGAACGGGGGAGGGGCAGAGAGAGAGGGAGACACAGAATCGGAAACAGGCTCCAGGCTCTGAGCCGTCAGCCCAGAGCCCGACGCGGGGCTCGAACTCCCGGACCGCGAGATCGTGACCTGGCTGAAGTCGGACGCTTAACCGACTGCGCCACCCAGGCGCCCCAAAACCATTTTGGAATTTTCTACCAGAGCCATTTAAGCACAGCTTGTGGACATGGGGAGACAGGATACCAGCATGATGTGGTTCGTGCGGGTCAGTGAGGAGCAGACTGGGAGAGAATGTACCTCAGTGCCAAAGCTGGGACTTTATATCACCCTTGTCCACAGTTTTTGATAAAGTGCCCGTATCCTTCAGGACCAGCAAAAATAAATACCCCAGTGTTTCAAATGGGGCTACTCGGGGCCGACACTCAGGAAGGTTCCATGTTACCCCAACGGGCCGCTTGAAGCAAATCCTTTGTTCTTAGATGCCTATGTGTACATATTTTAATAGCTATTTACATATGTATTTTAATTCATAACAACACACACGTTTCATATGCGACAACATGCATATTCAAATCCACATGCATATCTTTTAATGAGGACATTTACATGAAATGACTTTCAAACACTTGGCTCCCCAGCCCCTCACGCAGTTGTGTAAACAGAAGAAACCGGGGACCGTGTTGGGGTTGTTTTTCACAACTCAGCCTTCAAGCAGCTGGGGCCATCCTCAAATGGCCTGAAAGGTTCAGGAAGAGTGAGATTAAGCTCGTTGGCGGGAGAAGACCAGGTAAGTGCTTACAAAGGGAAGCACACAGCGCTTACAGCGTTGGCCGTCAGCAAAGCTGGCACCTGAAGGAGGTAAAAGGAAAAACCATAGACCGTGCCGCGGTGGCACGCGTGCGTCTGGAAGCTTCTTCACAGTTAGTGCAGGTCACCACCGGCGTGCAGGCTCGGGAGGGTGTGCGGAAGCAGAAGAAATCTAAAAGGTCAGAACGGCTCTGTTTGTTTTCCCAAGTTGTCGGAGTAAAGTTACAGCCACCCGGGTGAGCCCACTCGCTGAGCACCCAGGAATGGACACGGTAACCAGGGGGATTTCTGGATCTCTCGGGGGCGCTGGCAACGCTGGAGGAATTTGCCTGGGGGGGAGGGAGCAGCCAGAAACCAGAGGATCGAGGGTCAAGCCCTAACTGAGCACCCAGGGTTGCTCGGAGCTTGACATGACACGGTCTTATTTTTAATCTGAGGTAGGTATGGTTAATTCCCAGAATCCTCATGGAGGTGGGGGGGGGGGGTGGGGTCGTGCCGGGAACCCTGGCACTTTTTACTTCACACATATGCCAGTATCGGGTCATTTCTGCTCCTGTGGTCGCCTTCAGTTCCATCCGCATAATCTTTGTCAGAGGGTGGGCAGTTTTACATTTGCAATTCTAGATTTTTCTTTATGCTGGATTTCCGGCAGCCCACCGCTGTTGTTTTTACATATCTAGTGCACATCAAATGAGTCAAGCCCAAGAAGTGGTCCTAGGAGGTTTCCTGAGGATGGGGGGTGAGGGGTCCCTGGGGGATTTGTCCCTTTGCTGTTTAAGAGTTTGAAAGGCATGACTTTCTGGAGGGGGGGGCGGTGGTGAGAAAGTTCTCGGAGCCCTCTTTTCAATTCAGATCTCCACTCACCTTCCTCCTTTGTCTTTTCACTGAATGTCTGCAGGTCACACGTGCTTCCTGAACGTCCTCTAATAAAGTCACTCCCCAACCTGACTGTTCATCGAATTACCCCGTATGTTTTCAAAAAATGGGGATACCTCAGACTTTGCTTCCGATCTCCAGGAGCAGACCCTGAAGGTCTAAAAACTATACTGATTACAAAAAGGCCCTCACTTGAGTCAAAGATCGGAAGCAACTACGAACGCATTGCAATACATACAAACTTAGTATCACGAGATTCATCGCGATTGTTGAACTTGAACAAGTCACAGCTCAGGGTGGATGTGTGTTCAGAGAGACCCCCAGCGTGCGGCCACCCCAGCCCTCTTCAATGCACGGAGCTTAAGTCCTTTACCTGCCTGTTTATTGTCTGCTTCTGTCCACCAGAACAGCAGCGCCCTGAGAGCTGGAACCTTCTGCACACTCTTCACCATTAAGTCACAGTGCCTAGGTCAGGGGCCCCACCTTGCAGGTACTTGATTGGTTTGTGCTGGGTGATCCTACAGGTGAATGAATTGCTGGGACTGAGAGGATTTGATCATCAGGGAGGGACCCTGGCCCTTTCTAAGCTGACCCCCTTGCTGTATTATACGGATGCCCAAATGTCACAGCGGCCACTGTCGGCAACTTTCTGCTCCTAGAACACCTGAGATTTTGTTTTTTAATTTTCAAAGAAGTGTACTTTAGGGGCGCCTGGGTGGCTCAGTCGGTTAAGCGCCCGACTTCGGCTCAGGTCATGATCTCGCGGTGCATGGGTTCGAGCCCCACGTCGGCTCTGTGTGGACAGCTCGCAGCCTGGAGCCTGCTTCGGATTCTGTGTCTCCCTCTCTCTCTGCCTCTTCCCTGACTGCACTCCATTTCTCTCTCTTTCAGAAATAAATAAACATTAAAAAAATGTTTTCAAACATGCTTAAAAAAAAGATGGGTACTGGAGCATTGTTAATGGTAGCAAAAAAGTGAAAACAAAAATGATAACTACTGGCACATTCATGGAATATTATACAGACATGTACAGTGAAATGAAACTGTAAGCATTGTATTAAAGGAATTGCCACTAAGTACTGTTGAATGACAAGAGTAAAATGCACAATACCCTGCTTTGGTAAAGCAAGGGGGTGATAAACTAGGATTACTGGAACCTGGATAGAAACGTACGACGATATGAGCTTAACTGTGAAGACAGATCCTGCACAGGGGCTATGGGGGGAGAAGGAAGAGTATTTAGGGAGGGGGGAGAAGTTGGCAGAAATCAAGAAAGAAAGGAAAAAACGTAAAATGACCCTGATATTGAAAGTATCATCGGGGGCACAGTTATGCATAAATGTATATAAACAGGAGCTGCTTTGAAAAAATGTGGGATACGCTTGCCGCGATACAAGGAAAATACGTTTCTTTAGGAAAGGAAAGGTTGAAAATAAATAAGCTAACATTTCACTGAGGAACTTAGTAAAAACAGACACACGGTAAATGCAAAGAACAATTAAAATAAAAGGAAATCCCTGTCGCTGGCATTTTTAAAGATGGGAATATCCTAAAGCGAACGTGAATCGTTAAGAGTTGTTGACTACGGGTGAAGGGTGCGGGGATGTTCGTTGTGTGATTTTTTTTTTCTACTTTAGTATATTTGTAACTTTCCTGTTAGAAGAAAAATGTGTCAAAAGACAAATTCAGGGGAGCGTCCCTATGAGAGCCATTCTGTTCTAGAAGCAGGAGGGTTGGCCCCTGGGCAGGAAGATGCAGGGGTTCCTCACCCATTCTGTGGGCTGCTGTATCTCAAAGCAGGACTTCCTCATCAGTGGAGAATAAAAATTAAACAGGGACACCTGATTTTGATTCTCCTCTGCCTGACTTCACTTCTCTTCCTACTGCCCCCTTATGGAAGGCACTTGCCAGGGTCTCGTCTTACATCCTTGTCTCAGTGGTGGAGAGCATCTGGGTCACACTTTTGCTGTCAGGGACTGGCTAGGGGTTCTCTTCAAGGAAGAAAGGGGGAGAAGTCAGGTGGAAGTGATCGGGGCGGTGCATGGCTCGGAGAAAGGAATGGTCCTTCTTCTTATCTCTTTGTTTTTTCTTTCTTTTCTTTTTTCTTTTTTTTTAGTAGGCTCCACACCCAACGTGGGGCTTGAACTCACGGCCCTGAGATCAAGAGTCACATGTATCTCCCAACTGAGCCAGCCAGGCGCCCCCTTTCTTATCTCTTTAGACTTGACTCCCACACCTGAGTAAATAATTCTGAAATCTGTCTCCATTCCCAGTCTCTTAAGCAGGCTTTATTTCCCGTTAGTTCTCCAATATGGTACACGACCTGCTCTTATCTTAAAACCACACAACTCTTTATGAGCCGGGCAATGGGTGCCCAGGAAAGGAAAGGAAAGGAAAGGAAAATTCACACCCGCCTTCCTCATAGGCTCCACTGGGGAAGGTAGACACTGACCCAAGTGGAGTTCAGGCGCCAAGGTCTTGGGCTAGTATGTTCTCCATCTTTCTAGCTGGCTCGCTGTGGGCAAATGACAATTTCCTTGAGACTCAGTTTCCTCTTGCATAAAACCGGGATCACAAACTGGGTATATATTAAGAGTACAGTGAGGGTAAAGCTTTTTATTTGTTTCTTGTGTGATTTTCCCATTATGTCCATGAGGGCCTGGTCTTTGATGGTTTCCTTCACCGTGGGTTTCTTGGAGCCTTGAATAGTTCCTGGCACGTATATGTATTCTACGAATATTTGTAGAGTTAATTAATTACTTTTGTCTTCTGGTTCAAATTTTGAATTGAAAAGAACCTTTCCTTACTTCCCTAAGAAGAGATCTTTTAAGGGTTCATCCAAAAAATATAACTAAAGCCACCTCCTGGCTGTAGGTAGATTGTGTGACTCTTGATCTCAGGGTTGTAAGTTCAAGCCCTACTCTGGGTGTAGAGATTACTTAAAAAAATAAAATCCTTAAAAAATAATGAATGTACCTTGACATGGAAGTGTTGCGTTGTAGGGAACCCGCACCTTCAACTTTAGGTGTCTAACGTTCTCCAAAGGGTTGTATAATACCCCCCACCAAATAAGAGTTTATAAGGGCCCCCCTGTTCGTACTTTTTCTAGAAGATGGTATAGACTTTTAAATGCTTGGCCATGCTTCTTCTTTAAAGGGGAGAATGAAATGAAGCTGTTCAGTTTACACAGTACCATGTGTAAACCTTTACACATTTTTATTTTTGGCCTTGTTGGACATTGACATTTAAGTTATCACCCTACACCTCAGTGCAAATGTCCTCTCCTGGCAGGCCTTTCCCGAATCTCTGTGTAGGTCTGGAGTCACTCTCTGTCCTATGTCTGTTTATTTCCTTCACAGAACATTGAAATCTGAAAGCATCTTTGTTTTTTTAAGAGTTTATTTGTGGGCCCAATCGGTTGAGTGTCGACTTTGGCTCAGGTCACGATCTCACGGTCTGTGGGTTCGAGCCCCGCGTCGGGCTCTGTGCTGACGGCTCAGAGCCTGGAGCTGCTTCAGATTCTGTGTCTCCCTCTCCCTCTGCCCCTCCCCCACTCGCGCTCTATCTCTCTCAAAAATAAATTTTAAAAAACCATTAAAAATTAAAAAAAAAAGATCTTACTTTTAAGTAATCTCTACCCCCAAGGTGGGGCTTGAACCTACAGCCCCAAGATCATCAAGACACACGCTCTACCAACTGGGCCACCCGGGCACCCCTGAAGGCATCTTCTTGATCCTATTTCTTTATTGCTTTCTCCCCACAGGTCCATGAAAGCTCTCGTCTGTCTTGTTTACCACTGTAAACTTGGCACAAGGTAGGAATATAAGAAATAGTTATAGAAGAAATGAAAGAGTGTACGGCCTTTCTGAAAAGCTAAAGCCAGTTTCTTTATTTGCAAATTTTTTATTGAATTTCTTGTTTATTTTCGAGAGACAGAGAGCGAGTGGGGGAGGGGCAGAGGGGCAGGGGGACAGAGGATCCAAAGTGGGCCCTGCACTGAGAGCAGTGAGCCCAACGTGGGGCTTAAACTCACGAATCGTGAGATCATGACCTGAGCTAAACTCAGACACTCAAGCAACTGAGCCACCCACGGGTTCCTAAAGCCCATTTACACACTTATTGGATATCAGACCTATTATTATTTTTTGTAATCTTGACAGTAATGGGCTGGTGTTCCTATCGGATAATCTCTCCCCTTTATTTTGCCCACATCCCCCCCCCTTTTTTTTTTTTTACAGTCTTGAAGTCTTTCGTTTTTTTTACATTTATCATGCCGTGAATTCATAGGGAATGGGGTCCAACAGCTCAGGCTCCTTTCCATTGGTTCTCACAAAGTGTGCTTCTCTGGGTGGGCAGGCTGGCGCTTTGGTTGAACCCAAGTACCTTTCTCCTTGGCTTCCTTCTTTTTCTAACCATTTTCCTTCACACGCTTCAGGAAGCTATCCCGGCTCGTGGAGTGCTTAATGTGCTCAACACGTACATTAGTTCTCTTAGCAAGAATCTTGCCCTTCACGTGTCTGTTTCCAACAATGCCAACAGCACGCTGGGTGACACTGTAGACTCTTCCGGTTTTGCCATGGTGACATTTGTGGGGCGTTCTTTTTGGAACAGCGCCCATTCCCTTGATGTCCACAATATCACCTTTCTTGTAGATTCGCATGTATGTTGCCAAAGGAACAACTCCATGTTTTCTAAAAGGCCCAGAGAACATATAGCGAGTACCTCTCCTCTTTCCCTTGTGTTGGTCGTTTTGGCCAATCACTGGAAGATGACAGTTCCGGCCGAAAGGCTATTTATTCATTTTTGAGAGAGAGCACAAGCGGGCAAGAAGCAGAGAGAGAGAGAGAGAGAGAGAGAGAGACGCACACAGAATCCAAAACGGGCTCCAGGCTCTGAGCTGTCAGCGCAGAACCCACTGCTGGGCTGGAACCCAACAACCCATGGATCACGACCTGAGCTGAAGTTGAGGCGTAACCAAGGCAGCCACCCAAGCGCTCCTGCCCTTATCCTTTAAATTTTTTTTTTTCAACGTTTATTTTATTTTTGGGACAGAGAGAGAGCATGAATGGGGGAGGGTCAGTGAGAGAGGGAGACACAGAATCGGAAGCAGGCTCCAGGCTCTGAGCCATCAGCCCAGAGCCCGACGCGGGGCTCGAACTCACGGACCGCGAGCGTGACCTGGCCGAAGTCGGACGCTTAACCGACTGCGCCACCCAGGCGCCCCGTGCCCTTATCCTTTTAAAATTGCAGGTTTTGGGGAGCCTGGGTGGCGCAGTCGGTTAAGCGTCCGAGTTCGGCTCAGGTCACGATCTCACGGTCCGTGGGTTCGAGCCCCGCATCGGGCTCTGTGCTGACGGCTCAGAGCCTGGAGCCTGTTTCAGATTCTGTGTCTCCCTCTTTCCCTGACCCTCCCCTGTTCATGCTCTCTCTGTCTCAAAAATAAATAAATGTTTAAAAAAATAAATAAATAAAATTGCAGGTTTTGTAATTCATTCAACAAGTGGTTACCGATGGCTTGTGATGTGCCATCGACTGTGCGAGGAAACTGCTCAGGGGAAGAGGAGAGAATTTCAGGTCTGCAGTTTTGCTGGAAGTGGGCTGGGATGACTGGGGCAGAACAAAACGTGAAATCTGGCTTAAAAGAAAGAAAATTTTCTTCTAGTAGGGTAGTTGTGGTGGTAAAGATCAGAGCCAACATTTGTAGGATGTCTACTGCATGCTAGGCACTGAACTAGTTGCCTTACATGATATGTATATTTTAAAGTTTATTTTGAAAGAGAGGGAGGACACATGTGAGTGGGGGAGGGGCGGAGAGAGAGAATCCCAAGCAGGCTCCAAGCTGTCGGTGCACAGCCCTACGTGGGGCTCGATTGCAGGAAACAGGAGATCATGACCTGAGCTAAAATCAAGAGACGCTTAACCAACTGAGCCACCCAGGTGCTCTGAGTTATATATTTAATGATCAGAAAAAACATATGAAATAGTTACTATCAGAGTGCAGTCACCTCTAGGTGCAATTAGCCTCCCTGAATCCTGTATATGTGTGTGGGGAGAAAAGAGGAAAAAGAAGAATTATTTGAATTATATGAGCAATCATGTGCATTATTCCAGGGCAGAGCTTTGGTGGCCCCTCCCTCCTATCCTATGATAATAGAAAGGATGTTCAAGGTTAAATTTTTATCATATTTATTTTTCTTATTACACTGGCTTTTAGAACTCTTTTGAAAACGAAGGCTTAGAGGGGCTAAATGTCTTCTATACCAAAGCTACACATCTGGAAAAGTAGATTAACCGTGATTGGGACCCAGACTCTGATTTGAATATCTCTCTTAAATTTAATATGTTACCATGTTTTATTTCCTCGACACAGGTGCACGCTATGAGCTCTTTGCTGTATCATTTATTATCTTTTATATGGATCGTTTCCTCCAAAGAACACAGAGGTAAGCAAACTCTAGGAGAGGCGCTGAAGATTGCAGTGAAGTCTTTCACCGGAGGGCCTTTTAAATTCCAATAGATGGTAGACTGACTTAGATGTGTGGGATGTTCTGTTTGGAGACAGGGGAAAGAAATCTGGAAATTTATTCCAAACTCAAGATTCTGCAACTATCTCGTTGTGACACAAACGTTCTTGATCATGGAAATCACTTGCTAAAAAACAAGCACAGGGGCGCCTGGGTGGCGCAGTCGGATAAGCGTCCGACTTCAGCCAGGTCACGATCTTGCGGTCCGTGAGTTCGAGCCCCGCGTCGGGCTCTGGGCTGATGGCTCAGAGCCTGGAGCCTGTTTCTGATTCTGTGTCTCCCTCTCTCTCTGCCCCTCCCCCGTTCATGCTCTGTCTCTCTCTGTCCCAAAAATAAATAAACGTTGAAAAAAAAAATTAAAAAAAAAAAACAAGCACAAAAAATAAACACGCAATCAAACAAAAAATACGGTGCACATAGTAGGTACTCAGTAAATATTTGCTCAAGAAATGATCGAAATAAAAGAATTACAATTTGGAAAAACAAAATGTAGGATCTGATTTTTGCTAACAACTCCCCAAACCATGTGTGTTTCTGTCTTTATGTATGTATACACACACGTCCGCCCCTACGCTTTTTTTTTTTTTTAATTTGAGAGAGACAGAGAGAGAGAGAGAGAGAGAATCCTAACCAGACTCCACACTCAGCATGGAGCTCGACGCAGGGCTTGAACCCATGACCCTGGGATCATGACCTGAACTGAAATCAAGAGTCAGACGCTCAACCAACCGAGCCACCCACGTGCCCCATCCCTACAATTTTTAGTGTATGTTTGTATAATCATAGGTAAAATATTTAAAGGTGTTTAACAAACTATTTAAAATAGTCCTCTTTGGGGGCACCTGGGTGGCTCAGTCAATTCAGCGTCCGACTCTTGGTTTTGGCTCAGGTCATGATCTGTCAGTTTACAGGATCAAGCCCTGAGTTAACTCTACACTGACAGTGTGGAGCCTGCTTGGGATTCTCTCACTGTCTCTATCTGCCCCTGCCCTCTCTCTCAAAAATAAATAAACATGTTTTAAAAAAAGAAGACAAGTAGTCCTCTTGGGGGAGAAACTATTTTTGCTTTTAAAGTCCTTGGATTTTAATAATTTAACAATAAAAGTCAATGGTTTTAAGAGTCTCATGCTCTACCGACTGAGCTAGCCGGGCAGTTAAAAGTCAGTGGTTTTAATAGTCGACTTCAACAATTTACTACTACTACTAATGGTTAATAGTGTGGTACTTTCAACGATGGAGTAAATGGGATAATTTTAATCATTTGAAAAAAGAAATGTTGGGAAAGTGATGTTCTTTTTTCTACAGCTGTGAGCCAACTAATTTTCTTTTTAAAAAAATACACTTGAGAAGTACTCATCAAATGCCTGCCTTATATACTCCCAGTGTCAGTCATTCTTGGAATACACGGAAGCCCATTTCTGCCCCGGAGACACGATCTGGCCAAAGACGTGTGCTACTCCTGGGTGAAAACATAACAATATGCCATTGAAATCACACCTCAAGACGACAGAAAGGAAGTCTGGATTACTGCCAGGGAGGGATGGCGGGGGAAAGGCATCCAGGTGGTGGGTAGGGAGAAACCCGGGAGGGATCAGTGAGAGAGACAGGGATTTAAAAAGGCTTAGTCTAACAATCCAATAGAAAAATGAGCAGAGTGTCTTTCCAAGAAAGGGAAATTCAAGTAACCCTTAGACACAGGAAGACCCCAGCCTCACCGCAGCGCGAGAAGGACAAATAGAAACCACCGTGTTGGAACATTTCCCGTGTCTTCAGCGGGCAGAGGAGGGACCAGGGTTGACGCGTCCCATGAGCCTGAGACTCTGGGAAGCGGGCACACCTCCCATGCTGCCAGCTGGACTGTCAACTGGCAAGGTCTCCTGGGAGGATAACTTGGCAGTGAAACCCACATTAAACAGGCACATGCCCTCCGACCAAGAAATTCCTATCCTGCGGTTATTCTCTAGTTTACTTGCACATGGTCAACATGACCTATGCATGAAGCTAGTCATTAAGGCATTCCTGGGAGAGCAAAGATTGGGGGAAGAAAAGCAAACTAAATGTCCATTACAGGGGACTGTTTCCATCAATTACAGTCGAGCCATGCAACGGGATAATTTGTAGCCACTGGAAAAAGAAGTCTAACGTATTGAATGTGCCAGGCGTTGTTCTAAGTCTTAATGCGCTTAACTCATTTAATCTTCTCAACAACCCTCTGGAGTAGGAATTTTATTTTTTCTAAGTTTTTATTTAAATTTCAGTTAGTTAACACATATAACATAGGTAGGAGCGCCTGGGTGGCTCAGTGGGTTGGGCGTCCGACTTTGGCTCGGGTTCATGATCTCACAGTTCGTGGGTTCGAGCCCCGCGTCGGGCTCTGTGCTGTCTGCCCAGAGCCTGGAACCTGCTTCGGATTCTGTGTCTCCCTCTCTCTCTGCCCCTCCCCTGCTCGGGCTTTGTCTCTTTCTCTCTCTCAAAGATAAACATTTATTAAGAAAAAAAACCCATATGTTACAGTAACCCATAACATAGGTATTTTAGTACTGTCACTCCCACTCACAGATGAGGAAACTGAGGCACAGAGAAGTTTAGTAACTTGACCAATGTAACACGGCTAAGACCTAACAAAAAAAAAATCAAGGTATAATATAGTCTGTAGAGCATGTTCACATTTGTGCGGAAAAGAGTAAAAAACAGTATGCACATGTACGCGTGGATATCTAATCTAGTATGTTTGTCTATACTTGTATGCACATCTCTGCTTTTGTTTAGAACGTCTCTGGCAGGAGACAGGAGAATCTGAGAATCTGCTAACTATGGCTGCTTCTGGGGATGGAAACTCAGTTTCTGGAAGACAGAGTAAGGAGCCCGGTTTACTTTATACTGTATGGAATTTTGTATCTGCTGAGGTTTTGTACCATGTATTGGCAGGACCTACTGAGCAACTGCAAATCTTTAGTTAAAAAAACCTTTAGGGGCTCCTGGGCAGCTCAGTCGGTTAAGCACCTGACTCTTGATTTCTGCTCAGGTCATGATCTCCCGGTCTGTGGGACTGAACCCCTCGTGGGGTTCTCTCTCTGCCCCTCCCCCGTACGCATACTCTCTCTCTCTTTCCTCTCTCTCAAATATTTTAAAATTTTTAAAAATTAAAAAAAATCTTTTTTACTTAAAACCATTTTTTAATGTTTATTTATTTTTTACAGAGAGAGAGAGAGCGAGCGAGTGCGCACGAGCAAGTGGGGAAGGGGCAGAGAGAGAGGGAGACACAGAATCCAAAGCAGGCTCCAGGCTCTGAGCTGTCAGCACAGAGCCCGACGTGGGGCTCCAACCCACAAACCGTGAGATCGTGACCTGAGTTGAAGTCGGACGCTTAACCGACTGAGCCACCCAGGCGCCCCTAAGGAGATCTTTTTTTTTTTCTTCCATTTTTATTTTTGGTAAAAAAAAAAAATATTTTTTTAATGGAAGGGGAAGGAGCTGAAAGTCCTTCTTCCAGGTTCTCTCTCAAGTTGTCTGTCCAGTGTGGTAACTGTTAGCAACACGTGCCATGGCAGCACTTGAAATGTGGCTGGTCTGGATCAAGATATGCCGTGCATGTAAAGCATCCATCAGATTTCAAAGAAGTATGAATAAAGAAAAGAATGTAAGGGGCGCCTGGGTGGCTCAGTCGGTTAAGCGGCCGACTTCGGCTCAGGTCATGATCTCGCAGTCTGTGAGTTCGAGCCCCACGT
Organism: Lynx rufus; assembly: GCF_022079265.1. Classification (NCBI taxonomy): domain Eukaryota; kingdom Metazoa; phylum Chordata; class Mammalia; order Carnivora; family Felidae; genus Lynx; species Lynx rufus. The sequence goes on along the minus strand of NW_025814896.1, from coordinate 10,187,337 downwards.
CAGGCTCTGTGCTGACAGCTCAGAGCCTGGAGCCTGTTTCAGATTCTGTGTCTCCCTCTCTCTGACCCTCCCCAGTTCATGCTCTGTCTCTCTCTGTCTCAAAAATAAATAAAACGTTAAAAAAAAAAAAAAGAATGTAAAATATCGAATTAACAATTGTTTGTATTGGGGGCGCCTGGGTGGCTCAGTCGGTTAAGCGTCCGACTTCAACTCAGGTCATGATCTCACGGTCTGTGGGTTCGAGCCCTTCATCGGGCTCTGTGCTGACTGCTCAGATTCTGTGTGTTTCTCTTTCTCTGCCCCTCCCCTGCTTGTGCTCTCTCTCTCAAAAGTAAATAGACATTACAAAATTCTTTAAAATAATTTTTTGTATTGGTCACATGCTAAGACGACATTTTAGCTATATTGGGTTAAATAACATATATTACTAAAATTAACCTCACCTGTTTCTTTTTACCTATTTAAAAGAGACCTGTTTCTTTTTACCTATAGAAAGTTTAAAATTACACATGTGGTTCACATTATATTTCTCCTGGACGACATGGGTCTGAAGGTCTCTTAAGGTCTACTGATAACACAAATGACGTCGTGATTTACATTTGAAAAGGGCTTGCCTAAAGACTATCTGCACATGTCTTCTTTGCAAAACTCTGGCGAGATAGGAATTATTATTGCTGTTCCCCAGTTACAGAGGAGAAAGCCAGCGCTCATTCAGGGCCTTTTATGCGTTCTTTCGAGTCCTACTTGCAATGCACACTGAGCACTTGGGAAGGACGTGGACATTTGCAGTATGAAATGCAGGGGGACCTATTCCATTTAGTTTCTTTGTATCAGCTTCAGATAAAATAACGCTGGTGAGCGGTGACGCATGATCGAAACGATGCTTAATAAATTACATGTGTCCTGTTTCGTACTAGTTCGTCACGTGGCACTTTGTCCATTTTTCCCATCAAGGTCTTCTTTTTCTTTTGTAATGTTTATTTACTTTTGAGAGAGAGAGAGTGAGAGAGACAGAGAGAGACAGAGACAGAGTGTGAGTGGGGGAGGGGCAGAGAGAGAGGGAGACACAGAATCTGAAGCAGGCTCCAGGCTCTGAGCTGTCAGCCCAGAGCCTGACGCCGGGCTCGAACCCACGAATCGTGGGTTCATGACCTGAGCCGAAGTCGGCTGCTTAACTGACGGAGCCACCCAGGCGCCCCAGTCTGCCCAAGTTTAACACACTGTGCTCTCTGCCGTGGTCAGTGGCATCTCTAGAAAGTAGCAGCACATCCCCATGGTTACTGGATACCGTTAGGGTGCATCTTTAAACACCTGGGCTGGAGGCGAGCCGCTGACGCCTGGAACCGAGGCTGCTGGAAGAAACAGCACAGTCAGAGGCTCTTCCTCCAGGGTCACGTCAGGGCATCACGTGCACTGTAACTTTATTCTCTGTCTTGATTTTTCCCAGCTCCTGCGGTTGGATTTTTCCGGAAGTTAAACGTTCATGTGATGCAAGTGTTTACCCTGTGCCGGGAACTCTATTAAATACCTTCCGTGCTGATTAAATCATTTGATGCTCCCATATGCCTGCATGTGGTGGCTATCAGAACCCTCAGTTTACCCGTGACAAACTGAAGCACAGAGAGGTTAAGCACAGACCAAAAGTTGCACAGTGGAGGAGTCAAGAGCAGGTAGGACAGGCCAAGTGCTTGACGCTCCATTTAAGGAAGATAGCATCCTGGGTGCCTGGGAGGCTCAGTCAGTTAAGCATCTGACTTTGGCTCAGTCCACGATCTCATGGTTCGTGAGCTGGAGCCCCACGCTGGGCTCTGTTGTCAGTGTAGAGCCCACTTCGGATCTTCTGTGCCCCCACCCCACCCCTCCCCCGCCCACGTGTGCTCTTTCCCTCTCTCAAAAATAAATAAACATTTTAAAAAATTAAAAAAAAAAAAAAAAAAAAGGAAGGTGGTTTCTACTGGCAATGCCACGTAATCAAAGTCCAAAAGGCAAAACGTAAGAAAAAATAGCCTCTGTATAGTCCTTCACAAACAGCTGGAAAATTGTGGCAAATTTTAGAAAAGGGACAATGACACTGAAGATGTTTTCAGCTAAACAAGCCTGAATGGCCAACTTTCACCAGCCTGGGGGAAGCACATTTTTCTTTCTTTATGCAATAATTCCTTGATTGAATTTCGGAAGGTCACGAATATATCAACGGTCTGCTTGCTCAATAGTTGTAAGAGAGATAACAAGATGATTTGCAAATAACACATTGAGATTCTAAGATAACAGTGCCAAGATTAACGTACACATTATATGAAAGATATCCAGGAAAGAATTTGTAGCTGGTACCTGGGTGATACGGTGATGTTTGCTGGCTCAGCAGAAATGAATTAGAGGCAATTTTAAGCTTTTTGGGGAACTCTGGGTGTCGTTTAAACCTATAGTCACAGTAAAAAGAATACTAAAAGCAATCTTCCCTTTGCATTCTCAAGAAAGAATCATAAAAATAGCTAAGAATTACTTATACAGCTCTTTATTTTCCCTTGCCAGATGATTATTTTTTCCTAAGCTACAACTTGAATCTCTATTTTTACTGATTGAGTGTATTCATGTTTAAAACCTAAAAAACCATGACTATGAAGAGTATATGATTTGCCAGCCACTGCTAAGTTCTTTACAAATATTAGCTCCCTCACTCCTCCCAATAACCCAGGAGACGTGGTCAGGTACAGTTTATGTCTGTTTCATGGATGGGGAGACTTAGGCTCAGAGAAGCTGTGCAACTTTCCCAAAGTCACACAGCTAATAACTGATAAAGCTGGAATTTGAACCCAAATCGATATGGCTTAGAGGATCTTTAAAAAATTTTTATTTATTTTACTTTTATTTTTTTCTTGAGACAGAGAACATGCAAACGGGGGAGAGGAGCAGAGGGAAAGAGAGAGAATCTTAAGTAGGCTCCGTATTTAGCGTGGAGCCCAAGGTGGGGCTCGATCCCATGACCCTGGGATCATGACCTGAGCTGAAATCAGGGGTCGGCTGCTCAACGGACTGAGACACCCAGGCACCCTGACCTTTGTTTTTTGTTTACTTTTTAACAAGTTTTCCTGCATTGTCTGCCTGGAAGCCACACAAACCATCTCTCCATTTGCTTTGAAAACAGTCAAAAAAATTATGGAAAATTTGAAAATTAGGAAATTGGTTCCTGCTATGGACTGAACTGTGGCCACCAGTGCAGAAGTCAGTTATGTGAATGCCTCAAGCCTGCTCTATAATAAGATGCCTTAAAGTTTAAATGAGCCAAGAGAGGGAGACACTATGAATATCCCCGCATCAGGATGTTTTCAACAAGTACCAACGGATGGTCTAAATTTGGCTCAAATAATAGGGCCATGTTTCACTTCACTTAACAAGAATCTGCTCGAGGACTGGTTCAGGAGATCACCTGTACCATCTAGAAACCAGTCCTCTCCAGCCTTCTAGCCTATCACCTGCCCTATTGGCTTAGTCCCTGTGCAGGTGTCCTCACGATCACAGGATAGCTGCTGCTGCCCCAGCACTTCCTCCCACTATCGGGTCAAAGGCAGGACAGGAGGCCTCTATCCTTGAGCACCCATCTTTACAGAGGAGGAAAACCTTTCTGTAAAGCTCCCTAGCAGGTTTCCCCTTTTATCTCTGTGGCCAGAACTAGGTTACATGCCCACTTCTAGAACTATCTCTGGCGGAAGGGCTCGATGGACGGGTGGAAACGTAGTGGGAGCATACTTTCCTTGAATATCCCCCTCCAGGTGCCTGAATTAAATTTCTCTATCTGCTAGCGAGGAAAGAAAGGGGAAGTAGCAGGTGGGTACGCGACAACTTCAGCCACAGTATCGTTCCAGGAAAACCGCGGGACGGTGGCAATTCACTTCAGAAGCCCCCAGACTCTCTGCTGCATTGTCCCATGTCTTCGTATTTCAGTCTTGACAATTACCTTCCTGCCGCCAGTGAGATAAGGTGAGGCTCTAACCTGCAAGGCAGGACCGCTCCATTACAAAAATATGCCCGGGAATGACAACACCCAATTACAGACAGTCAAATTTGTGAGACCAGCAGGGTATATTTTAACTAGTAAGAGCCTTAAGCTTGACAAAGAAAAGGGCATGGAATCAATTTGTATGTAAATCGCTCCCCGTCAGAAGTTTCCAGAAGGTGAGAGTTGCACAGAACACATTTTCTTCTGGGTTAAAATGCTTCCCAAGACCGTCCTGCCTGTTTAAAAGTAGCTGAACATGGGGCGCCTGGGTGGCTCAGTCGGTTAAGCGGCCGACTTTGGCTCAGGTCACGATCTCATGGTCCGTGAGTGAGTTCGAGCCCCGCGTCGGGCTCTGTGCTGACGGCTCAGAGCCTGGAGCCTGTTTCAGATTCTGTGTCTCCCTCTCTCTCTGCCCCCGCCCTGTTCATGCTCTGTCTCTGTCCCAAAAATAAATAAACGTTGAAAAAAAAAATTAAAAAAAAATAAAAGTAGCTGAACACTGATGTCAGGAGTTTAGAGTTTGATTTTTAATTTCTTTATTTTTTTTTTTTTAATTTTTTTTTTCAACGTTTATTTATTTTTTTGGGGGGACAGAGAGAGACAGAGCATGAATGGGGGAGGGGCAGAGAGAGAGGGAGACACAGAATCGGAAACAGGCTCCAGGCTCTGAGCCATCAGCCCAGAGCCCGACGCGGGGCTCGAACTCACGGACCGTGAGATCGTGACCTGGCTGAAGTCGGACGCTCAACCGACTGCGCCACCCAGGCGCCCCTGATTTTTAATTTCTTTAAATGTTTATTTATGAGAGAGAGACAGAGTGTGAGTGGGGGAGGGGGAGGGGAGGGAGGGAGGGAGAGAGAGAGAGAGAGAGAGAGAGAGAGAGAGAGAATCCAAAGCAGGCTCCAGGCCCTGAGCTGTCAGCACAGAGCCTGATGCTTGAACTCAAGAACCTCAAGATCCTGACCTGAGCCATCCGGCGCCCCAGTTTAGAGTTTACTTGTGGAACAAGAGAAATGCCATCTTTCTGGCTGGGCTACAGGGAACGAAGAGAGAAGCACACGGGGCACTTTCCGTCATTACCAGTTCTCTTTCCACGATGGACCGTGGTTCCACACCGTGTACCGCCATCCGCGGGCAGAAGTGATAAAAGAGGAAGTACTTTGCACAATGCCCGGCTTGTGATAAATGACCGGCTTGTGATAAAAGAGGAAGTACTTTGCACAATGCACCGAAGTACTTTGCACAATGCCCGGCTTCTAGCAGGTGTTCCGGAACCGGAACACCTGCTAGAAGCCGGGCATTGTGCAAAGTACTTCGGTGTGTAAAAGTGTCATCCCAACCTGGGTGCCACGAACACAGCCACCCGATGAGGGGGGTCCCTTCGTTGGGCCCATGTGACAGATGAGGAAATTGAAGTTTAGCATGGGTAAGGAAATCCTAGGAGTCGGAACACTTCAGCCTCAGTTCTGGCCCTACTACCAAAAAGCTATACAACTGTAGGGGGTTGAACTGTGGTCCCCAAAAGACAGGTCCAAGTCCTAACCCCTGTGAGTGTGACCTTTTACCCCTTGGAGGAAGGATTTGGGCACCAAGAGTAAAGTTGAGGATCTCTAGGTGAGATGATCCTGACTTCTCCGGATGGGCCCTGAATCGAACGACAGAGGCCCTTTAGAGAAGACGGGGGCTCCTGGCTGGCTCAGTTGGTAGATCTTGCGCTCTTGAACTCAGGGTCGTGAGTTTGAGCCTCCTGCTGGGGGTAGAGATCACTTAAAAACAAAATCTTAAAAAAAAAAGAGAGAGAGAGAGAGAGAGTGAAGTCAGAGATACAGAGACGAAGTCCACGTGAAAATGGACGCGTCGGTCGGAGGGCTGTGCTGGGAGCTGGAAGGATCAGGAAGGATTCTCCCCCAGAGACTTTGGAGGGAGCATCACCCCACCTCCACCCTGATTTAGGACTTCTGTTCCCCACAACTGTGAGAAAATAAACTGCGGCTGCTTTAAACCATCCAGTTTGAGGTCATTTGTGCGGCGCCCGAGGGAACCGACACAATATGACCACAGGCCGAGGCTCGGGGCTCTGGTTTCCTCCTGCCCAACGTGAGAGCGGTCGGGACCAGTGGTTCTGGGCGTGAGACCCGGACTGGGACCAGTGTCGGGGAGGGGCATGTAACATAGGTTCTCAACGGGGGAGGGGGGGGAGGGGCATGCAAACCAGAGGTTCTCAATGGGGGGGGATATGGGGGGAGGGGCATACAAACCAGAGGTTCTCAATGGGGGAGGTTCGGGGGAAGGGGCATCGAAACTAGAGGTTCTCAATTGGGGAGGAGGTGAGGGTGAGGGGCATGCAAACCAGAGGTTCTCAATGGGGGGGGAAATGGGGGGAGGGGCATGCAAACCAGAGGTTCTCAATGGGGGGGGTATAGGGGGAGGGGCATGCAAACCAGAGGTTCTCAATGGGGGGGATATGGGGGGAGGGTCAAGCAAACCAGAGGTTCTCAATGGGGGGGGAATATGGGGGGAGGGGCATGCAAACCAGAGGTTCTCAAGGGGGGGGGCGAGGGGGAGGGGCAGGTAAACCAGAGGTTCTCAAAGCAGGGGCGCAGTTCTACCCCCCCCAGGGAACACCGGCAATGGCGGCAGGTTTGGTTTCCCCAGTTGTGTGAAAAGGGAGGAGGGATCACCATTGGCACTTGGTGGGCAGAGGCCAGGGGTGCTGCTGAACCACAGAACATCCCACAACAGAGTCTCGCGACCCCAAATGCCCGCAGTGCTGAGACGGGGACACCCTGATGTATACCAGGCGAAGGTGCTTTCTCACAAGCAACGTCTTAACTGAATGTTCACAGCTGCCTTCTTAAGGCGGGGTTTATTGGTAGTATTTTTCCTATTTCACAGATGAGTAAACTGAGGCTAAGAGAAGGGAAGGGATTTAACCCAAGGCCGCAGAGCAAGGAGGTGGTAGGTGGAGCTGGTATTTTTGCTTTGAGATTTTTGCTTTGGTCTTTAAAAAGTATATCTAGTTCTGTTTATTCAGTTTATCCTGAAATTGTCTTTTCCCCCCATTTTTGGTATTACAATACCGACTTTAAAAAATATTTTCTTTCTTTTTATTTACTTATAATATTTATTTATTCCTGAAAGAGAGACAGAGAGTATGTGTGTGAGCAGTGAAGGGGCAGAGAGAGAGAGGAGAAAGAGGATATGAAGTGGGTTCTGCACTGACAGCAGAGAGCCTGATGTGGGGCTTGAACTCAGGAACTGTGAGATCATGACCTGAGCCGATGTTGGCCACTCAGGTGGCCACTGAGCCACCCAGGCTCTTTTTTTTTTTTTTTTTTTTTTAGGTTTATTTGTTTGAGAGAGAGAGAGAGAGAGAGAGAGCACAGCCACGCAAGAGGGGGAGGGGCAGGGAAGGGGAGAGAGGGAATCCCAAGCAGGTGCTGCACTGGGAGTGCAGAGCCAGATGTGGGGCTCGAACCCACGAACTGTGAGATCATGACCTGAGCTGAAGTTGGATGCTTAACCCACTGAGCCACCCAGGGGCCATTTTTAAGTGGAATGATGGTGTTGGTAGATGCTACTCTTTTGATTTAATGTCCCTTTGGTTTGTACAACAAACAGAACTTCTATATCTTACAAAAAACATTTTTTGGGGGAAATTCTAATGATCTGAGACATCCTGCAGTTCCAGGGGAACCACCCGAAGAGGTCGTCTGTCCAGCTGCTTCAGGTTCTAACACAGAAAACATGTTTCTGCCCAGTTGAGTCTCCACAAGATTCTTGAGGACACTAGGAACATTTACCAGACATCAACTAGTGACCTGGACAGGATAACGTCTATTTTGACCATCACCGACTTTATGAGAAATAAAGATGGCTTGTTTGGTACCAGATATCAAGACAACCACTACTCAAATTTTGACTTTGGCTCATTCCAAAGTCAATTTTGTTTTCTCCTTTACTCGTCTGTTCGTTCATTCATTCATCCATTCATTCAGTAGCGACGACTTTTGGAACTCGTGTTTATGTGCCTGACCTTGTGTTAGGGCTGCAGACCCTGCCATTGTGGACTCTTCACTGAAATGCAGGAAGAGAAGATATAATAAGATCTTTTCAAAGTAATGAAATTAATTCAAACTGATTGCGTCTGGTCTTCTAAGCACTTTACACGTATTTACCCAGTTGAATCTCCTAATGACGTCTGGGGTAGGCGCTACGGGTGTTACCCATTTTACAGATAGGAACCAAGGTACAAATGTAGTTATTTCCACGCCATAACATGTGCAAATGCATCATTACTATTGTTGTTTTAAACAACTGACTATCTTTAATAGCAATTAAAAATGAGAAAACAACGGGGGCACCTGGGCAGCTCAGTCAGTGGAGCGTCTGACTTCAGCTCAGGTCATGATCTCCCAGTTGGTGAGTTCAAGCCCCACGTGAGCCTTTGTGTGACAGCTTGGATGGAGCCCGCTTCGGATTCTCTGTCTCCCTCTCTTTCTGCCCCTCCCCCTGCTTGCGCTCGCACTCTCTCAAAAAATAAATAAACATCAAAAGAAAAGAAAAGAGAAGAACCCCCAAAAACAAAACAGAAAAAGAAAAGAAACTAAGGTGCGATACCTTACGTATATTATTTAAGGTCCTGGTAGAAATAGTATTTAAAGCTGTTGTAATTGCACAGTCCACGCTTATAGCCACTGTTCTACCTTTCTGTATAGAAGGAATTATAACACAAGATAATAATTAATACCTGTTTTCCTTTGTTCACCTCTTACTACTGCCAAGAACATGCTTTGTTACATCAAAGTCTCCCGGCATCTTGATGCCAAGTTAGCATTTTCATGATTCCCATTTTACAGATGAGAAGACTAAGGTTGAGAGAAGTTACATGATGGCTCTCGAACCACCCAGCTCTGCAGAGGCATGAGCTTTGCTGTCCGCGAGCCGGGTTTAAACCCTGGCCCTGTCACTCTCTGGCAGTGTGACCTTGGGCAAGTTATTTAAGCTTTCTGAGCCTCAGTCTCCACACCCTGCTACAAAAGAATTCCTACTTATGGCTTTGTTGAGAAGATTAGATTAGAACAGGCCAAGGCAGAGGCTCCTGGGTGGCTCAGTCGGTTGGGTATCTGACTTTGGCTCGGGTCACGGTCTGATAGTTCGTGGGTTCGAGCCCCGCATCGGGCTCTGTGCTGACAGCTTCAAAGTCTGTCTCAGGCTCTCTCTGCCCCTCTCCCTCTTGTGCTCTGTCTCTAAAATAAATAAGCATTAAAGAAAAAAATTGTTTTTACATGGATGGGAAAAAAAATCAAAAGAAGAATAATATTTCCTAACACATGAAAATTACATGAAACCCAAGTTTCAGCGTCTAGAAATAGACTCTTACTGGCCCAGAGCCCACCCCCTCCTTTACACACCTCCTTCTCCTGCTTTCACGCTGACAGCAGATCACACAGTTGCCACAGAGACCGTAAGGCTTGCAAAACTCACAGTATTTACTCTCTGACCCTTCACAGACAAAGTCTGCTGACCCCTGAATTAGATGACACATATAAAGTCCATACTAGGTACTCAATAACTATTATCATAAATTACAACAAAAAGTGATGTGGCAAGAGACATTTTCCTGTAGATCTGAAGTTGGTGTTTAAACTTACAGTGAAGTTTGGTAAGATTTGTCATTATTTGGAGACAGAATGAGCAGTTATCCATTGAGTGACTCAAAAGCCTGAAGATACAGGGAATTAATGCTTATTTATTTATTTATAAAAATTTTTTTTTTAAGTTTATTTATTTTTGAGACAGAGAGAGACAGAGCATGAACGGGGGAGGGTCAGAGAGAGAGGGAGACACAGAATCGGAAGCAGGCTCCAGGCTCTGAGCCGTCAGCACAGAGCCCGACGCGGGGCTCGAGCTCACGAACCGCGAGATCATGACCTGAGCAGAAGTCGGACGCTTAACCGACTGAGCCACCCAGGCGCCCCAATGCTTATTTATTGAATAGAAACCTGTGTGGCCCCAGCTGTCAGCTCTTATCACATGCAAATATGTGCATTTTTACTCTTGTTATAGGCATTTCTATAGCCTTTATATTTTTTAAAGACTATTTTCTTTTTTTTTCTTTATTTGTATTATTGTTACTTTTTTAACTATGAATTTTATTGTCATTTGGTTTCCATACAACACCCAGTGCTCATCCCAACAGGTGCCCTCCTCAATAGCCATCACCCACCCTCCCTTCCCTCCCACCCAAGATTATTTTCTTAAAAAATTTTTTTAATGTTTTTATTTTTGAGAGAGAGACAGAGTGGGAGCAAGGGAGAGGCAGAGAGAGAGGGAGACACAGAATCCAAAGCAGGCTCCATCCAGGCTCTGAGCTGTCAGCACAGAGCCCAACGTGGGGCTCAAACTCACAGTGAGATCATGACCTGAGCCAAAGTTGGACGCTTAACTGACTGAACCACTCAGGCGCCCCAAGACTGTATTTTGTTATGGTTTACCCCCAAATAAAAAGAAACCTCAATGTCCAACAATGAGGCAATAATTAAATAAGCTTGGGTACATTTGATATTCAGTAAAATCATACGCACCTTCTATAAATGAGCATGAAGACAACTTCTTAGCAATATAGGAAAGTGATTATCATATAATGATAACTGATAAAAATAGGATCTACATTTTGTAGAAACAGAAATATGTATATTTATATATGTATGAATGTTATGTATATATTATATAACATTAAAAGGAAATATCCAGTCAAATGTAAATAGAAATTAAGAAGGACTCTGGGCGCCCGGGTGGCTCAGTTGAGTGTCCGACCTCGGCTCAAGTCATGATCTCACAGCTTGTGAGTTCCAGCCCCACGTCAGGCTCCGTGCTGACAGCTCAGAGCCTGGAGCCTGCTTCCGATACTGTGTCTCCCTCTCTCTCTCTCTGTCCCTCCCCTGCTGGCACTCTCTCTCTCTCTCTCTCAAAATAAATAAACATTAAAATAAAGAAAGACTATAAATAAAAAAAACAAAACCAGAATTGTTTTGTATACGGTAAGATTCAAAGGCTATGTTGTTAGTTTTCTATTCTAATTTTTTAAGGTTTTTATTTATTTTTTGTTTATTTAAGTAATATCTACCCCCAATGTGGGGCTCAAACTCATGACCTCAAGATCAAGAGTCACATGCTCCCCCAATGGAGCTAGCCAGGTGCCCCAGTTTTCTATTGTAATTTTAAAAAATAGAAAATTACATCATTGTTGGTCCCCTATCTTAAGTCATTTTATTATTTAAAATGATAAATCTACGGGCATCTGGGTGGCTCAGTCAGTGGAGCATGTGTTTCTTGATCTCATGGTAGGTTTGAGCCCCATGTTGGGTATAGATATGACTCCCCCCCACCAAAAAAAAAATCAATAAAATCTTTTTTTTTTTTTTTTAATTTTTTTTTCAACGTTTATTTTTATTTTTGGGACAGAGAGAGACAGAGCATGAACGGGGGAGGGGCAGAGAGAGAGGGAGACACAGAATCCGAAACAGGCTCCAGGCTCTGAGCCATCAGCACAGAGCCTGACGCGGGGCTCGAACTCACGGACCGCGAGATCGTGACCTGGCTGAAGTCGGACGCTTAACGGACTGCGCCACCCAGGCGCCCCAATAAAATCTTTAAAAACATAAAATGAGAGGCGCCTGGGTGGCTCAGTCGGTTGGGCGGCCGACTTCAGCTCAGGTCATGATCTCGCGGTCCGTGGGTTCAAGCCCCGCGTCGGGCTCTGTGCGGACGGCTCAGAGCCTGGAGCCTGTTTGAGATTCTGTGTCTCCCTCTCTCTCTGACCCTCCCCCGTTCATGCTCTGTCTCTCCCTGTCTCAAAAATAAATAAAACGTTAAAAAAATTTAAAAATAAATAAATAAATAAATACATAAAATGATAAATCTATATATTTTACTCAGAGAAAAGTTTGTTAATTATTTAAGACAGCACAGTTTTAAATAGAAAGTTAAAATTATGCTCACGTTCTCCAACCTCCACGGTTTTTTAATATCACCTTTTTCTCTTACACAATTACAACCAACTGAAACTTACCAATTGTGCATTTTCAAAGAAACCTAACCTGTGCTACTGGTTTGACAAGTCTTACCCCGTCCTGGAAGCAAGGGGTGGGTTTTATAAATAGCCAGTTGTTACAGCTCAGAACTAAATCAAACCTGTTTTTCCAGGTTATAAGTCACCTTTTAATTATGCAAATAAAAGTACTACCGAAAAGTTAGGTCAGGAGAGGAAAGTCTGAGTAATTAATCCTGGTAAATATGTTATCTTTTAATGTGAGCCTGTATTTCACCAACGGGGCGACCTTAAAGTTAAAGCCAAATGGGGGCGCCTGGGTGGCTCAGTCGGTTAAGCATCCTACTTCGGCTCAGGTCATGATCTCGCGGTCCGTGGGTTCGAGCCCCGCGTCAGGCTCTGTGCAGACAGCTCAGAGCCTGGAGCCTGTTTCCGATTCTGTGTCTCCCTCTCTCTCTGACCCTCCCCCGTTCATGCTCTGTCTCTCTCTGTCTCAAAAATAAATAAACGTTAAAATAAATAAATAAATAAATAAATAAATAAATAAATAAATAAAACAGCTCGGGCCCCTGGGGGCTCAGTCAGTTACGCGTCTGACTTTGGCTCAGGTCGTGATCTCACGGTTCATGAGTTCGAGTCCCGCATCGGGCTGTGTGCGGACAGCTCAGAGCCTGGATTCTGCTTGGCATCCTGTGTCTCCCTCTCTCTCTGCCCTTCCCCCACCCCGTTCACGCTCTCTCTCAAAAATGAATAAACGTTAAAAAAAAAAAAATAACAGCTGTTATTGCTGAGTGGTAGGATTTGGGGTGATTTTCTATTTCATTTTCCCATATTTTTCTAATTTTCTTCTATGAACGGGTGCTACATTTATAAGAGACTAAGTAAAAACATAAACGTAAAATACTTAATTGACCTATCATTTAATGCATTCAGCTACTCAGTATGGATCATCTTCTGTACCCCCTCACTTGTGCCTCTTTTTAGAAGAGGCTGAAAGCTCACAGATAAATGAGCCGACACATAGAAAAGTATTTTGCAAAGCACAGATCCTTAAAAAAGGGGCGCCTGGGTGGCTCCGGCGGTTAAACATCCGACTTTGGCTCAGGTCACGATCTCGCGGTTGGTGGGTTCGAGCCCCGCGACGGGCTCAGTGCCGACGGCTCGGAACCTGGAACCTGCTTCGGATTCTGTGTCTCGCTCTCTCTCTCTTTGCCCCTCCCCTGCTTGCACTCGGTGTGTGTGTCTCTCTCTCTCTCAAAAATAAACATTTTTTTTAAAACCTTAAAAAAAATGTGCTCATAGTCCGATGGGCCTGCACAGGCCATTTTCCTTTCCTGGGTGAAACAGGTGGGCAGACCAAAGTCTGCCGATAGTTGGATATGGAAATGTACCCATCGGCAGGCTCTTTGCGCTGTTTGGGTCTCAACTCTGCCCTGGTGTGGAGAGAACAACCACAGCACCTCAACAACGTGTGCGGCTATGTGCCATTAAAAATGTGTTTAGGGGCTCCAGACCGGCTCCGTTGGAAGAACATGAGACTCTTGATCTCAGGGTTGTGAGTTTGAGCCCCATGTCGGCTTAGCGATTACTTAAAAATAAAATCCTTAAAAAAAAAAAAAAAAAAAGGAAAAATGTGTTTATGGACTCTGAAATTTAAACTTTATGTGATTCTCCCATGTCACAAAATATTGTTCTCCTTTTGATTTTTTCCAACCATTTAAAAATGGAAAACCTGGGGCGCCTGGGTGGCTCAGTCGGTTGAGTGTCTGACTTCGGCTCAGGTCACGATCTCACAGTCTGTGAGTTCGAGCCCCGCGTCGGACTCTGTGCTGACACCTCGGAGCCTGGAGCCTGCTTCGGATTCTGGGTCTCCCTCTTTCTCTGCCCCTTCCCCACTCATGCTCTGTCTCTCTCTGTCTCAAAAATAAATAAAAACATTTAAAAAAAGAAATTATTTTAAAAATGGAAAACCCGTGCTTAACCCATACATCGTATTAAATAGGTAGTGGGAGATAGTTTGTGGACCACAATTCTGGAGTTCTCTCCTAAAAGACATAAAAAGGAAGCAGAAGGCCATGGGAATGGGAGGACCTCCAATCCAGTGTTTCCCACTAGGCACCTTCATAATTTTTGCCAAATCTGAGTAGCTCATATTTTACTTAACGTACACAAAACAGTTTAACTCGTGTTCTTTTACTTACACAAATGTATTTTCAGTCAATTTATTTAGTTTTGAGAGAGAGCACGCACACCCGAGCGGAAGAAGGGCAGAGAGAGGGAAGGAAAGAGAGAGAATCCCAGGCGGGCTCAGCACTGTCAGCGCGGAGCCCAATGCGAGGCTCAAACTCACCAACCATGAAGTCATGACCTGAGCCGAGGTCAGATGCTTAGCCGAGGGAGCCACCCAGGCGCCCGCAAATTTATTTTCAAAGGAAATTTTACATATCACTACCACAAAGGAAGAAGTCAGTATCAGTTATCATAAATAGGAGATAATAGTATAAATACATTAAAGATCTGTTAGCATTACACACAGACTTTCTCCTTAATGTAATCAGTTTTTGAGACAGAGAAAGAGAGAGAAAGAGAGAGAGGGAGAGAAAGAGAGAGAGCGCATCAATGGGAGAGAGGCAGAGAGAGGGGGACAGACCCTGACAGCTCGGAGCCTGGAGCCTGCTTCGGATTCTGTGTCTCCCTCTCTCTCTGTTCCTCCTCCGCTCATGCTCTGTCTCTCAAAAATAAATAGACATTAAAAAATGAACAAACAAAATAAAATCTGGCTTGTGAGTGAACCATATTTCGCATAGAATAAACAAGAGGGTCACAAATCCTCACTGAGTGTGTCTTAGAGAATAAAACAGGACTGTTTTCGAGGGCAAAATGCGGATTCCTACTTAGCTTGTTTGTTTGTTTGGGGGAACAACATATCTGTTAGGTTTAGGAAGTTCTTTGCGACCTCATTCCTCTGAGTTTTGGGGCCCCTTCCACACCTATTCTCCCACTTTGGGGCTTATAGAATTGAATTTACTGTCTGTGAGAGTTCTCCTCTATTTCTATTTTAGGGCCAGAGAATGCCTGGTGTTCCCCCCCTCTCCCTTCTAGGCAAATGAGATTAAATTAGTATTTAAATTTTGTGTGAAGTTTACGAACATTTTCCGCTCTATTTTTGCTGTTGGTTTAAGAGCAAAATTTTGTCTTCTTCTTTTACATTATAATTGCCACTTAGGATTCTAGGTTATAATTTTGCTGTTATGTAAATTACATCACTTGAGTAGTAAAACCCCCCCGCCAATAGTATTTATTTCCTTCCTCTGCCTTTGGAAACTGATTCCTTTTGAAAAGAAATGGAGCAAGATCCAGTATCTCCCTAGATCTTAGCTTATCTGATTTTAAACCAGTCCCCAGAGGAAAGAACAGACAACATGTTGCAACACTAGCTAGCATTCTCGGCCCTTTCTGATGATCCAGAAGCAAAGCCACTAACATGTCGAATGGGAAAAAAAAAAAAAAACAACAAACAAAAACAACAAAACATTTCCTTGATTAAAGTCACAATAACCGGGGCGCCTGGGTGGCGCAGTCGGTTGAGCGTCCGACTTCGGCCAGGTCACGATCTCGCGGTCCGTGAGTTCGAGCCCCGCGTCGGGCTCTGGGCTGATGGCTCAGAGCCTGGAGCCTGTTTCCGATTCTGTGTCTCCCTCTCTCTCTGCCCCTCCCCCGTTCATGCTCTGTCTCTCTCTGTCCCAAAAATAAATAAACGTTGAAAAAAAAAATTAAAAAAAAAAAAGTCACAATAACCTATTATGTGTAATAACGCAGGGTGTATGCATGACTCAGATTCTGGAAACGTTAGAAATTAGTGGCTCAGCAACAGAAATCAGCTAGCGGACACCGCTCCGTTAGATGGGGTTTGGGAAAAGCTTGTCAATTGCACACTGAAGTTGACCAGAAACCTCACTTAATTTTTATTTCAGGTTTAAGAAAGTGTATTACGTACTTGTAGCGGAGAGGGATACAGGAAACCCTAAAAAAACCCAAAAAACAAAAAACAAAAAAAACCAGTGCCTTACATAAGAGAGAAGTTTATTTTCTTTCCATTAAAAGCTAGGTAGGTGGGGGCGCCTGGGTGGCGCAGTCGGTTAAGCGTCCGACTTCAGCCAGGTCACGATCTCGCGGTCCGTGAGTTCGAGCCCCGCGTCAGGCTCTGGGCTGATGGCTCAGAGCCTGGAGCCTGTTTCTGATTCTGTGTCTCCCTCTCTCTCTGCCCCTCCCCCGTTCATGCTCTGTCTCTCTCTGTCCCAAAAATAGATAAACGTTGAAAAAAAAAAAATTAAAAAAAAAAAAAAAAAAGCTAGGTAGGTGGTCTAAGAATGCTATGAAGTCCCCGGACCTAAGCATCCTCTCCCTTCTTCTGAGCTGTGCACCCTCCGCTGACCTCGCCGCCTGACTGGGAGCAGTTCTAGGCACTAGGATGCCACACGGGCCCCGAAGAGAGCGGATCTACTCCCTGGACGCTTGATACTTCCGTTTACTCCCTATTGCCCAGAACTTAGTCACGTGACGTTGCCTCACCTACAAGGGAGGCTTGGAAACACAGTGGTTTTTTTCTCCGGGTGGAAGAAAGAGAGATGGGATCTTGAGGGACAACTCGAAGTTTCTACCACGACATAGCTGTCTCTCTGGGTTTAGCCTAAAGCTGTATGAATGAAAACATTCATTCATTCCGTTACTCATTCAACTGTTTGACTCCAGAAACATTTACTGAGCACCTAGTATGTGCCAGGCACCGTCCTAGGGGCGGGGCTACACTGGTGAACAGAACACAGTTCCCTGCCCCTGTGGAGCTTACCTTTAGCAGGGAGGAAAGATGATGAATATGAAGTGTAAGTATGAAATTGCATCGTCTATTAGAGGGTATAAAGTATTAAAGCAGAAAAGAGAGACGAGGCAGGGCTATAGGAGTGAGCGGGGTGGTTGCAATTTCACATAGGTGGTCAGGGCTTGGCCGCTTTGACAAGGTCATATCTCTGCACAGATTTGAAGGAGGGGACGGAATAAGCCTTGCAGACATCTGGGGCTGTTCTCTCCCTAGCAGAGGGGACAGCCAGCGCGGAGGTCGAAAAGCAAGAGCATGACTGAGGTGTGCAGAGGGGCAGGGAGGCCAGAGATGGGGGGGGGGGTGCAGAATGGATTTGGAGGTAAAGTCAGGAAAGTAGTCCGGAAGCTAGCTCATCTAGGAGGACCTCTCAGCGACTCGGAGGCTGTAAATGAGTGCACACACCTACCAGATTGGGGAGGGGGCTAAAAATGTCCTAGCTGCTGGGCAGGATCTGAAGTTTGGACCCTGGCTCGACCTATTTTCTGCAACCGTGTGAGAAAAGCTGAGACATGATGGCATTTGGCTAGTTGAAATTTCACTCCTGATCAGAATATTTTGCTTTTGGGGCACCTGGGTGGCTCAGTCGGGTGAGCGTCCAATTTGGGCTCAGGTCACGATCTCCCGGTTTGTGAGTTTGAGCCCCACGTGGGGGGCTCTGTGCTGACAGCTCGGATCCCGCTTCAGATCCTCTGTCTCCTGCTCTCGCTGCCCCCTCCTCTGCTTGCACTCTCTCTCTCGCTCTCAAGAAGAAATAAATATTAAAAAAAAAAAAAAAAGAAGAGAGCTTATGAGCAATACTGGGCTACCGTGGGAGGCAGTCATTCCATTCGTTACATTTACTAGACATTCACTATGGCACTGTATTTGGGTCACCCTGTGGCATCCTCGCGACTACTGAACTATTATCCTCTGTTTTATAGCTGAGGAAACAGACAAGTAAAGTGTCTTGCTCAAGTCACACAGCTGGCAGGTGGTGAAGCTGTGACTGGACCCCAGGCACGTGGAGAGCCCACACTCTTTTTAAAAAAAAAATGGTAAATTCACATTTATTTATTTTTGAGAGACAGAATGAGACAGAGCACGAGCGGAGGAGGGGCGGAGAGAGGAGACACAGAATCCGAAGCAGGTTCCAGCCTCCGAGCTGTCAGCACAGAGCCCAACGTGGGGCTCAAACCCACGAACGGTGAGATTATGACCTGAGCCGAAGTCGGACACTTAACCGACTGAGCCACCCAGGCGCCCCTTTTTAATTTTATCTTTAAGTAATCTCTGCACCCACTGTGGGGCTCGAACTCACAACCCTGAGATCAAGAGTCATACGCTCTGCTGACTGAGCCAGGCAGGTGCCCCAGAGAGCCGACACTCTTAACGCTATGCCAAACTGGGTCTGAGATGATCCGGGCACATGGGGAGTCCCGTAACCAAATCAGCGGAGCCAGGGAGTCAGGAGTGCATAGTATTCAAGCCCGGAGGGAGATTAAGTACTGCTCTGACCAGCCACATGGGGTATCCCCCACCTTTTCTGGTCCGTAAATTCTGATGTCTTTATGGTCTTCCGGGCCAACATATAAGAATTTGCGTGCAGAACTGGACATGCCCTTGAGGGCTGTAAGGACGGTCTCATATCAGCTGGTCTCCTTAGCAGGATTGCCCGCACGCACCCTAGCACGCTGCCCTTCCCGTTCAAGCCACGCCTCCTGCAGGTACATCATCCTTCACCCTTGATGCTGTGTCTCTTACAGCTTGTACCACTATTAGCTTCAACTAGCAGGAAGTATCGTGTCCAACTCAAATGCAATACAGAATAATGAGCGTGGGCATCATTTTGGGCCAGGGAAGACCTGGGTTTGAATTTCAGTGCTGTCTGACTTTGGGCGAGCCGCTTCACCTCTCTGTGCCTCAGGCTCCTCAACGTGGTTCCGACCTCAAGGGCTGGTTCTGTGTCTCCTTCTCTCTCTGCCCCTCCCCCGCTCACGCTTTGTCTCACTCTGTTTCTCAAAAAGAAATACATGTAAAAAAAAAAATTAAAAAAAAAAATCTCCAGATATTGACAAATGTCCCCGAAGGTTAGGGGGGAGGAGGCAAAAATTGCCCCTATTAAAAACGACTACTTAAAAACAAGTTTTTTGTTTTTTTTTAAAGTAGGTTTCATGCCCAATGTGGGGCTTGAACTCACAACCTTGAGATCAAGAGTCGGATGCTGTACCAACTGAGCCAGCCAGGCTCCTGGAGAGCCACTGCTTTCACTATATACAATTTATATCTTTATATCCCTGCATACATGATACAGATTATGCAACATGTTATGTACTTATGTGTATGAAATATTTTAATAGAAATGTTTATGAATAACATGCATATAAAAAGTAAATATATATACTACATAGTATATAAATATAAATGACACCTAAATATTTCTATAAACATATTAAAAAATATATTTATTTATAATTAAAGAAAGCATTGATGAGGAGAGTCAAAAACTTAAAAAAACAAACGGAAACTATATACATAGAAAAAAAAAAAAACCCTAAGGAAACAGAGAGCAGTCCAAAATTCAAGCGAAAGTGATATGGTTTCTAGTTTCCACCAAAGTGAAATGTGGACCAGATGGGGGTCGGGGACGAGCTGGTCCTGTAGAGGAATGTGGTTTGCATGGAGGAAAATGAGCTAGTGTGTGCGTGCATGCGCGTGCAGGGGTCGGGGGAGAGGAGGAAGGGTGGCCAAAATGATTTCTTGGTCACTGCCTCTTGGAAAAGACGCACACAGGCAGGTTGGGAACCACTTCTGGGAAGAAAACTGTATTTGTAGCTACACGGCCCACTTTCAGTTAAAATAAAACTCACTTTCCCCCTTAAACAAAAGGGGCAGGAAGCACTTAACCTGGGTGTCTCCCCAGGCTGGACAATGACTGTGAGCCACTCATTTCCTCTCCTTGTTCCTGGTCTGAGTTTTCCATTCATAGGGCCAGAGCCCAGATCTCAGGCCCAAACAACTGACTGCTTGGCAGGGAGACTGGAGGGCCAACTCAAAGCAGGCTTTGGGCTCTCTTGCTGAAGGTGTCTCAGAGGGTAGGGGACACTGAGCACATCGATGACAACATTTCGCCAGTACTTTTGTGGCTCCCGCCCTGTCCTGGGTACGTGACATGAACTAGCCCCTTTTGTCCTCACAGACTGCCCAGGAAGACAGTAGGACTCTGCCTGTTTTACAGATGAGGAGACTGAGGCACAGAGGGGAAAAGGAAGAGGCTCCACAGCTTGCAAAGGACAGGGCTGGGACTTGAACCCGGGCTGCCTCCAGAGCCCAAGCTCCACCCTAGACGAGTGAGTCTCAGACTTGGTGGGGTGAGTGTGGGCATTTGGACCCTCAGAAGACATTTGGAGGGCGACGTGTGCAGACATTTTCAGTTGTTACGACTTGGCGAGAGCTACTGGAATCGAGAAGGTAGAAGCCAGGGAGGCTGGTGAATCTCCGTCAGGACAGGCCCCTCGCTGAGTTATTCAGTCTATAGCGTGGCTGTTACCGAAACCCTACCTAGACTCTTTCAGGAAAAGACTGTTGAGTGGCTCATTCGGTTAAGCATCTGACTCTTGATTTTGGCTCAGGTCACCATCTTACCGTCTGTAGGCTCGAGCCCCACGTCTGGCTCCACACCGACAGGGCCAGGCCTGCTTGGGATTCTCTCTTTCCCTCTCTCCGCCCCTCCCTTGCTCATGCTCTCTCTCTCTCTAAATAAACTTAGAAAAGAAAAGAAAAGAGAAGGGAAGGGAAGGGAAGGGAAGGGAAGGGAAGGGAAGGGAAGGGAAGGGAAGGGAAGGGAAGGGAAGAAAAGAAAAGAAAAGAAAAGAAAAGAAAAGAAAAGAAAAGAAAAGAAAAGACAAGACTATCATTCTTTCAGAACACTTACCATTTGTTTGTCTCCTAAATTACAAATAACTGGGGCGCCTGGGGGGCTCAGTCGGTTGAGCACCTGACTTCGGCTCAGGTCATGATCTCGCGGTTCACAAGTTCGAGCCCTGCGTCAGGCTCTGTGCTGACAGCTCAGAGCCTGGATGGAGCCTGCTTCGGATTCTGTGTCTCCTTCTCTCTCTGCCCCTTCCCCTGCTCACGCTCTGTCTCTTGCTCTCTCAAAAAATAAACATTAAAGAAAGAAATAAAATAAATTACAAATAATACATGCTCATTGGAAAAACAGAGAAAAGATACATGTTTATAAAGGGAAAGTGAAAGATTTTCTCGCCAGTCCCTTCCCCTGAGGTAAGACATTATGAACAGCGTAAGGGCATTTGTTAATCTGTCCCTTCCTCTGCCTTTTTCTATATTTAGTTGCCAGAAACAGAAGCCATCTATATTTCACTGTGCATCTTTCACCAGGGCCGGACTCCAAGCTGAAAGCCTTTACACTTGCTGTTCTCCCTCTCTTGAACCTTCTTCCTCCAGGTACCCACAGGTCTGCTTCCCTCCTTGTCTTAAGATCTGAGTATCCCTTGGTTTCTCTGTGTAAACTCTAGTTCCCTTTTCTACCTCCATCCCTTACCTGTTTGATTTGTTTGGTTTTTTTTTTTTTTGTTTATTCTTTTAATAATGTTTATTTATTTTTGAGAGAGAGGGAGAGACAGAGCGTGAGCGGGGAGGGGCAGAGAGAGAGGGAGACACAGAATCCGAAGCAGGTTCCGAGCTGTCAGCACAGAGCCCGACGTGGGGCTCGAACTCACGGACCGCGAGATCATGACCTGAGCCGAAGTCGGACGCTCACCCGACTGAGGCACCCAGGCGTCCTTGTTTTTTATTTTTATGATTATTACTTGTCTAGCCCTCACCTCTGACATCTGGGTGGAAACTTATTTACTTGTTAACCTGTTCATTGGTTGTGTCCTCCTTCGAATGTTGGCTCCAGGGTCACAGAAATGGTGTGCCTTTCATTATGCTCTGTCCTCGCCCCTAGAGTGGAGCCTGGTACACGACAGACACTCAATGACTATTTACTACGATCAACAAAGAGATAAACAGATGAAAGGACACTGTATATCCTTATCATGTATATCCTTCAGTGTCCTTGGCGAGAGTCCCAGAAGTAGAAATTGTAGATCAAATTTTAACTTATCATCCGAGTTGCTCCAGATTGGAATTCAGGGTAGAATGCCCCTTCCCCTGTTCCCTCACCAGAACCGGATAATTAGAGCTTCCATTCACTGTCCACAATGTTTGAAGAGCTTTCCATGCGTTCATGGAGTTATTCCTTAAAAAAATCCCAAAATAATAAGAAATTAAAAAAACTTTTTTTAACGTTTGTTTACTTTTGAAAGACAGAGCAGAGCACAAGTCGGGGGACGGGGGGGGGGGGGCGGTTGCAGAGAGAGAGGGAGACACAGAGTCTGAAGCAGGTTCCAGGCTCTGAGCCGTCAGCACAGAGCCCGACGTGGGGCTCGAACTCATGAACCAGGAGATCATGATCTGAGGCCAAAGTCGGATGCTTAACCGACTGAGCCACCCAGGCACCCCTGATAAGAAATATTTTGGGGCGCCTGGGTGGCTCAGTTGGTTGAGCGTCCGACTTCAGCTCAGGTCATGATCTTGCGGTCCGTGAGTTCGAGCCCCGCGTCGGGCTCTGTGCTGACAGCTCGGAGCCTGGAGCCTGCTTCGGATTCTGTGTCTCCCTCTCTCTCTGCCCCTCCCCCGTTCATGCTCTGTCTCTCTGTCTCAAAAATAAATAAATGTTAAAAAAAAATAAAAAAAAAAGAAATATTTTTATAGGACTTACTATATGCTAGACAGTGTTCTGTTTTATACATACCATTTCATTTGGTCCTTGTAACAACTTTCTGGGGGTAGGTACTATTGTTATGGTCACTTTACAGATGAGAAACTGAGGCACCAGACATTAAGTCCAGTAATTTCTCCAGGGTCAGATAGCCAAAAAGTGGGATGACCTAGATGGAACCAGAACGTCCAGTTAGAGCCCACACTGTTGTTGTTGTTTTTTCTTAAACGTTTTATTTATTTTGGAGAGATCTCGAACCGGGAAGAGGCAGAGACAGAGGGGGACAGAGGATCTGAAGCGGGCTCCACGCTGACAGCAGCAAGCCCAGTGCGGGGCTCAAACTCGCGAACCAAGCCGTGAGGTCATGACCGGAGCCGAAGTCGGACAGTCCACCGTCTGAGCCACCCCGGTGCCCCAGAGTCCACACTCTTAACCACTCTGCTCTCATGCCTCTCCATGGGGTCAGAGCCACGATTATCCCCAATCTACAGAGAAGGAAGCTGAGATACGGACAGGCTAAGAAACTCCACCAAAAGTATCATCCATCTTTTTAATTGTTGCAAATGCGATGCGTGAAAAATGGGTGGAAAAAGCGTATCTCTTTTTCTTTCCCTTTCTTTTTAAAACCTGACAACAGTTTGTTTTATTACTTGGGTAAGGAGAGTTTCTCTACTTAAAGGTCTGTAAAATGGGAGTTCTTTGGCCATCTACATCTGACTGATTCCGGATGGAAGCTAAATCCAGACCCCCTTTACCCCTAAAATACCTCTTAAAAGGAATCATTTGTTAATTTCCAAATAAGTTATTTTTGAGAGGTAAATCACAAAAACATTTGCATTTACAAGTTTATAATGCCTAAAGGCAACGTGGTATCCTGGATTGGATCGTGGGCAGGGATATCAGTGAGAACACTAGGGAAATCCCTAATATCTGTTTTGTTAATGGTATTGCACCAATGTTAACGTCTTATGTTTTAAAAATTTTTTTTGTTAAGTCAATGTCTACACCCAACGTGGGGGCTTGAACTCACAACCCCGAGATCGAGAGTCGGATGCGCCACCCACTGAGCCAGCCAGGTGCCCCTGATTTCTCAGTTCTGATCAACCTACATGGGTTCACGGCAAGACGTGGCCGGCAGTGGGGCGACAGGCACTCTGCATTCACTCTGCAACTTTCCCATAAATCGAACATTATTCCGAATAGAAAGTTAAAAAAAAAAATCGTTTCATGCTAATTTCTAGGTCCGTAAACACACTCCTAATGTGGCGAGGCCAACATGGGAAACACCTGGTGGTGGCCACATTTTGGTGAAAAAAGAAAATCTCTGTTATCCTTCTGCTGGACAAAAGGGTATATTTAGCTTCAGATTTTTTTTTTTTTTTGTGGTGTGACCTTTGCATTCTGAAATGAATTAGAGGTTTATGTGTAAGAATGTTGAGCTCAGGAAATCAGGAAGTCGATGGGGTACCCGCCTTCCTGTCATATTTCACTTGTTTACGTGGACGAGCGTCATCAGGAGGAGAGATTTTGTTAGACTGTGTTGGCACAACCCCGTTCTGAGGTCTGAAATCAGCTGTGTGTCGCTGAACCCCGCCGCCTCGGCCACATCCCTTGAAATTCTTGTGTCACACGTCAATGGCACGGGGTCGTGGAATAATTATAATTTTAGTTAAATTATTATTTGCATGTGCTCTCTGTCTATGGCTATTTTGATCTAAAATAAATTGCTCTCTTTTATTTTGCAGACAGGAACAAAGTTTTTCTTTTCTTTGTTTCTTTTTTTTTTTTTAAGATTTTAATCTCTCCCCCCAACTTGGGGCTCGAATCCACAACCCCGAGATTAAGAACCTCCTGTTCCCCGAGCCGGCCAGGAGCCCTGAGTAACAGAATTATTTTTATGTCTCAAATACAACGTGAGGGAAATTTTGGAAAGCAAACCATGCCCCCTCCCCCCCCCATAACTTCATATGGCTGGTAAACATTGGAGAAGGGAGCATTGTCTTTATTTGCTAAGAAATGTAGCATTTTCCAGGCAGATAACAAAAAAGGCTAATTTCCAGAGAATTCTGGCTAGATCGCTCACTCCTCCCTGCCAGCGCTTAACGTGGTGTCTGGCACATTTTTGTGGAGTGAATCAAGGAAGAGAGACACAATTCACATACTCTTCTTGCGTGTAAGATCTTCAGCAAGGATAAAGACATTCGGTGCAGGAATGCTAAAGCAGCATACTTAACAATGTGATGAAAAGAGAATGTTTGCTGCCTCGGCTATGCGTTTTTAGACGTTGTCTTTATCCTAAGCAGTTTTTAAATTAAGAATGAGTAAAGGTGGATTACTTTCCATTTACTCAAATCCGACCAGGCTTGATTTCTCACAAATACTCCAACGCTTATATTTTGTATTCATTCATGAAACAAATGTAGGGGTTTGGGCTGGGCTTTTCTTCAAATGGCATTTTAAAACGGGAGCATATGTTTCAAGGAGTAATTAGCGATTGTTTAATAGAACGACCCTTCAGGCCAGAAAGGCTGTGGGTCAGAATTGTTAACAGGCAAAGCAATGAAAAATAGTAAAGCATTAGCAGATAGCATAAATAGTCAAATCTGACCTCCAGAGGTCAAGAAAGAACTAAATAATTCGGTCACAGCGCTGGCTGATTTAAATCAATGCAATCCCAATTTCCTTTTTTTTTTTTTTTTTTTGCTGGTTTGCCTTTGGTATTTATTCCACGGTCGAGTACTCACCAGCGTCAGAAGGGAGATAGAGAGCAGGGGGTAGGCTGTGCTCAGCGATAGAATTTTACTAAATGTGGGTGGCTTCGAGGGAAAAAAACCAGCCAGAAGTATTTCAGGAACCGAACGAAACTATTTAAACAGAACACCATTGTTGCCCCACGACTTGGTTTTGTTTCTCTAAGGATGATTTATGATGGTAACACCAATATAAATACATAATTAACTATGGAAGCATTTTCTATCTCAGCTTTCCCACATTTTTTTACTTTAGGCGTTTTAGATTTAAAATGATACACTTGCCCTCTAAGACGGAGAACCAGCAAAATCTGTTAAGTCGCTGGACCAAATGAGAAGTTTTCATTGTTTTTTTTGTTTTTGTTTTTTTTTTACAGGGAAGAGAAGACGAGCATTCTTTCAGATTTCCATCCCCCGATTTTTAAAATTACTCCCTTCCTCTTCCATGTAGATAATACATGTGGCTGTTCACATGTATCTCCTTTATTTCTTAAAGTAATAAACCGATACCCAGTTTTGATTAGGAAAAGGCCATTTCAAGGAAAAAAAAAATTCTTTTGGTGATGACAAAATCACTTTAAGACCCGGGGGTAACGATGCCTCAGTGACAAAACAAATTTGCCACAAATCATTGTACAAAGGAACAGCAGGATCTGAGCCTCAACTCCGCGTCTGTCCTTATTCATCGTTCATTTGTTTTGGAAACTCCACCCTCCTCCTGCCATGTTCAATATCTAATTGGCATTCTGACCCTTCAGATAACTCAACATCTGCTACTCGGATGCATCTTGGAAACGCTTTGTCCCCTCCAGGCGGAGTTCAAGGGGCTCTCTTTACCGATACACAAGATTCCTGCATGCCATTGTATACGAACCTCCCGGAGCTGAACGGAGACAAAACTTCTGCAAGCCAATATGAAAAATTGAGCCACCTCCGTCTTCTAACTCAGTCATATTCCACAGATGGAAAATTACGGATGGTTGGGGTACAGGGCCGCGAACTAACCAATTAAGCTAACTTCTTTAATAAGCAGCTCCAGGCGGCCGTCCGCCCATCTATTTTTACTTCAGGGCGTCTCTACATTTTGGCTCGGTCATCTTTGCTCGTGCCTGTTAGGAGTCGACGTCCAAATGAAAGTTTCATCTCCTAAAATGGATTTCGGGGATATACACTGGGAACTTTTGGGGAGAGCCACGCAGATGACCGATTTTCTAACACATGCGTTCACTGAATCCAAAACACCGCAGACTGTTAAGTTTCATAATTGTTTGATGCGACGCTAAGAAAGACAAACCTCCACTAATTCACTTAGGACATGATTTCGTTTCCAAGACGCAGGCCTCGTATCAGAGATGTAAAAATGTGAAAAAAAAAAAAGGTGTGCACCTGGGAA
Source organism: Lynx rufus (assembly GCF_022079265.1). Lineage (NCBI taxonomy): Eukaryota > Metazoa > Chordata > Mammalia > Carnivora > Felidae > Lynx > Lynx rufus. Next base: position 10,160,501 of record NW_025814896.1, on the reverse strand, counting down.
CGTCGAAGTGTGGTAGTAAGCGCACAACTTTGTACAGTTTTGTGGGAGAGAACGCACAATTTAATGCTTCTGCCATTTAACTGGGAAATTTCCCATCCATTTCAGCTGTTTTTCTCTCCCTCGGTGTCTGCGTTCTGTTAAGGGGTGGCCAGTGGTTGCCCCTCACCCTTCAGTTTTGACACTCATCGAAGGAAGGTCCCTTCTGAAATCATCCCCCAAAATGTTCCCTGGAGCCACCTGCTGGGATTGGGTTCCATGGGCCACAAGTCAGTCAGAACCACATGTACGGGCAACTGATTTCCCTCTATTATTTTACTTGATAGTTTGGTGTAGGGTCCGTAGGATAAGATTTAATTATCTTCTGGGAAGAGCTAAAAGATCCACAATGAGCTGGGAAAGGTCTAGGTCTTTTTTAAAGTGCCAGCCGCACTTCTTCCAGAAATACCCTCTCTCAAGTTTTGGATCAGCCTGGAAGATTCCACTGCTCACAGTTTAACGCTCAGCAGAAGCCAACAGAAAGGCATACACTCCAACCAAACAATCAGGAATTTGGGGCATCTTTACAAAAACTAAGCAACTGATTGGTTTTTTCTTTCCGTGGTTTAAACGGTCGTGAAGGGGCATTATTTTGGTTTCAATCTCTGCAGTGCCTCTTTCTAGCTGGGAGGCCTTGGGGCACATGTTTGAATTTATGAAATGGGGGGTAATACTCACCTCACCGGCTTAAATGAGTTAATGCCTCTCAAATGTTTCGTTCCGAGTCTTGTACATGCAATTAATTGTACAATGATTTATGGTTTTGCTTGTGGTGAGATGCGGTCCTTTTGACCCAAAGTGGAAAAAATGTCATGCTAGCTCCCAAACCCGGGCAGCGTGCTCTTGGGAATCTCTCGGATTTCTAAGAGGGTAATCTATCACTATTGTTGTTCAAATTGCTATTGACGAGGCGCTGCTCTCCCATTGTTTCTGCCACTTCCTCCTTCAGAACTGTTAAGCCAGTATTTATCTACCTCCAGCTACAGTCCCCGGCGAGGGCTACAGTTCAGGGGCAGAATTCCCACATTGCTTCCTTTCCTACTTGGAAGGGCGGCTTAGTATCTTCTAGTGCTCTTAGTGTTTCGGGGACAGTCCTTTCCCCTAATGAGTCGAAGCAGCTACATAACCAGTGGCCCGTTTTTTTGTTTTTTGGTTTGCGTCCATCATCATCATTTTTTTTTTTTTTCTTTTTACTGTTAACTTGCCAGAATTTCTGACCAGGAGGAAACACCCTGCTTGTCTGAGATGTTTGCCTTAACTCGGCACTGAGATTAGGCCTTGCCATGTGCTAACAGCTGGGAGCATACACTCAGGGAGACAATGGTCTCTGCAGAAAGGCCCATGAGTGAGGGCTGAAACCCAACTCGGCTATTTAATTGCTTTACTTTAAAAAACCTTTACAGTATGTCACCAGCCATCAACAAAGCAGGCCTGGGGTGAGCGTGGGGCAGCAAAGTCTAAGGGGCCCCAGAAAACTCAGTAATCAGGGTAGACGGGATTTTAATGCAGTGTATCAATCTCCCACTTTCTGGTGATGAGGCTTTGCGCAAACACTCACTTTTTGTGCCTCTGTTTCCTCATGTGTGAAATGGGAGGATATTGACCTCATGGGGTTGCTGAGGATTAAATGAGGCAATACCTATGAAGCTCCGTGCCTAAGAAAATCCATGAGGAACAAAGCAAGATTCTACTGGGTGATTTTTGGGAAAAAAAAAAAAAAATCTAGTGGGTCTCATGGGGCTAAATAACTACTCAATAATTTTAATTGCAAAGAAGGACAGGGCAGCAAGGCTTGCGAACTTCCTTCTTCCTTTCTCCTCACTCTTGTCAGTAAGTGGGAACCAAGCAGGGCCCAGAATCTAAAACTTGATTTGCCTTGGGTTTGAGCTCTGGATTGTACCCCTTCGGGGCTGGGTGACTTCGGGAAAATTACTGAACCTCTCTGAGCCTTGTGCCGATTAAATGCTCTTATGCATGTAGAGGAGGCAGTTAAGAGGGAGCTTGCATTACAAATAAGGGGGGTGCAACTCCAGATACAAAGCTGTCTTGGTTTCCTCAGTTTCTGCTTGTCACCATCGGTAATGGCCGTGGCTTTCAGGTTTTCTGCACCTCACCAATCAATGCAGATAAGAACGTGTCCACGATTCCGTGGGCTTCACGACTCCAACGGACCCAGGACTCACCCCACCGTGCCCCTCTTTGGAACACTTGAAAAGCTTATTATTATTATCTGGGTAGAACGTTCCAATGTATCTAAGAGTAGAGGCCATTACCCCCGTTCAGTAATTACGAAGATTCTATACCCTTGCTTCAGGTAGGCTCCTCCCCCCTCCTCGGCATTCAAAGCTAGTCACAGACTTAAGTCACCCCCGCCCCCCTTCAAGGCTCACATACATAGAAACAAACTACCCCCCCCCCGGAGAAAACCACCCAACGCCATAATCACGTCTCACGAGAGGAACACTGATTCCTCGGAGTCACCGGGTCCCTGTCCTGGGGGGTCCTCCTCATCTCAAAAAATGTGTACTTTGCTCCCGATTTGTTCGAATCCGGATCCCAACCAGGCCCGCCCACTGCATTCGGTGGTCATCTGAAACCCTCTTCTGTTAAGAACTCACAGCAGGGCGAACCGCTGAATGTCTAACATCTTCGGCTCCCCGGGGGCCCCCAAGCACTGAACAAAAACAACAACAACAAAAATCCCGACCCATTTTTCAAACATGTTTATCCAAGAGAAGGGGTGGCCGGTGGAGAAGTGGAAGGGAGGGGGGGTCAGGGAGTGTGTGTGTGGTGGGGGGGCCTGCGTCCGCTCGCAGTGTGGCCGGGCCTCCAGCCTCCCATCCAGGTGTTGGGCCTCAAGCCCACTTCAGCCATTGTTTATCGCCCTCCTGTGGATTAATCCCCTGTCAGTCAGGCCAGAGATGCTCTCGGGGAGACAGGCCTGCGTAGCATCCCATGTGTCAAGGGCCCCTTTGATACACTTTATCTCCTCTTATCCCTCCAGACGCACCATGACTCCTCTGCCGGCCCCCAGCTTCACGACCTACACACGGGGGCCTGACACCCCTCGTTGGGAGGGGAGGTGGGGGGAGTTTTCTTTCTTCCCGCCTTTCTTTTTTCTGATAGAAATCATTGTTGATCTGATGAAATGGTGTTTGCAGCATCGAGCGACCCACGAGGGTGCCTGCGGTCTTGTCAAAAGCGGGACTTCTTTTTGCTTCGTATTATTATTATTTCTTTTTGGAGGTGGAGGGTGGTTCGGGAGGAGGGATGCACGAACAGGGTTGCAAACGCATGTGGGGATGAAAAAATCATCATGCACCCAAATTGCAATTCTAAAAATATCGGAACTATTCACTGAAGGAAAAAGACACGCAGATTATTCCCCCCGCTGTTGTACAACAAATAGAAACATAGTAACATTAAACCAAGGTGCGTGGCTGAATTTTTTTTTTGCAGGGGCTGCTGCTGCTTTTATTACTTTTTCTGCTTCTAGCGTGATTGTCGTATAATTTCAAGATCAAATTTTAACGATGCAAGCAATGCGTGAATCCAATACGGTAAGAAGAGTCACACTTCAGAGATCAAGTGAAAGTTCTTGACCGTCATTCCTAAATTCTGAGAGGTAGCTGTTGCTGGCAGTTTGCTATCAATAATCCCAGGCCTATATGTATTTTTAAGAGAGAGAGAGCGAGCACATGTGTGAGTGGGAAGGGGGTAGAGAGAGAGGAAGAGACAGAATCCCATGCAGGGTCCGTGCCATCAAGGCACAGACCCACGAGGGGCTCAATCCCATGAACCGAGATCACAACCTGAGTTGAAATCAAGAGTCAGACACTTAATCCACACCCACCTAGGCGCCCTCCGGGAAGAATTTAAAAATCGATGGGGTTCTCCGCATGGCTCAGTCCATTAAAAGTCCGACTTCGGCTCAGGACACGATCTGAGGTGTGTGGGACTGAGCCCCACATTGGGCTCTGCGCTGACAGTGCGGAGCCTGCTTGGGAATATGCTTCCTCTCTCTCTATGTCCCTCCCTCGCTCGCCCTCTCTCTCTCAAAATAAATAAGCTTTAAAAAACAAAAATAAAAATCGAGTCTAGGACTCCTGCGGTGGCCCAGGCGGTTAAGCCTCCGACTCTTGGTTTCAGCTCAGGTCAAGAACTCATGATTCGTGGGATCGAGTCCCGTATGGGGCTCTGTGCTGAGCCCGCTTGGGATGGATTCTCTCTCGTTCCCTCTCTCTCTGCCCCTCCCCTGCTCACACACACTCTCTCTCTTCCGCAAAATAAATAAATAAACTCAAAAAAAAAAAAAAATCCTCCCTGGAGTCAGCATATGGGGGCTTAACAACTGTTGCCTGATGGAAATGATAGGGATGCGTTTCCAGGAACTTCTGCTACAAAGCGGCAATAGAGTGATTTATGGTTGATTACTGTATATCGTCTGGCCCGCTGCACAAACCTTCCTGGATGCGTACCCAGGAGAATCACGTCTGCTCCCTCACTGGACACGATTCCAACAGGATACCGAATAGCCACCGGTTAGAGGACAATGTTCGAAATGCGAATTCTCTCTCAGGTCCGGCTTTAAATCTTGGATTTCTAAAATTATATATCCACGTTGGATGAAAATAAGTTTTCCTGAAGCAGAGAGCCCCCCTTCACCTCTTACTTCTTCCCTTCCCCATTATTAACATTTTGCATTGTTTTGCTTTATTCTTTCTCTTCTACTTATTAAACATGTTGAAAAGAGGAGAGACTGGAATAGACCATTCTCGACCAATATATTGTGAGTTTTCTAGTGCAAAATGAAAGAGATTTCATCTAACCCATGACTTTTGTCTGCTGCATTCTTTGACGTTTCCTCAAGGTAAAAAAATTTTTTCTGACTATATACAGATTTTTTTTTTTTTAAGTAATCTCTACACCCAATGTGGGGCTCTAACTCACAACCCGGAGATCAAGAGTCACGTGCCCTTCCAACCGAGCCAGCCAGGTGCCCCAATTCTGTTGGTTTTAAGCACTTGTTGCCGCTTGTTAGACTCTTGATGCCATAAATCCCTGTCATGAGATCAGGATCAGGGACTTAAAACATCCAAACACAAGGGCCCCTGGGTGTCTCAGTCAGGCAAGCATCTGATGATGCTTAACGTCACGATCGTCAGTTCGAGCCCCGCGTTGGGCTCCATGCTGACAGCTCAGAGCCTGGAACTCTCTCTCTCTCTCTCTCTCTCCCCCCCTCCCCAACTCGCACTCTGTCTCTCTCTCTTTCAAAAATAAATAAGCATTAACAAAATTTAAAAAAAAGTCCAACCACAGATGCTTTAAATTCCCTCCCAACACAAATTAAAGCATCAGAAATCTGAGTTCACATAATAGTAGAATTAATCGTTATCGTGAATATTATCGGACGCTTCATGTGTTCCGCGCACCATCCAAAGCACCTTCCACATCTCATTGCTTCTCAGAGAAACCCTGTGAGACGGGCACCACTACTGAAGACATGTCAAATCGAAGTACCAGGCAAACTGGACAGACCAAAACCCTCCCCTGTAAAGCTTACATTTTAGGGGCAGACGTCGATTCATTGATAAGAAGACAAATACACACACCAGACCCTTTCAAAGGGTGAGCAGTGCTATGAAGACATAGTACGACCACCTTTCATCTTAGAGAAACACATTATGTGGCCACAGTGCCTCCTATCAGATGGGCCTTTTTATTTTATTATTTTTTTGAACTTTATTCATTTATGATTTCAGAGAGAGAGGGAAGACAGAGAATCCAAAGCAGGCTCCAGGCTCCGAGCTGTCAGCCCAGAGCCCGACGCGGGGCTCGAACTCACGAACCGTGAGATCGTGACCTGAGCCGAAGTCGGACGCTTAACGGACTGAGCCACCCGGGCGCCCCCAGATGGTGCTTTTTAAACCCAATTGTATTCTTTTTTCTTAAAAGATTTTATTCTACACCCAGTGTGGGGCCTGAATGTACAATCCCAAGATTATCACGTGCTTTACTGACTGAGCCATCCAGGCATCCCATAAACCCGATTTTACTCTTTAATTTTTCCTTCAGCACTGTCAATTGTGTGTTCAGATCTCTGCTTTCTTTTCTTTTTTTAAGTGTTTATTATTTTTGGGAGGGAGCTACAAAGGGGGGGGCGGGACAGAGGATCTGAAGCAGGCTCTGTGCTGTTAGCAGAGAGGCCCATGCGGGGCTCAAACTCACAGACCGTGAGATCATGATCTAAGCAGAAGTTGGACGCTTAACCCACTGAGCCACCCAGGCGCCCCCTGACCCCTGCTTTCTACAGATAAAGAAACTGAGGCTCTGAGGGAGTGCTCAAGGTCACGTAGGCGGCAAGAGGCATAACTGAAAATGGTTTCTAGAAGTTCGTCACTTTCCCATGCAACTTTATGCAGAATATCGCACAGTTATTATTGTAGGCTTCCTCTCCTATCCCCCCATAGAAAACCAAATAAAGCTATTCCAACCCACAAACTATACTTTTTTTTAAATTTAATTTATTGTCAGGTTAGCTAACACGCAGCGTATACGGAGTGCTCTTGGTTTCGGGAGTAAATTTCCGCGACTCATCATTACCCAGTGCTCATCCCAACAAGTGCCCTCCTCAAGACCCATAACCCATTTTCCCCAACCCCCCCTCCACTCCCTTCCTCCCTCTGTTTGTTCTCTGTACTTAAAAGTCTCTTATGGTTTGCCTCCCTCTATAAACAATTTTTATCAAAGAGAAGGGGTCAACATATTCAATGACTCAACAGTGTTTGTTGAATGACTTCCGCGTGGTTAGTTGCCGGTCGTGATACAGTGAACTGGGCAGAAACACATAGAGTTTCACAGTCCAGTGGGGAATGCGGATAATAAACCTGAGGATCAATCAGCCCATCAATAAACAGAATGGTACCAAGAGCAATGCCTCTGATACAGACAGTACTTGGGCAGAAAATGACCAAATGGATATAGTATGACTAAGGTGTATTCAGCCGTGATGGACTGGGAGGGCTCTCCCAGGAGGTGAATTCTGAGCTCATACTTGAATGGTGAGCTTATGCAAAACAAAAAACAAAAGCCAAAAAACGTGGGGAAGCGTATTCTGCGAGCAGAATTAGCACGAACATAGTCCCTGCTGGGTATGTTCAAGGGTAGTGAGGAGGGGGCCAGGGCCGAATGGGTAGTGCAGTGGCCATGATTATGGCCGCTCTAAATCCTATGGAACTTACTCTAAGTATTTTGGGAAGCCATGGGAGGGACACAACCCAATGAACAAAAATCGTGCTACAACACATTATTGTACGGACGGTGTTCCCACAGAATACCCCGGCGAGTGAAGAATTTGGCACGCGAGCTATTGACTTCCAGGGTCTCGGAAAGAATTGCTTAGTACCAGCTCCTGTAAAACCTCTTCCTGCAGGACTCAGGGCATCAGAGTAATTCCTTCATGCAAACGTAAACATCGGAGGCAGGGCAGAAGAGCTAGTAATGTATTACCATCCCTCGGAATGTGGATTTCAGCTTTTGTTGGCCACAGGACACTACTCTGGGCCATCCACCTCCTGCTAAAACTACCCTTTCAAATTAGAAGAAACCCAGAAGGGGAGACCTAAACTACATGTAATAAGAGCCTTCGGGGAGCATTTAAATGTGGTCTTGTACAGAGGAATGCCTGCTGATTGATTAAACTCACTGCATAATAGGGGCTCCCCTGGAAACTGGTTCTTTCGGTCACTTCTGGGGAGGAAGCCAGGAAGCCAGGAATTGAGGGAGGACTTTCCTTTTATGCTTTTAAATTTCATAATATGAGACCATAATACCCCATTCAGAAAAAAACTGGAATAACTAAATTTACTACTCCTGTTTTTCTCAGTGAAACAGGCTTAACTTTCACTGTCTCAGATGTATCTAAAACTGGTTAAATGTTATTTTTTTTAGATTTTGAGCATGCTTTTCATTATTATAACCTCATTATTACATTATCATAACACCATTCAGTGCCTGCTAAGTACAGACCTTTTGCTAAATTCTTTTATAAAGCATAAACTTAACAAAAATTTTTGAGTTTACTTATTTTGAGAGAGAGAGAAAGAGAGAGAATGAGCTGGGGAGGGGCAGAAAGAGAGAGAGGGAGAGAGAGAATCCCAAGCAGGCTCTGCGCCATCTATGCTGACGGCACAAAGCCTGATGCGGGGCTTGATCTCACGGTTTGTGAGATCACGACCTGAGCCCAGATCAAGAGCTGGGGGCTTAAACAGAGCCATCCAGGTGCCCCCCGTTTTTTATTTATTTTTAAGTAATCGCTATCTCTACCATGGGGCTCAAACTCACACCCTCGAGATCCAGGGTTGCGGGCTCCACTGACTGAACCAGCCAGGTGCCCTAAAACCTTCTTTTTTTTTATTTTTTTTATTTTTTATTTTTATTTTTTTTTAATTTTTTTTAACGTTTTATTTATTTTTGAGACAGAGAGAGACAGAGCATGAATGGGGGAGGGGCAGAGAGAGAGGGAGACACAGAATCGGAAGCAGGCTCCAGGCTCTGAGCCATCAGCCCAGAGCCCGACGTGGGGCTCGAACTCACGGACTGCGAGATCATGACCTGAGCCGAAGTCGGCCGCCCAACCGAATGAGCCACCCAGGCACCCCACAAAAACCTTCTTAACCAAAAATGAGACAAATGACGATTACACAAAAGTTAACCCATTGGCTGATGGCATGCCACGTTTAATCTACGAGGTCCCTCGATGGGTGTTTTTGTTGTTGCAGAGAATTATAGGAAATCATCACAAGGTCTTATCGACTTGGAGTGATTTATTTGGGGGAGGGGAGCCAGAAGTCTGGGGTGGCTGATAACGCATGAAAAGCTGCTACTTTGCTGTTTGTTTTCTCAGGGTGTGTCAGGTGACGTTGACAAATATGAAGGGACCACATTATCCCGTCTTACTGACATTCCTGTGACCGATCTTTTTTATCAGTTAGTTGAAAATATGCACAAAGGAAGAACATTAAATAATAAGGCCTCAATGTGTGCATAGTTCAAGGAGTTACTTTAAATCTAGATTGCTAATTTACCCCTCTGTGCCTCTCAAAAGTTTTAATAACCACCCCCCACACCCACACTACACACACACACACATACACACACACACACACACACACACACTTACAAACCTAAAGGAGTACCATTGAGTCAGGAAAAACAAAACGAAGCATGCTTTGGCCGTTTGGTTTGAATAAGTTGTACAATTGCTGTTTGTATATTTAAACAAATTCCAAATCTTATTGAATTAGGTAAGTGCGCTCTGATGAAGGTTCAGGAAACAACGGAACCACTTGTGTGGCTAATTGCAGAAATGTAAAGCAAACACAAACTTGGGAACGGCACAGGACACGCTTTTGAGGCAAAATGCAGAAAGGGGATGGGCTTTGGCCGCTTGCTTGATTTCCTTCCCGGTGTCCGTAGGGTCCTTCTGGATCACATTTCACTGTGACGATTCCCCAGAAACGGAGCCAGAAGCCCCCGAATTCCAGCACTGGAAGGTTTCTCAGTCAATGAATGAAACTCCCCCTCCCCCCCCCCCCCCCCCAGTCCACCCCTGCGCCTGGAGACTGGGCGACCCAGTGCACTGCTCAGCCAAGATCTATTTGCCAGCTTTGGGCTTATTTCTGCCTACGGCATCCCCTGCCCTGGGTGAGTTTCCAAGGTATTTGCCTCGCACACTTCTGCCCACATGGCCCCGTTATCAAGGTGAAGTGCGGGTTGCACGTCGCCATCAGGATAACGGTGTCTTGGGGAACGGCTTCTCTCGTTTTACAGCGAAAGAAGCTGTAAAGCATAGAAGCTTCCAGGCCTTTCCGAGCTGAGCTTTATTTTTGATGTCTAGTAGCAGAAACAGAAAACTGTCGTCGGATCATCTGACTTGACAAAAGGTCAGCTCTCTGGCTTTGCATCTTCAGACCGAAGGATGTAATAAGAGCGAAAGGAGGGGCGCCTGGGTGGCGCAGTCGGTTAAGCGTCCGACTTCAGCCAGGTCACGATCTCGCGGTCCGGGAGTTCGAGCCCCGCGTCGGGCTCTGGGCTGATGGCTCGGAGCCTGGAGCCTGTTTCTGATTCTGTGTCTCCCTCTCTCTCTGCCCCTCCCCCGTTCATGCTCTGTCTCTCTCTGTCCCAAAAATAAATAAACGTTAAAAAAAAAAATTTAAAAAAAAAAAAATAAGAGCGAAAGTAGATATTTATAAGCATAAAGTGGTGCCTCAGGTGGCCTTATCTGCGAGAGGACTGTATCTGGCAGGGCATATATATATGTGTATATATATATATACAAAAATGCGTATGCATATATACAAAAATATATATGTGTGTGTATATGTATATATATGTATATATACGTATATGTATATATGTATATATATATATGTATATATACATATATATATACACACACACACACATATATATATATATATTTTTTTTTTAATAATGGGAGCCTCCGTGCACACTTAGAAACGTCCCTGCGGAGAGATTTTCCTCTTTGCCTCTTTTAATGGGAAAAGAGGACTTTGATGGCTCCAGCCACAGGGCTATGGGGCGAGGCCCCCCTGTGCTCAAATGCAGGCACCGAGGCTGTGTCAACATGACTAAAAATAGTTGAAAGTTGAGACATCCAGTTAGTCAACACTTAGGGTTTGTGGAGGGGGGGAGATGCAATCAGTGACTCAGCTTGAGTCGGTTTCTCCACCTAATTAATTTATTATTATTTTGAAACCCTGTCGTGCCAGGCAGGGTTCTGAGTGTTTCACAAATGCTAACCTGCTTAGATCTCCTGGCGACTTTTCTTGTCCCCATTTTAACGAGGAGGGGAGGAAGAGCTAGGGAGGATTGCGAACTGCTGGTCGGGGGGCCACCTCTGACCCACAGATGGATTTTGTCTGACCTACAAGGAATTTGAAAGATGGCTAAAATTCACATAAAATTGGAGCTTCGGGCTTTTCTGGAAAAACGGAAAGGCTGGTGACTTTGCGCCTGCATTGCTGCATGGAGACCATTGGCTGGAGCACAAAGGTGAGAGCCAGAGAAACGCCCAGCCCAGCTGGCGGGACACATACACAGACGTGGTCCCTGGAGCCGGACCGGCTTTCCCGGCCCCCAGCGTTCCCACCTGGCCTCCTGCCCGCATTTCTGACCTGTGCCTGGGCCCCGAGGTCACCGGAGTTGGTGACCTCGTGTTTCAAGCTATTAGAGTTCACTGAAGGGGGCAGATCATCGATGGTGGTGGTGAGGACGGGTGGGGACGTTGAGGAAGAAACAGGACATTTGTTGACCGAGTGAACGGGTCCCTGGGCTTGAGGGCTGGCGTCGAGCTTCCTGGGTCTGGCAAGGACAGAGTGAGCATGTTTTTCCGCAGGAGAAAATACAAGGACCGTCTTCATGGGGTGGTCTGCAGTGGATGGCTCTGGAGTTGGGCTGCCTGGGTTCAAACCCTGTGTTATTAGCTGCTACTCAGTGGTCTCTGGGCTTCAGTGTCCCCATCTGTAAAATGGAGCTAAGCAACGTAGCTGCCCCACGAGGTAGCCCACGAAACGTGCCAGGCACCACGCCTGGCATGTAATGTGTTCAACAAATGTTACTTACAAAAAGTCCCTGAAAGATGCTCCTTTTTTTGGGCGCCTGGGTGGCTCGGTCGGTTGAGTGTCTGACTCTTGATTTCAGCTCAGGTCATGATCTTCACGGTTCGTGGGTTCAAGCCCCACATCGGACTCTGCACTGACAGCACATGGAGCCTGCCTGGGATTCTCTCTCCCTCTCTCTGCCCCTCTTCCACTCGAATGTGAGCTTTCTCTCTCTTTCTCTCTCTCTCAACATAAACAAAACAAGGAACCAGCTCTCCTCTTTCTGCACCGGGATTCAATGGTATCCAGGACTGTCATGCCAAATGAGGGACCATTGGGTTTGGGGCTCAAACATCTGGCTTCCCTCACCTCCCTGAGCTGTATCTCCTTACCCGTAACATGGGAGTAAGTCAAGATAATATAAAACCGACCCTGGGAGACCGTCCATGCACTTTTGTTTAATTTCGAATTACCAAATCACAAATGGCCTTGGTCAAAATGGGATTCCACATGTAAAGTTTAAACATGGCAGGATTCTTATTTCTTCTGTCTTCTTGTTGTTAATCGTGGGGCTGAGATACCCATCAGGTCATACCTTCCAGCTCGATTACCTTCCGATTCCAAAGGACAATGCCCCTCTGCTGACAATAGCTGCTATCTCTTAAGGGGAGGATAAAACAAGAATGCCTAATCCCAGAGTACTAGAATACGAGCTTGGTGGGGGTAGGGACCTCCGTTAGGTGCTCCGTGAACATCCAAGGGACTGTAACAGAACGCGAGTCAAGCCAGGGACCGCAAAGGTCCTGCTCTTTCTGTCCCTTCGACCCAGACTACATGGCTTCCCTCAACCAGTTCAGAGCGGTGGTGGAACGCAGAGACAATGGATGTTAGTTACGGAGTTGATAGAAGAGCCTTGTTCAAATCCCAGCTCTACCCCTTGCCATCGGCATGCCTCCGGGAAGCCGCTTAACATCGTTGAGGCTTAATGTCCTTATCTGCAACATGAGGACAATAAGTACCTATCTTGTTTGACATTATACGCAGAGAGCTTTCAGCACGGTGCTTAGGTGCCCAGTAAGTGCTCGATAAATGTTAGCTGTTAGGATCAGGTGGCAGTCAACGGTCTCCATTTTCCTGTTTCTTAAATGTTTGGTAGAACTAGCCTGTGAACGTGCGTATGCCAGGTGTGTGTGTGTGTGTGTGTGTGTGTGTGTGTGTGTGTTTGTGTCCACGTGCCCACGCATATTAGCTCTTGCTTCGGTCTCCCCAACAGCATTAGGTCTATTTAGGTCTCTGGATCTCTTCACTCAGGTTTGGTAAATGATGTTTCCCTAAGAAGCTGCTAATTTCACCAAATATTCATGTTTTTTTTTTTTTTTAAATCATAAAACCTCTTATGGTATTAAGCTTCAATCACTCTTCTGTGTGTGTGGTTAAGCTCTCTTTCTACTGCTGATTTTTTTATTTATATTTTTTTATTTGCCTTGATCCGTCGAGTTAGATATTTTTCTTAGATTATTAGTCTCCTCAAAGAACCAGCTTTTGGCTTGGCTAGTTCTTTCTCCCCAAATGTTTTGTTTTCTATTTTGTTATTTTTAGACTTACCTTTCATTACCATCTTCCTTCTGCTTTCTTTGGATTATTCTCTTTTTTGTTTTTAAGTGAAAAAAAAATTTTTTTTAAATGTTTATTTATTATGGAGAGGCAGAGCATGAGCAGGGAAGGGGCAGAGAGAGGGGGAGACACAGAACCCAAAGCGGGCTCCATCCAGGCTCTGAGCTATCAGCACAGAGCTCGACGTGGGGCTGGAACTCACGAACCGGGAGATCATGACCTGAGCCGAAGTCAGAGCCCCGACCCGCTGAGCCACCCGGGCGCCCCTCTTTTTTTTTCTTACTGTGTTCACAGCTGACCTATTTGTAAGAACTCAGATGTGGTGGAACCAGTAGTTCATATCTCATAGGATTCTGTGAAAAGTAAAGGAGATCCTGAGTGCTTGCTGATGCGACCTACCGGTACTGTCTGTAAGCCTCAGTTTTATCATCTGTAAAATGGGTCCTGTGGAGGATGAAATGAAATCGTCTGCGTGGAGTTTTTGGTTCATGCATGTCCCTTGTGATCAGTGTTATTCCCTGGGTGCACAGTGTGCTTGTCATCACTTGTAACACTCACAGCTGTGCCCGGCATGAGCAAAAAGGCCTTGGCTTCCTCTCCCAGGACCAGCTACAGAACTGGCAGGGGCCAGCGCAACATCAAAGTGTAAGGCATCTTGGTACAATCTTAAGCATTTCAAGATGGCGGTGAGCCTGCGTCGCTCAGTCAGTGAGGCTTTGGACTTCAGCTCAGGTCATGATCTCTCGGCCCGTGAGTTCGAGCCCCACATCGGGCTCTGTGCTGACAGCTGGGAGCCTGGAGCCCGCTTCGGATCCTGTGTCTCCCTCTCTCTCTGTCCCTCCCCCGCTCATACTCTGTCTCTCTCTGTCTCTCTCTCCTTCAAAATTAAATAAACATCAAGAAAAAAAAAAGAATTTCAAGATGGCCACGGCAGAGCATTAAACCCGGGGCACAGGGACAGGATGCACCTCCCTGAAGTTGGCCCTGTCCTCTCCCAAGGTCACCTGGGCAGCTGGTGTTTGAGTCTTGGACGGTGATTTTTACAAAAGCCTCTTGCCCTGTCCCTTCACACATGTGCATTCTCCAGTCTCCTAACTGATTCCAGGACCTTGGAATTGTGTCTGACCCCTGAGGCTGCCCCTAATGCAATCAGAGGGACACTGGATCTAGAGTCAGCTCCAAATCAAAGGCCAGGACAAAACCTTGGATAAATTACAGCTGGTTATGAAGAAGCCACCTTCTGCCTTGTTCTCATATTCCTTGTGTTTATAGTCATAACTCAGTGAAGCCAGCAACATTTGCCATTGATAAACTTGGTTGGATAAGCAAGGCTGATGGGTTAAGAATAATAACTGGAGAAATTTAAAAAAGCAACAGGCTTCCGGGCGCCTGGGTGGCTCCGTCAGTTAAGTGTCCGACTCTTGGTGTTGGCTCAGGTCACCGTCTCGCAGTTTGTGGGTTTGAACCCTGCATTGGGCTGTGTGCTGACAGTGCAGAGCCTGCTTGGGGTTCTCTCTCTCTCACAAAACAAATGAATAAACTTTTTTTTCTTAAAGAAAGCAACAGGCTTGAATTTGGAGGCCAAATTGTCCTTCTAAACACACAAAGATGTTTAAAAAACAAGAACGTGTGATGGTGTATATTTACGCAACTCAGAATGACATTTTCTGGACAAACAAGTATTTTTTTTAAGTTTATTCATTTTGAGGAGAGAGCACCAGCAGGGGAGGGGCAGAGAGAGAGCAAGCGGGAGAGAGAGAATCCCAAGCAGGCTCCATGCTGTCAGCACAGAGCCTGGCGTGGAGCTCGATCCCACGAACCGTGAGATCGAGACCTGAGCCGAAATCCAGTCAGACGCTCAACCGACAGAGCCACCCGGGCGCCCCCCACAAGAAATTATTTTAATGACTTTGCAAGACTAAGTCGGCCCGTGAGCCGTATGTGGGAGCAGACGAGCCTCGCTGAAATGCTGGTGCATTCTCTGTTGCCAGCAGTCCTTCTGTCCAGGTTGAAGGAGGGCCACAGCCCCCATAAGAAGGCTCTCCAGTGGCTGGCATCCCTCGAGCACTCACCTCGTGCCCGGTCCCATCAGGGGCTTCACGAGGGCGATCTCGTCTAGTTCTCTGAACTACTCTGTGGCTAGGTGCCCAAGTTCACTTAGGCAGTGGGTGAATCAGGTTTCCAACCCACCTTTCCGACCACAAAACCAGTGCTCCCGGCTCCTATCTCACGCGGCATCAATGTGAACGCAAAAAGAGATAGAGACAGGAATGATCACGGAGTATGTCTGTATTTCGTACAAAGTGTACTAAGGCCTTTATGTGGATTGTTGCATTTATACCTCGTATTGGTTTGGTGAGGAAGCCAGGATTACCATTACGTCCGTCAGACAGATGGGAATCTAAGGCCTGGGAAGCTGAGTGTTACAGGCCCCACAGCGAGTGATGGGTTCACAGAAAGGCTGTATACGCGGTTGCCGTGGTCAGCTCGAGTTGCTGTAACAAGGGATCACAGGCTGGGTGGCTTAGACAACAAACATCGATTTCTCCCATTTATGAAGGCCGGGATGGCCAAGATCAAGGCCACAGACCTGGTGTCTGGGGAGGGCTCTCGTCCCGCTTTGCAGACAGCCACCTTCTCACTGTATCCTCACATGGCCAGCGGAGAGCAGAGAGAGACAGAAGGCAACTCTCCCGTGTCTCTTTATATTTTTTTGCTAAAAAAATTTATTTTTAATATTTTATTTTTGAGAAAGAGAGACAGACAGAGCACAAGCCGGGGAGAGGCAGAGAGAGAGAGGGACACACAGAATCCTAAGCAGACTCCAGGCTCTGAGCTGTCAGCACAGGGGCGCGAACTCACGAACCATGAGTTCATGAATCAGGACCTGAGCCGAAGTTGGAGGCTTAACCGACTGAGCCACCCAGGTGCCCCTCGTGTCTCTTTATATGAGGGCACTAATTTCAACCTGGGGCCCCCACTCTCATGACCTCATCATCTCCCAAAGGCCCCACCTCCTAAAACCATCCCACCGCGGATTGGAGTTTCAACATATACATTTTGGTGGGGGGTGGGGGGCGCAAACATGTGGTCCGCGAGAGGGGTTATATCTTCAGAAATCAGAAAAGAAGAATTTCTTTAGTTTCTTCGTGGCAGTGGCGAACTGGGCTGTCAACTTTTACACTTTTACTATTTTTTTTTTCGCTCATCATGGAACATGTTTGGTGTTCAGTGCTCCAAACAGTAAAAAGGTAGAGGAACTTGTAAACCTTAAAATCTTGAAGTCACTCACACACACACACACACACACACACACACACACACACACACACACACAGGATGGCTTGATACCAGTGATGAAAGAGTTAAAAATCCTTTCGATGGTCAGCCTCAGACATGTGCTAAACCAGGTCAGCAACTTTTTTTTTTTTTCTTCCAGAAAAGGTTATAAGTAAACACAGTATGTAATACGTGTGCACTCTTTCATTCCGAGCCATGGTCAGCACTGGAAGGTTACAGGAAACACAGGGACAGACAAGACACGAGGACCGGGGGGGCGAAAGAGGTTTCCTTTCTCGTCGGTTACAATGGGCTTTTTCTTTTCATTTGGAGACTGTTCAAATCAACAGAAGGCAGTATCATAAACACCTATATTCCTGGTGCCCCCAGTCACCAAATATAATCTTTGTGTTCCAATCTCTCAGATACTTTTTGAATAAAAAAATAAAACATACAGAGTTCAGCCCACTCTGCTCTTCCTCAAGCCCCCTCCACCCAAAAAGTTATTGCTCTCATGAAATTTGCTTCCTCCTAGCCCTACGTTACAATTTTAATACTCTATATGTATGTATGTACGTGTCTACATACATCTATCTCTAAATGTTACATTACTTTAATGTACATAGTTTCTTTTTTTTTTTTAATTTTTTTTTTTTCAACGTTTATTCATTTTTGGGACAGAGAGAGACAGAGCATGAACGGGGGAGGGGCAGAGAGAGAGGGAGACACAGAATCGGAAACAGGCTCCAGGCTCTGAGCCATCAGCCCAGAGCCCGACGCGGGGCTCGAACTCCCGGACCGCGAGATCGTGACCTGGCTGAAGTCGGATGCCCAACCGACTGCGCCACCCAGGCGCCCCTAATGTACATAGTTTCTTGTTCTACTTATTTTGTTTTCAGATGTATCATGCTGATACGGATGATTCTTTTCAACTGCAGGATCGTATTCCCTCTCAGGAACGTATCACGTTCTATGCATCCTTTCTCTGGCTGGCGGATATTGAGTTTGTTTGCGGTATTTTGCTACTCCAGCAGAGCCGTGAGCCTCCTTTATGACCTCGGGACTAAATTGTTAGCCCGTGTTCCTGGGTTGTGTGGTGTGGCCACGGACAGTGTTACCAGGAGCTGACCACAGAGAAACTTCGTCTCACTCTCCACCCCTGCCTTCCACTTCGGAAGTAACACCTGTAACGCATCCGAGCTCTTCACCCAGCCTCGGGGATTGGGTGGGAGCTGGCAGGTGCCCGCCCCCGCCTCTGCTCTTTGCCTTGGCCACTCTGCTCTTGGCATGGCCAACCCCTCTCCGGCCCCTGCACCCTGTGCTGACTGGTCCTCACCCACGCTGCCCTTCTGGGGCCCCACTATTCTTCCCCATCCCTGAGCTGGCCAATACTATTGCCGTGGTCCACAGTGGCCACCCGAGGACTTGGATTTCTAACTTTATTTTAATTAATTAAGTTTATTTATCTTGAGAGAGAGAGAGCGTGCACGTGCACACAAGTTGGGGAGGGACAGAGTGAGAGGCACAGAATCCCAAGCAGGTCCACGCAGTCAGGAAGGAGTCTGACGAGGGGCTCGAACTCATGAACCGTGAGACCATGACCTGAGCCGAAATTAAGAGTTGGACGCTTAACCGACTGAGCCACCCAGGCGCCCCTAACTTTATTTTAATTTAGACTAACGCTTCAAAACTCATACGTCACTCAGTTATGAGAACGCTTTTAAGGATATTTGGTTACAGTTTAGTAACTTGTCAGCTGTAAACTTTACAAAGCGTACGTTCAGATCAAATCTTTTTCATGGAAGTTTCACGTCCAAATGGAGATGTGCGGTTGGTGTAAAACACATGCCAGGTTGCAAAGAATTAGTAAGAAAAAAAAATAAGATGTATAAATCTCATTTGTTATTTTTTTTGAAAATCCTTTGTGACTACTGGAAAATTTTTTTATAAAAAAATTTTTTTAATGTGTATTTATTTTTGAGACAGAGAGAGACAGAGCATGAACGGGGGAGGGGCAGAGAGAGAGAGGGAGACACAGAATCCGAAGCAGGCTCCAGGCTCCGAGCTGTCAGCACAGAGCCCGACGCGGGGCTCGAACTCACAGACTGTGAGATCATGACCTGAGCCGAAGCCGGATGCTCAACCGACTGAGCCACCCAGGCGCCCCTGTGGCTTGCGTTTTATTTTGCACAGACCACACTCCCTACGTCTTCCTGAGCCTGGCTCCTTCTCCTTCTGGACTTTGCTACAACATCACGTTCTCAGTGGGGCCTCTCCTAAGCATACGTCCTCGAATACCACTCTTTCGCTGCACAGTCCCCATTATGTTGTCTTGTCCTGTTCCCATCACCGCGCTGAGGCTGCCTGACGCTGGGGAGTGTTGATGTCTTTGTCGTTTCGCCCGCGCCGCGACATGAACGAGCACCTTCTCAATAGACTTTGCGCTCCTGTTCAGCAGTCCCTTCCGGGCGGGGACAGTGTCTGCCTCAGGGTTCGCGCCCACGAAGACTTGTTGAGTCAACTCATCCTGATCATTCGAACGCTCCCAGGAACTGACAGGACACACACTATGGATTTGCACGCACCGCCAACCCACGGTCTCAGGACGGCTTTGCCTGGGATCCAACGCAAGCCTGGCATTTTCTATTTTGCGTGCCAGGCGCCACTGCATCCGATGGTTTTTAACTCGTCCCCCGGCCTTCCCGAAAGGTGGAAACTTGGGATGGGAGGGAGGGAAGGAAAGATACAGTTTGGATTTACGCAGGAAGCACGCTGGCCGGCAGCTTGACAAAAGATCACGCATGGCTGGAACCAAAGGAAGAAAAAACACACACACCCACACACCAAAAAACCCCCCCAATCAATCATTCCTTTCTTGATGGCTATTTTAAATATTTAGCTGAAATTGTCCTCATCTGGGGGTCAGCTGTTTTCTCTGCAAACACCCGTTACCCTCGCGCTCACACACAATGCCGGGGGTCTGTGGGGCCCCAGCTGCAGGCACCCTTTTGTGTTGTCAATTTAAAGCCTCTGGGCTGATAGTTCACATTAACATGGAAAGAAATATACAACTTGCAAGTTGAGAAAGCAGTTTTTACTCATAAAAATCCTTTGATAGTTTAGCCATCTGGTCAGAGTGAAGCCTCGCATAAAAGAGGCCCAAAGAAGGTCAAAGGGCACTCTCTCTCAGGGTCAAGGGGGCCTACCGGAGTTTGCTCTCGTGGATGCCGCTAAAAGGCCGCCTGACAAATTATTGCGCATTCCATAGCCTTTTGCGTAAGTATTTGATTACAGTGGACAGGAATGTTGTTGATATTTTCAAACCCGAGCCGGGGAGGAGGGGGGGGGGGGGACGCAGGCCTGCTCAGGACTGCTCTTTCCAGGACGCCGGCCCCTGCCGGGTGTGGGCAGACGTGCTCCCCATCTTTTACTGAGTGGCCTTCGCCGGGCCCTGCGCCGAATCAGCTCATTCGGAAGCCTTTTGGCTTTGGCAGTGAAGAGATGTTTTCGTCCCCCTTGGGGAGGAAGAAAGAAACCCACGGCGTTACCCTGAATGGCCAGGAAAGCCCCACCACTGTGTTTTTCTTGCCGTTCAGTAATAAAGTAGGAAAGGAAAGGGCAGTACTTGGAACTCTGTGGCTCCTTCCGGTGTGAATGTCAACAGAACTAACCGTATTTATGGCTTTATTTCTCAGGCGGGTGTGTGTGTGTGTGTGTGTGTGTGTGTGTGTGTGTGTGTGTGTGTCAGAGACAGAAAGGAATTTGAGGTGATTAAGTGTCATTTTCTCTAGAGGCCCGGACAAAAGCAGAGGGGATCACTGGATTTTATGGGGTCGTGGATAGCACGGGGACAGTAAATGAAGAGCAGGTCACTGCACAGCTCCAGGATTTCCAGAAAGTGCCAGGAAGGCCTCTTCTTCACCTGAGACCAGGGAGAGTGAAGATGTCATCTGTGAACACGTTTCTTGGGAAGGTGCAGAGAGTGATGGCCATGGTGCGTGATAAGGACAGCTTCGTTCCGGTAAAAGACACAGGCACCGGGGACAGCTTTGCAGATCTTTTTGCATAAGACTTTTTTTTTTTTTTTTTTCTGGTTTATTTGTAGTTTTTTCAGCTTCCAGGCCAGGGGGAAAGGAACAGGTGGAGCGGGCAGGTGCAGAGGTCAGCCCCAGGCGAGGCAAGTCTGTGAGTAGGGCCCCGAGTCCCTTCAGACGGAGGATTGGCGGTGGGATCTGAGTGTTGGGAACCCCTCTCCCCAAGTGTCCCCCGAAGGGACCAGAAAGTCCCTTCTAATATTTTTTATTGCGTTATAATACACATGATGTAAAGTTTACCATTTTAACTCTTAAATTTTTTTTTTTTAACGTTTATTTTAGTTTTGAGAGACAGAGACTGAGCACAAGCAGGGGAGAGGCAGAGAGAGAGGGAGACACAGAAGCCAAAGCAGGCTCCAGGCTCTGAGCTGTCAGCACAGTTCCCAACACGGGGCTTGAACTCATTAACTACGAGATCATGACCTGAGCCAAAGTCAGACGCTTCCCTGACGGAGCCATCCAGGCGCCCCCCCCTCATTTTAACTATTTTAAAATGTAAAATTCAGTGGCGTTTAGTGTATATTCACAATGTTGTGCAACTTGCAACACTCGTTCCAGAATATGTTTATTAACCAAAAAGGAACGCCCTCCCCCATGCCCACTGAGTCTCTCAGGCCTTTTAAAAAAAATAACAATTTTTATCCCGCTGGGGACAATGCGATATGCCCGTAAACAATGCTGAGAAGCTGGTCACTGGATCTTTTATTTACTGGACCCGTTTCCTTCACGGTTATAAAGTCAGAAGTGAGGAAATAAATACGGACACATAGACGTGGATTTTTTAGCTAGCTACATATGTGTGTGTATACGAGAGAGAGGGTTGAGCGGGGGAACAGATCAGGGACTGGGGAAAAGGGAAAAACCATCTCACCATTGCTGGTCATGTGCAATTTTTTTTTTCTTTCTTTTGAAGTAGGTTCCACATCCAACACGGGGCTGGAACTCACAACCCCAAGATCAAGAGTCACGTGCTCTACCGACTGAGTCAGCCAGGCGCCCCTGGTCATGTGCAATTTTAGGTTCTGCTGATAGTGAGAACCTCACGTGTCACCCAGTCCTGGCCATTTCACCACATGTCGTTTTAAAACATCACGTTGAGAGGCCTCAGACTTTTAAGGCACCAAAAGTTTATGAGGATGAAAGTGACTGAGAACGTCAATAAAAATATGGGGCGCCTGGGTGGCGCAGTCGGTTAAGCGTCCGACTTCAGCCAGGTCACGATCTCGCGGTCCGTGAGTTCGAGCCCCGCGTCAGGCTCTGGGCTGATGGCTCGGAGCCTGGAGCCTGTTTCCGATTCTGTGTCTCCCTCTCTCTCTGCCCCTCCCCTGTTCATGCTCTGTCTCTCTCTGTCCCAAAAATAAATAAAAATGTTGAAAAAAAATTAAAAAAAAAATAAAAGAGAGAGAGAGAGCGCTAACAGCAATGCATCTAACTATGGGTTGGGCACGGTACTAGGTGCTTACAGGTTCCGTCTCTTTAACGCACCGGAAGACTGAATCTGCAGAATGGGAAGAGTGGTCGGTCCATTATCCCATCTTACAGATTAGGGTGTTAAGACGCCTACAGAGAGGTAGAGACATGGTTAAAGGTTGTATAGTTAATTAGTGCCAGCACTGTTGGGTCTAAACTCTTACACATGAAGCTCAGTGCCATGAAGAAAGTACAACTTTAATACAAATCGTATGACGATGGAGAAAATGACAAAACATTAAAAATAGGTACAGGTAGTTAATTATACCCACAGGCTGCGTATACGCTGTGCGTTCCTGGAAAGTGTGGCAGACATTCTTGCTTGCCTACTGGACGGCCATTTCCTCTCAATCCTTGTAACAAGACCTTGATTTTGTGCAGACGAAATGGCGACTCATCTAAACTAGAAGTTTTCCAATTCGTTGATCTCAAGACACCAACCGAGGCGTGAAAACTAAGGAAAACGGAGGCAGTGAGTTCTTTGATGCTAGCGATAGAAACATTCTTCTAGATATGTCTGGTTAGGCAAAGGGAAACAAAAGCAACTTAAACTCTTGGGACTACACCAGAATGAAAAGCTTTTGTACGAGGAAGCGACCCGTCAACAGAACCACAAGGCAGCTTAGAGAACGGGGGAAGATATTTGCAAGTGACATATTTGACGAGGGGTTAATATCCAAGATATATAAAGAACGTACGCCAGGGAACACCCAAACCCCAAATGATCTGATTAAAAATGGACAGAGGATCTAAATAGATTTTTTTCCAAAGAAGACATACACATGGTCAACAGACACATGAAAAGATGCTCGACATCACTCATCATCAGGGAAATACAAATCAAAACCACAATGAGATACCACCTCACACCTGTCAGAACAGCTAGAATCAACAAAACAGGCAATAAGTGTGGGCGAGGATGTGGAGAAAAATGAGGCCTTGCGCACCGTTGCTGGGAATGGAAACTGATGCGGCGATTACGGAAAACAGCATGGAGGCTCCACAAAATATTACAAACAGAAACACCATACGATGCAGTAATTCCACTGCTAGGTGACTTTGCAAAGAAAATGCAATCACGAGTTCAAAAAGATATATGTACCTCTATGTTTACTGCAGCATTATTTGCAATAGCAAAGATACGAAAGCAACCAAAGCGTTTATAAAAGATGGGCTACGCACATAGATGCACACGTATATATGCATACATATACATACATGTACACGCATATACACGTAATGAGATATTTGGCCATAAAAAAGAATGAAATCTTGCCATTCGGAACAACATGGACGGACCCACAGATTATAATGCTAAGTGAGATAAGTCAGATAGAGAAAGCTGAATACCATCTGATTTCACTCATATGTGGAATTTTTTTTTTAATCTCTATGCCCAATGTGGGGCTTGAACTCACAATCCTGAGATCGAGAGTGGCACACTCCACCAACGGAGCCAGCCAGGCACCTCTCACTCATATACAGAGTTTAAGGAACAAAACAAAGGAAAAAAAGACACAGAAATCCAAACTCAGATTTAGTGGCTGCCAGAGGGAGGTGGGTGGGGGGTATGGGTGAAATAGATAAAGAGTTCACTTACCCTGATAAGAAAACCAAACAAACAAAAAGGATGAAAACTGAGAAAAATTAAAATGTTTATTCATTCATTTAAAACCAATAATAAATAATCCCATTCCATATTAATAAGCAAGTCATTTTTATGAAATGTTATGAACAACAATATTCCCCCCCCCCCCAAAAAAAAACCATTGAGAGGAGTGGCACTGAGGTTTTTACATTTTTGTGAATCTCTTCAACGTCTGGCTTTACCAGCCTGACAGCAGGCTTCTCCCGTCTGCTTTTTTTTTATTTTTTTATTTTTTTTAATTTTTTTTTTTTCCAACGTTTATTTATTTTTGGGACAGAGAGAGACAGAGCATGAACGGGGGAGGGGCAGAGAGAGAGGGAGACACAGAATCGGAAACAGGCTCCAGGCTCTGAGCCATCAGCCCAGAGCCTGACGCGGGGCTCGAACCCACGGACCGCGAGATCGTGACCTGGCTGAAGTCGGACGCCTAACCGACTGCGCCACCCAGGCGCCCCTTCTCCCGTCTGCTTTTATACCAACAGTACAGATGTCCACACGATGAAAACAGGCAAAAAACTTTTTAGTGTTATTATTTTTTAGTGTTTATTCATTTTATTTTGAGAGAGAGACAGCGAGCGAGCGGGGGAAGGGCAGAGAGAGAGAGAGAGAGAGAGAGAGAGAGAGAGAGAATCTCAAGCAGGCTCCACACTGTCAGCACAGGCCCCGACGCAGGGCTTGATCCCACGAACTATGAGACCATGACCTGAGCTGAAATCAAGAGTCCAACACTCAACTGACTGAGCCACCTAGAGTGTCCCACTTTTCAGTATTATTATGCAAACTGTTTGGCCCTGACAGCTCCCTGACTCAGAGGGACTCAGACACTGCAGGAGTCCATGGGCTATGCCCTGAGGACCAGCTGGTCCGTTTCAATCAGAGCAATTCTGTTGCCTTTTGCCAGTAATTCCTGTGGAGGAGCTCACGTGACCCAGCTCCGGCCAATGAGATGGGCATTAGCTGGGGGCCTCTAGAAAAGATTTTAGTCCCAACAAAAAGAAGAAGCCAAGGGAGGAAAAAATAAAAAAAAAAAGCACCTTTGCCCCCACGCTTTGCTGTGTGACGATACCATATTGGTTGTGGTGGCAGCCATCTTGTGACCGTGAGGTCAGACATCAGTAAGATGACGAGGAAGAGGAAGAGGACAGGAAGAGCCCGTCTCCTGGAAGACATCTCTGAATTGTGTCAAACAGGAGGCGCAAGATTTTTGTTTTGTGAGGTATTTAAATATTGTTGCCTAAACCATACCGAGTGACCTTTGTATACAAATGCATCCTACATATCACATTACCAAAATGTCAGGAACTGGCCGTAAATTTTGGGAGGTACAATGTTAGAAATTTAGTTTATGGGGGCGTCTGGGTGGCCCAGTCGGTTAAGCATCCGACTTCAGCTCAGGTCACGATCTTACAGTTCGTGGATTCAAGTCCCGCCAAAAAAATAAAAGAATTAGTTATAAAAAAACAAATTTAGTTTATGACGTTTACTAAATTAAACAAGTTACTGCTTGAGAAAACGTCTTGCCAAATGCAAATCTAGAAACATATGCACCAATTGTTCATTTACATAGTCCAGGACTATTTATCGAGGGGGCACCTGGGTGGCTCAGTCGGTTAAGCGTCCGGCTTCGGCTCAGGTCATGATCTCGCGGTTTGTGAGTTCGAGCCCCGCGTCGGGCTCTGTGCTGACAGCTCGGAGCCTGGAACCTGCTTCGGATTCTGTGTCTCCTTCTCTCTCTGCCCCCCCCCCCCCACTTGTGCTCTGTCTCTCTCTGTCAAAAACAAATAAATGTAAAGAAAAAAAATTTACAAAGAAATATTTACTGAGCCCTGAATGAGTTAGGACTCCATCTGGCTGTGCGGGAAAGAAAACCCAAAGTAACAGCAGACACGTAGACAGAATGCCAGTGTGGCGTTCCACGGTAATTAGGAACTGAGGCTCATTCTATCTAGCTGTTCTGCTCTTCTCAATCTGTGGTTCCTACTGTGGTCCAGCACGGAAGCATGAGCTCCAGATAATCTTGGCAATATCTACCTAAAAGCAAAGAGTCAGAGGAGAGACCACATATCTTCCCTGAGGCCATTACTGGGAAGTGGCTTGTGACACTTTCAGTTACTTCTCATTGGCCAGAGCCTCGTATGAGACCATGCCTAGCTGCAAGGCAGGCTGGGAAATGTGGTCTTTGTTCTTCACAGCGGCGTGTCTTGCCATCAGTCAAGACTGTTTTTTTTTTTTTAAACGGAGAGAGAGCTCAGGAGTGGGGGGGGGGCGGGCAGGAAGGGCAGAGGGAGAGAGAGAGAATGAGAGAGAATTCAAGCAGGCCCACACTTCCCACAGAGCCTGATGCCGGGCTCGATCCCATGACCCTGGGATCATGACCTGATCTGAAATCAACCACCGGAGCCACCCAGGCACACCAGTTTTTAAAAAAAAATTTTTTGAACATTTTTATATATTTTTGATAGAGAGCACGAGCTGACGAGGGCAGAGAGACAGGGAGACACAGAATCCGAAGCAGGCTCTGGGCTCTGAGCTGTCAGCACAGAGCCCGACGTGGGGCTCGAACTCACAAACCGCGAGATCATGACCTGAGCTGAAGTCGGACGCTTCACTGAGCCACCCAGGCGTCCCTAGGCTCACCAGCTTTTACGTATATACATTTTTAACCCATAAACTTGTTGTAGTGTTCACTTACTACCTTTGTAATTTAAAGAAAAAGCCTTTGTAAAACCACTTGGACTAATCCAAACCTGAGCGATCATGTACAAGGCAGTAAGGAAGTGAAGTACGAGGGGGCAGTTCGGAAAAACAACTCCTTCCAGAGAGGCTGACCCGGGGCCAAAAGTAAGTGGTTTGACAGATTTGGAGGCCGCCTGACCCAGTGATGGCGCATTTGAACATCATCCGATTTATGGCCACGGCTTTAGCACACTGCGTCCAGCCTCCAGTCATCACATGTCATGCTTGCTTTGGAGGAGGCCGTCACCCCCCTAGTGGTTCCATTTGTCAGCAGAAACTGACATGTTTGGATAACATACTAGCCCTCACCATGTCGTCCAGCGCTCCCGGGCTCTCTGCCCAGTCCCTCCCCCACGTCGAACATGAAGAAGCTCGGTAATTACTTGTCTCTGAGTCTGATTGTCCCTCCAGCAGGTGAGCCCCTTGAGGGCAGGAGTGGCATTTTGCTGGGCCCACAAGGGGGGCCGTCATGCGATCTGTCAAAAGAATGACTTGAACCTTTGCTTGTACAGAAAGCGACCACTCACTCTTGTCGATTCTGCTCGTTAAGGAAGGCACCGATTTTCAAGCCTCAAGGTAATAAATAACGAACATACAAACCAGCAGAATACGAGAGGCAACGTTCCACGGTGAACCTACAATGTGTCCCTCCAAACCCCAGCTGAAGCCTCAATGTATTATTTAATAGTTTTTGCAGAAAAACCAAGCTCTGGCTATAATCGTTTCCTCTTTCCCTCCCTCCGTCCCTCCTTATGTAGCGAATATATACGGGCCCGCTCCTGTATCCAATCAATATGGTACCAGGAGGAATAAGAAAACCAGGATCCTTACTCTTGGGAGGCTGGATGAAACACGGTAACTGCCTCGGCGGATGGGTGCCGAGGAGGATGGGGTGGGCAGTGAGGGCTTCCTGGAAGAAGTGACTTTTTTGTCTTTTGGATGAAAATATTCCATATGCCAAAGTCTGGGAGTATCATCGAAGGCGACATTGGAAAGACGTCCGATGATGATGATTCCAACCAATGATGGCCAAGGTTGGGTTTAGAAGCCAAGTGGAACAGGTAAAAGGAAGCACAAGGGCGTGCCTGGACGTAATCAGAAGAAGGAACAGTCTAGACTTGCACCAGATAACATACAACTTGACCTTCATTAGCATCGGGATAACAGGCCAAGCCAACTTACAGATTGATGCAGAGGACAAATGAGCACTGAGAGGTATTCTTACAGATGAGCTACGGGTCCTACATCAACGCCCCTAAGACTTTAGAAAGTTGTGCAGGGTGCGAGATACCTCGGTGGTGGGGCAGGGTCCCCATACTGAGGACATCTGTCATCCCTGGCTCCGCCCACTAAGTGAAGGACACTTCCTATTTCGTGTGAAAGCCACAAGCACCTTGCAAATCTTTAAGACGCCCCTGCTTCCTGCCTAAAGTCCAGGGATTAGCTTAAATATGGCTTTGTGACCAGGGTCACCAAGGGTGGGGTAAAGAGAGGACGGGCTTACGGGGAGGGGAACGGCTGCCAAGGGGTATAGGGTCTGGCTAAGCAGGCGTTGTGTTCTGAGTGGGAGACCGCGAGTGCCTCTCACAGTGCGGGTCCCACGGGACAGGCTCTGCCCGTAACACACATGCCAGCCCCACCCTCCCTGGGACGCTGGGGGTCTTCAGAGGGAGGGCCTGAAGGCGTCAGTCCATGCAGGGGAAGGGCGCATGGGGTCCAGAAGTCAGTACAACGAGAGGGGAGGCGCCCTTTTTTTTTTTTTTTTAATTTTTAATGTTTTTATTTTTGAGACAGAGATGGACAGAGCATGAGCAGGGGAGGGGCAGAGAGAGAGGGAGACCCAGAATCCAAAGCAGGCTCCAGGCTCCGAGATGTCAGCACAGAGTCCGATGCGGGGCTTGAACTCACAGACTATGGGATCATGACCTGAGCTGAAGTCGGTTGCTCAACTGACTGAGCCACCCAGGCGCCCCAAGGCGCCCTTCTTTTTTTAAAATTTTTTTTTCAACGTTTTTATTTTATTTTTGGGACAGAGAGAGACAGAGCATGAACAGGGGAGGGGCAGAGAGAGAGGGAGACACAGAATCGGAAACAGGCTCCAGGCTCTGAGCCATCAGCCCAGAGCCCGACGCGGGGCTCAAACTCCCGGACCGCGAGATCGTGACCTGGCTGAAGTCGGACGCTTAACCCAAGGCGCCCTTCTTAAAAGGGCCTCCATTTCCTTGGGTGGGTCTCTCAATCTTGGCATTTCTGATGCTTGGGGCCGGATCATTCTTGGGGGGGGGGGAGGGTGGGGGCGGGGGCATCCTGCGCACTGTAGGATGTTGAGCAGAATCCCTGACCTCTACCCACTAGATGCCAGAACACCGTCCAAGTGTGACCATCAAAAATGTCTCCAGATACTGCCGAATGTCCCCTGGGGAGCAAAATTGCTCCTGGGTGGGGACCAGTGTCTTAGAGCAAATAGCTGTGGGCTGGAGGGCGAGTGCCGGCAGAGTGGGCTTATTATGGGCAGCCGAGCCCCACAGTGAAGGCCATCCTGCCGTGGTCCTTCAGTCGGCAGATGTCCGCTCAGGACCCGGGCCACTCCGATCCGCCTTTCACGGATCTGCAGGATTAAAAGGCCGCTGGGGTGGCTGGTGAGGGGCTGGCTGGGGCGTCAGGAAACGGGTCTGGAGAGGCAAGCTGGGCCCAGCTCACCGGACTTTATTCAAGGGGAGGGGCTTAGGGTTTTATTCTGTTTTTTCTGACGAGCATCCTTAGAGGCCTATGGGGAGCGGAACAGCACGTTCCGCGTTTGGTGGAGGGCACAGTGTGGGGATCAGGAGCAGAAGCAGGGGCCACGAGGGGCTAGTGATGGGCGGCAGGGAGGGGACTGTGACCTGGGTATGGGCTCAGCCATGGTGGCAGCCACGGGGTGAGGTGGACGCTTCAAGTCCAGGATGACGGCCGGGATGTGGGTCGTTGGCGGGGAGCAAGGCTGGGACCCTGGCGGGGGCGGGGGGGGGGGGGGGCGGGAGGGGGGAGGGGGAGGGAGGGGGGAGCGGGAAGGGAAGAACCACTCCCAGCAGCTTGCTTCTTGCAATTGCCAGGATTGCAGATGCCCCTCCAGGAGGTCGGGAGCCCTGAGGGGAACAGGCAGGGCTGGGTGGGGGAGGCAGACGGAAACCAACAATCAGCACCATTTTCGGTCATTTAGTCCTTCATATGTTGTTTGCTCTCAGCCAGAACCTTAATCTCTCTGAGCCTCAGCTTCCTCATCTGTGAAATGGAAATCAGGACGTCTATTTCACAGGGATGCTGTAAACCGTTAGGATCTTTTCAGCTGCACCGAACCACAGCCTAAATGCTCAGGGCATTCAATGATCTCATATAGCAAGATGCCTTGGAGGTAGGCGGCCCCAGGTGGGTTTGGTGGCCCAGTAAAGCCACCAGGGTTCAGGTGTCTCCATCCTCTCTCTCTCTCTCTTGTCCTTGCACTGGCTTCATCTTCAGACTTGTCACCACATCGTTACAAGGGGCTGCCACAGCCCTCATATCCCCACTCCATCCCATACAAAGATAGGACCAAAGGGAGTGGACGGAGAGGCTCTCTTCCAGTATTGAATCTCCCTGGCCACAGAGACTGGATTAAAGGTGGGCTCAGGACCCGCAACAGGCCAATCGGAAAAAACACAATGCAGTTTTTGTTCAGAACCTCTGACGCAACCTTTAGAGAAGATACACCCTCTTGGTGTTGATCGGAAGCTGGGAGGACAGAAGCCTGGTGCTCCTGAGGATCCTGCACAAAGAGGCCGCCTGAGAGAAAAGCAGGGCCCGTGGGATGGTATCTGAGCACCTGGATGCAGCCATGCCTGAAGCCAGGGCAGATATGGAGATATCAGTTGCCTTTTCAATGAAGTAATCTGACTCATTTCCTGTTTTGGTTAAGTGTATGTGAGCTGGGTTTCCATCACAGCTTAAGAAGTTTGGACTGATGTAGCTTGCAATGAGAGTGTTTCCTCCAATTCCATGGCCCCCGGAGATAAATACATCTATGACTGTCTGAGTGAACTCAGGCTGCTACGACGAAACTATGATAGATAGTCTGGGTGGCCTATAAAACAAACATTTATTTCTCATAGGCCTAGAGGCTGGGCCTGCTCCCCAGTTTGCAGACAGCGGACTATCCTTCTCTCTATTCTCACATGCTCTCTCTGGAGTACAGTGAGAGGAAGCAAGCTCCCTCCTGTCTCTTCTTCTAATCCCATCACAAGGCCTGGCTCTGGGGACCTAATCACCTCCCCCAAACCCCTATCTCCTAATGCCATCACCCTGGGGTGGGGCGAGTAGGATTTCAACATATAAATTTTGGGGAGACACAGACATTCGGTATGCACATACTCACAGCGACTCATCTTAGGAAATCCCAAGCCTTTTATAAAAATTAATTGAAAATCAGGGCACCTGCCTGGGTGGCTCAGTTGGTTGAGCGTCCAACTTCGGCTCAGGTCGTGATGTCAGGGCTCGTGAGTTTGAGCCCCGCATCGAAGCTCGCAGCTGTCAGTGCAGAGCCCCCTTCAGATCTTCTGTCCCCCCTTCCCTCTGCCCCTTCCCCGCTTGCGTGCTGTCTCTCAAAAATAAGTAAATCTTAAAAAAAAAAATTAATTTAAGATAATTAAAAAAAATTTCTAGGGCGCCTTTGGAGTCTGATGTGCAGTGCCCAAGAGTTTTGAGAATTCAGGTGGTTGCTACATTTTGCTTTTGTATTTACAAACTGTCACTGCAGCATTATTGTCATAGAAAAGAGTAGAACCACGGAAATGGCGATAAGCAGGTTACTGGTTAAAAACATTAAGTACAAGTATATATTGAAATACTACACACCAATTTTTTTTTTATTTAAAAAAAATTTTTTTTTTCAACGTTTATTTATTTTTGGGACAGAGACAGAGCATGAACGGGGGAGGGGCAGAGAGAGAGGGAGACACAGAATCGGAAACAGGCTCCAGGCTCTGAGCCATCAGCCCAGAGCTTGACACGGGGCTCGAACTCACGGACCGCGAGATCGTGACCTGGCTGAAGTCGGACGCTTAACCGACTGCGCCACCCAGGCACCCCTACACCAATTTTTAAAAACGTGGTTGGGGGGCGCCTGGGTGGCGCAGTCGGTTAGGCGTCTGACTTCAGCTCAGGTCACGATCTCGCGGTCCGTGAGTTCGAGCCCCGCGTCGGGCTCTGGGCTGATGGCTCAGAGCCTGGAGCCTGTTTCCGATTCTGTGTCTCCCTCTCTCTCTGCCCCTCCCCCGTTCATGCTCTGTCTCTCTCTGTCTCAAAAATAAATAAACGTTAAAAAAAAAAATTAAAAAAAAAAAAAACAGTTGAACCCGGTGCTTTCACCGGCTTTTAAAAAATAAATAAATAAATAAAAAATAAAAACTAAAAACGTGGTTGGTAACTTTCTCCGTGTGGATGATGTGGCTCAATCTCTAAGAAACGCGTGCAAGTGGAAAAAAGTAAATACAGATCAGCCTAATATGCTTCCTCTGCAGCGACAAATAAAAGACAGTATAAAACAATTTGTTTGTAAATGTGTAAAAACCTCCAGAGAGGCTCCTGGGTGGCTCAGTGGGTTAAGCATCCGACTCTTGATCTCGGCTCAGGTCATGATCTCACGGTTCGTGGGTTCAAGTCCTGTATCGGATTCTGTGCTGACGGCGTTGAAGCCTGCTTGGGATTCTGTCTCCCTCTCTTCTCTGCCTCTCCCCCACTTGCTCTCTCTCTCTCTCACAATAAATAAAAATAAACTTAAAAAAAAGAAAAAAAAAAAAACCTCCAGAAAGATATACAAGAAGCCAACAACAGTGGCTGCCTCTTGGATGGGGAAATGGTGGCCGGGCAAGAAAAGCAAATGTTTTCACGGCAACATCCCTTTGTATCTTTTGAATATCGAATCAAGTGACTGAATGACCTCTTATTAAACAAGTCACACACATAAACGGCCAGAAATGACAAGCAAACACCCCAAACACCAAAATAACACAGGGTCTTCAAAAGTATTCTGACCCAACAAAATGAAGAAAGATTGGCTAAGAATTTGGCTCAGACTTTAGTCCCCTTCTTACCAGAATCACTTATGGGCTATTATGTCTTCTACAGATGTGGTATTGGCCCTGATGTTCAGGGATCAATTCCTTTAAAAAAAATTTTTTTTTTTTAAATGTTTATCTGTTTTTTTTTTTTTTTTTCAACGTTTATTTATTTTTGGGACAGAGAGAGACAGAGCATGAACGGGGGAGGGGCAGAGAGAGAGGGAGACACAGAATCGGAACCAGGCTCCAGGCTCTGAGCCGTCAGCACAGAGCCCGACGCGGGGCTCGAACTCACGGACCGCGAGATCGTGACCTGGCTGAAGTCGGATGCCCAACCGACTGCGCCACCCAGGCGCCCCTGTTTATCTGTTTTTGAGAGAGACAGAGCATGAGCAGGGGAGGGGCAGAGAGAGAGGGAGACACAGAATCCGAAGCAGGCTCCAGGCTCTGAGCTGCTAGCACAGGGCCCGATGTGGGGGTCAAACCCACGAACCGTGAGATCATGACCTGAGCCCAAGTCAGACATTTAACCAACTGAGCCACCCAGGCGCCCCGAGGGATTAATTCTGAGCTCTGAGTTCTCCATATAATAACCGTATTCACTAGATGGGCACATCCCAGTGTCTCCGTGGCATTCCCTGTGTGTGTTGATACTCATCATGATTTGTTTGGATTCTTTGTACCTTTCAATTTTTAAACATTTTTGTGCGGCCCATGTATTTGACAGTTAGGGGTGGGAAAAATTAATCTCACTTAACATTAATGTGATGGCAACTAGATCCTCGTAAGAAAACGCACAAAAGTCTTTAAAAAAAAAAAAAGTCTTCCTGCTGGTTGTGGAGGACATAAGGCGTCTCTGTTCCCTCTTAGAAATATGAAGCTCTCATGGGGCGCCTGGGTGGCGCAGTCGGTTAAGCGTCCGACTTCAGCCAGGTCACGATCTCGCGGTCCGTGAGTTCGAGCCCCGCGTCAGGCTCTGGGCTGATGGCTCGGAGCCTGGAGCCTGTTTCCGATTCTGTGTCTCCCTCTCTCTCTGCCCCTCCCCCGTTCATGCTCTGTCTCTCTCTGTCCCAAAAATAAATAAATGTTGAAAAAAAAAAAAAAAAAGAAATATGAAGCTCCCAACAAGTAGATTAAAAATGTTACCCTCCATTGAATGCTGCAACATTGAAAGTGTAGGATCCATTTCCACGGAGGAGCTGTCATATTTCCGGAGGGGACAATGACCAGGAATGCCTCTTGCATCTGGACTCTCCATTAAGCCCTGTTAGGAAGAATACTTTCAAGCTCCAAGAGACAACTGATATCTTCCTGGCAATGGCATTCTTGAAGGGACGAACGAGTAGGATTCTGGTTACACGGGAGCAGAAAGCCATGCTTTCTGGGGCTCGGTATAAACACAATTCGGAAGTAAAGTTGGGGGGGTCATAAAGACTGGGGATTAATTACTTTAGCTGGGCATTTGTAACAGGTCAGTGGTTGCGTTTTAATTTCTTGGAGCGAAGGCCCAACCAACCAAGAAGGCGATGGTTTAGGAGGGTCCCCTTGAGAGAAGGGAAGGTCTTCATGACTTTCTCCAGGGTTGAGGACTCACAAACAACAACAGTATTTCTTTTCTTTTTTAAAAATGTTTCTTTATTTTTAAGAGAGAGAGAGAAAGAGGGAGAGACAGAGCGTGAGCAGGAAAGGAGTAGAGAGGGAGGAAGACACAGAATCCGAAGCAGGTTCCAGGCTCCGAGCTGTCAACACAGAGCCCGACGCGGGGCTCGAACCCACGAACCGCGAGATCATGACCTGAGCCGAAGTCTGAAGTTCAACCGACTGAGCCACGCAGGCACGCCACAACAACAGTATTTCTTATAAAAAGGGCAGAACCTCAGAACTAAGCTCTCCGTGAATTCCTAAGCGCCTCATCGCACGTTGCCTTACCCGGTGCGTTGTTACTACAGGAAGGGCAAATGACTCCCCCAACGTTGGGAAGAAAACTGGAAGACAGCCACCAAATCTTCAGGGGTGTTTTTGTCCCACGGGGGGACATCTGGCACTGTCTGGAGACATTTTGGGTTGTCATGACTGGGGACGCTACTGGCATCGAAGGGGTCAGGAATGTTGCTAGATATCCTTCAATGCACAGAACCCCTACGGCAACGAATCAACCAGCTCAAACCTCCAGTACTGCTGAGGCTGAGACACCTTGGTCCAGGCCTGAGTGAAGGGCTGGAGGGGTTCTTCTCTCCCAATCCAACAGGACATAAAGCCAGAGCAATGATTCCTTTTTAGGATGGTACCTAACCCGTGACCCATCATTTCGCTTGGGGAACAATTCAGTAACCTTGCCAGCAACCACAAAAGCAGTGACTGTCACCGGGGGAGCAAGGACTGTATCGTTCGTCCCCCCAGTAAACAACCTAAGAGGAAATAATGTAAGAAATAACTAAAGAGGTGTGGAAAATAAGAATAAGACATTCAGTTCTCTCCTGTGGTCGAGAGAGTGTAGGGAAAATCAACACGCGTTGAAAGAGGAAATTTGGCTGCGTGGGTATCTAATTGGGGAACATTCTTTAAAAGATGGACTTTGCACAGACCCTTCTTGAAATTAAAGGCAGAATGTAGTTTGTTGGGGCGCCTGGGTGGCTCAGTCGGTTGAGCGGCCGACTTCGGCTCGGGTCACGATCTCACAGTCCGTGAGTTCGAGCCCCGCGTCGGGCTCTGTGCTGACAGCTCGGAGCCCGGAGCCTGTTTCGGATTCTGTGTCTCCCTCTCTCTGCCCCTCCCCTGTTCATGCTCTGTCTCTCTCTGTCTCAAAAATAAATAAACGTTAAAAAAAAAAAAAAAAAAAATAAAGGCAGAATGTAGTTTGTATACACAGAGGGGCTGCAGCTTTCATTAGGTTCTTGGTGGGATCTCTAACCCCCAAAAGATTAAGAACCACGATTGCAAAGGGCTCCGACTACCACTTGTGGCTTCCCCCCGCCACGCTCCCCCTGTTTTTGAATATAAATCATACTTGCATATGGTGAAAATAAGCTTAAACGGTATGAAAGAGTAGCCACCGCTAAGGCTAGGATGAAGAGATCCTTCATTCGTCTTGGGCACAAAATTTAAAGGGGGGGGCCCAAACCTCAGTAATCGAGATAAATAACCACTTTAATGCCTTAAAAATAATGCAGATGAAATTAATGGAAATGAAAACAGTTAATGGGAAAAAAAACCCCATTATGAACAAAATGTGAAAATGTTAAATAAAAACAGGGTCAGTCTAACTGGTTTTTCCTTTTGCCTCGAGCTCCACCATGGATTCAGAAAGGCACTGTGACCGATCATGGCTGTTGTAAGTTTCTCGTTTTTTCCATAGACGCTCTATCCAAACGCAAGAAGATGTGTATGGATCTACCACTTACACGCATATTTTGTTATGCGATATATACCATTCTATACCTTGCTTTCTTCACTTATTACATCTTTGAGATTGTTCCATATCAGAATGGAACAAAATAAATCATGTATTTATGTTATATATATATTTCATATATTGTAATTAGGCAAGAAAATTCACTTATTGTCTTCTCTTAAAACTGTTTTTAATTTTTAAAGATTTTATTTTTTAAAATGTTTTTTTATTTTTGAGAGAGAGAGAGACAGAGTGTGAGCAGGGCTGGGGCAGAGAGAGGAGACACAGAATCCGAAGCAGGCTCCAGGCTCTGAGCTGTCAGCACAGAGCCCGATGCGGGGCTGGAACCCACAGACTGTGAGATCATGACCTGAGCTGAAGTCAGACACCTAACTGACTAAGCCACCCAGGTGCCCCTTTAAAGATTTTATTTTCAAGTAATCTCTATACCCAACATGGGGCTCGAACTCACAACCTCGGGATCAAGAGTCATACACTCTATCAACTGAGCCAGCCAGGTGGCCCTATTGTCTTGTCTTTTAAAGTACTGATCTAACCAATTGCTTTATATAATTATTCCTTTTTCAAAATATGTATGTATTTTTTTTTTAAATTTTTTTTTTTCAACGTTTATTTATTTTTTGGACAGAGAGAGACAGAGCATGAACGGGGGAGGGGCAGAGAGAGAGGGAGACACAGAATCGGAAACAGGCTCCAGGCTCTGAGCCATCAGCCCAGAGCCCGACGCGGGGCTCGAACTCACGGACCGCGAGATCGTGACCTGGCTGAAGTCGGACGCTTAACCGACTGCGCCACCCAGGCGCCCCAAAATATGTATGTATTTTAAAGTAAACTTTATGCCCAATGTGGGGCTCAAACCCACCACCCTGGGCTCAAGAGTCACCCGCTCCACCGACTGAGCCAGCCAGGTGCCCCTGCTTTATATAATTAAACTTCCTTCAGCAAAGCACGACCTTCTCCTTTAAAACCCATTTCTCTAATGCAGGATGCTACGTTTGTTTGCCAAGTCACATCACACACACACACACACACACACACACACACACACACACACACAATCTCAAGAGCTATACTTAATTAGTTTTCTATTTTTAAAAAGAGCATGCCTCCATTCCTCCCTTACTGGGGTTGGTCAAGGCCCTAGAAGTGGCGAGATTGACTTGGCGAGACTCCCAGGTAAACGGAGTGTCCTGAAGGGCACGCTGGCCTCCTCAAGTTACTGGTCACTGCTAATTAGTTTAGAGAGTATAAACCCTTCATATTCTCAAATTCCATTTTCAAAGAAACAGGAGGCTTAAGTCGCCACAGATGTGAGTGATGTCACCAGGAGGGACCTCGTGAGCTGTAGCTGAAAAGCATCTGAAGCCGGCAAGCAATGTGAACCGACGCTGTGGACCTCTGCTAATATAATTTAGCCAACTCAGGAGCCATCAGCATGTCCCTTCAGGAGCTCAGTGACCTCTAACAAATTCCTAAGAATACACGCTTGTTGTCTCAGTTCGTGATTAAGAAAAAAGAAAGTAAATGATAAAGTAGGAAGTCTGTCTTTTGTTGGATATTGACCAGCCTATCGTTACAGGGTAACTTCCTTATGCCAATAAGGGCATCAATTTAGCCAAACTTACTTCATGTAAGTCCCTTTATTTCTTTTTTTAAATTTTTTAAAATGTTTATTTTTGAGAGAGACAGAAACAGAGTGTGAGCGGGGGAGGAGGCAGAGAGCGAGGGAGACACAGAATCTGAAACAGGCTCCAGGCTCTGAGCTGTCGGCACAGAGCCCATGCGGGGTTCCAACCCACGACCCGCGAGATCATGACCTGAGCCAAAGTTGGATGCTTCACCAACTGAGCCACCCGGGGTGCCTCTGATTACACATTTACTGCACACAATAATTCAACAAATTTATGGAGGGCTC
This sequence comes from Lynx rufus, assembly GCF_022079265.1. NCBI lineage: Eukaryota > Metazoa > Chordata > Mammalia > Carnivora > Felidae > Lynx > Lynx rufus. The sequence continues at coordinate 10,122,602 of NW_025814896.1, read as the reverse complement.
CTGCCTAGCATTGCTTCCAGGACTGGTGATACAGGACAAAGAAGACAAGATAAACAAAAAAATTTGAGTGTTACAGAATCTGTTCTACAGGGAGGGGAGGCTATGGGCCCACCCACTCTAGGGATAACAGATTTCGCCAACTTTTTTCCCACGATGCACAGGCTAACATATAATATTTTACAACAGTGGGGATTTCTTGTGTGCATATGCACGCATTTCTACAGATGCACAGATATTCTCAATAATATCTGCGAGGGGAGTAAGAATCTCTCAGGTGATTTAGAAAATACTTCTTTTAACAAATATTTCTGTTTACCTTTAACCTACACACAGAATTGTCTTTAAAATTACTCAGACTTTGAACCATACTCTGTATGTAGGAGAATGTTCTGCCTTTGATCGTGCGTCCACTGTTGTCCCATTTATGCAAATAAAAAAGACAGCAGTGACAGTAATCATAGAAACAAAACTGTTTCATTACTTAGGCTGGCTGGGGCACCCACGCAGCAGCCGTGGAGGGTTGGGTGGTCAACCCCTCAGTGGAGAAGAGGGAGGGGGGCTCAGAGCAAGTGCTTAGCTGCTCTCACTACAGAGCTGCTTGGCTCCCCAGCACAGCATTTCCACTCTAATACCATTTAAGCAAAGAAAAGCACCCACAAAAGCTGTAAATCGACAAGTAGAAAACTAGGTGTCACTTGTCAGCTGCTGTATTTATTTGACGGGATAAGTACCACTAGAGAGAAAGGCTCAAGGTCAGGATTTCTAAGTCTCCAGCCTTGCGTTGTCACTAGAGGTGAGTTGGGTCCCTGTTTTGCGCCACAAAATGAAATTAACATTCAAAATGTGAACTCGCGAAGGGGTTGTATCTTACCGGAATTAAGCCAGAGAGTATATGTTAAAAAAAAAAAAAAGTGTATAAATTTCATTTACTCATCTATTTCAAAGATTTTATTTTTAAGTAATCTCTATACCCAGTGTGGGGCTCGAACCCACAACCCCAAGACTGGCAGTTGCAGGCTCCACTGACTGGGCCAGCCGGGCGGTCCTGTACATTTTAAAATAGAAAATTATCTTATTATCTTACTGGTGTTTGTATTCTATTATCTCACTATTTTTAAAAGATCACTTCATTTTGGGGCACGTGGGTGGCTCCGTTGGTTAAGCGTCCAACTTCGGCTCAGGTCACGATCTCACGGCTCGTGAGTTCGAGCCCTGCGTTGGGCTCTGTGCTGACAGCTCAGAGCCTGGAGCCTGTTTCAGATTCTGTGTCTCCCTTGCTCTCTGCCCCTCCCCGGCTCGCTCTCTGACTCCCTCTCTCAAAAATAAACGTTAAAAAAATAAAAAAAAAAAAGACCGTTTCATTTTTTTTTTCTAAGTGAAATTCACGTGACATAAAATTAACCATTCTGAAGCGAACCATTAAGAGATTTTTAGTGCATTCCTGGGGCGCCTGGGTGGCTCAGTCGGTTGAGCATCCGACTTCAGCTCAGGTCACGATCTCACGGTTTGTGAGTTCGAGCCCCGCGTGGGGCTCTGGGCTGATGGCTCAGAGCCTGGAGCCTGCTTCTGATTCTGTGTCTCCCTCTCTCTCTGCCCCTCCCCCATTCATGCTCTGTCTCTCTCTGTCTCAAAAATAAATAAACATTAAAAAAAAAGAGAGATTTTTAGCGCATTTCATGATGCCGTGCAACCACCAAAATATATTAACTTTTTGAACATATATACCGCACATGACTGCTTTGGACACAAGAGGCTTCGCTACTATATCCCTTAGTAATTTAGTGCCCCTCAAGGACACTAGGTTCCTGCAAGAATCTCCCAGCCCTTAGGACTCTAGCTCACACAGGGATGCCTGCTACTTCTCAATCTTCTCATTGAATTTCAAAGCCTTACAACTGCACCCAACAAGTTGCTCTGGGTATTTGTGGCGTGTTCCTGTTTTACAAAGCAAGTGGATGTCTGGGTCTCTGATTGGCTACAAAGCCAAAAATAATTCAGGTTAACAAGAGGAAATTTAAATTATAACCACCCTCGGCTTTAAAGACACTCAAATACTTAATATTCGTACACAAGATGAAAATAACCCCCCTCCCACAGTGTGTCAGGCTGCTTGCTTTAGGGCAGACTCAATGTTTACGGTTGGAAACTTCTAAAAATAAAAAGCTCAACAACATTGACGACTTTAAAATGAACTGAAATACGGAAGCCAGCTCAAAGCCTTTTCCCTTTCTGATAACTGGAGCTATCGTTTCTTTTTAAATGGAAACAAGTTCTTCTGAGTATTAGAAAAAAAAAATTAAACTAGATTATTTGCAGCATTGGGCTGGATTCCTTTTAGAGATGATGAATGTTTCCACGCGGACCAGTCCTGTTTTAATTCCAGAATTTAATTTTGATTCTATAAAATGAGTTTTATAGATTCACACATAAAGGGAGACCCCGGGTCTTTCTCTGAAGCCATAAACTCTGCGTTTCTGCTGGGTCCTTAGGACTCGCTCTGGGTCAGGCAGTTTGTTTGTGGCCACACCAATGGCAGCATCCAGTTCAAAGGAGGGGGAAACAATCTTAACAATGCAAGAATTTCCAAAAGTCCAAACATCCCTGGCCACGGGGCTCCCACAAATGGAAATGGTGTCAGATCTGCATCATAATTGACCCTCCAGATTTCCATCCGCAAAAGAAGGATGTGGTCGATAAGAACAAACACCACCAGGGGCAACAGAGACGCCTTTTTTGCAGACTTGCCCCTGCCTCTGCCCACAAGGGTTTAGCAACTGACATCAATTTCGGCGTAATCACTCAAGATACCATCACGCTGAGGTTTACGAAATGTTACCAAGAGCAGTGGACAAGCACATCTGTGCGCTTCTTGCCTCTCGGAGATGTGAACTGCTGATAAATATCCACGGTCGCGTTTTCTCCATAAGTTTTTTGGTTTTTCAAAAGCGTAATAGCATGCGAGGAGTCGAAGCTTTTCGCCCCTGCCTTCCACAAACACCGGGGGAGGGGGGTGGGAAGGGAGAACAAGAGAGTGAGAAATGAAAGGGAAGAAAGAAAAAAAAAATGATACAGATAAAAGAAATTAAGGGAGCCATAAAGTCTGTGCTTTGTTTTAACTGGGTTGTTGGGACCTGCTGTGCTGCCTATAATCCAGCTAGAAGAGGGGCTCCTGCTGGGTGGCTAATTAAAACAATTATAAATACAAAGAAGGTATCAATGGCATTCCAAGACTCGCACAAAGAGATAAAGCATTGAAGATTTAAACTGTCAGTGGCCAGTCTCTCTTTAGGGGGTTCTGAAGAAGCGTCTGTGTCCCCACTTCTCTCTGTACTGACTTATGTTTGGTTACCTGGGACGGATCCTTCTGGTAGGTTTACAGACATCAAAATATTATCAATGATGGAAATAGGGGAAATAAATACATGTAAATGAATAAATGTATAGGCTGGAAAAGACTTAAGATAGCCTGCATCTGAATTTGAAAATAAAATCCTATGGTGGGGAAAAGGGCCCCTCGGCCCTCCTTTTGGAATCAGTATTTTCAAAAACAGAACAGAAAAGCTGCTAAGACCTTTTTGTCCCAATTCACAGCGATAAAATGAGAGTTGATGTAAAATATGATTAGCGTTCTAAAAGAACTGCGGGCAATTTGAGGATTCTTAAACAGGTAGCGAGTGTGCTACAATGTTTCTTTTTTTTTTAATTAAAAAATTTCTTTAAATGCTTATTTTTGAGAGAGAGAGAGAGAGAGACAGAGCACGAGCGGGGGAGGGGCAGAGAGAGAGGCAGACAAAGAATCTGAAGGAGGCTCCAGGCTCTGAGCTGTCAGCACACAGCCCAGAGCGGGCCCCGAACCCACGAACCGTGAGATCATGACCTGAGCTGAAAGTGGACGCTTAACCGACTGAGCCACTCAGGCGAACCTGAAGAATTGTTTGTTTGTTTGCTTATTTATTTATTTACAGGACATGGGTGGGGAGGGGCAGTGAGAGAGAGCAGAATGGATTGCGAACGAGCATCTCCAGGTGAGGCTCTGGGGAAGAATGGTCCTTTTGCTCTCAGGAGGGGGATGTGACCAGGGGCGAGTGTGGCCCCTGGCTACGGGAGCAGGAGCCCCAAGCTTACCCTTAAAAGGAGCAATTCCTGTTTTCACCTGGAAAGAAAGAAAGTGGTGTCACAGGAAAAAGCCGAGCTGGAGTAAGGCAGTTAGGGGTGGAGAAGAGGCTGATAAGAACTCAGTGGGGGTCAGAGCCCCAGGGGCTCCTTCCTTCTTCGCTTTCCTCCTGCTCGCTCAGCAACCTGTGCCCTCTCCCTCCTCTCCTCCACCCTCCTCTCCCCTCCTTCCTGTATTTTGCTTCCCTTTGCAAGGGGATTGAGTCTTTCTTCTTTGGGAACGCCAATGGTTTCCCACTCCTTGCCTTGTGTGTTCTTTCCTCCATCCAGTCTTTGGAAGCTAGGTCTCCTTCTCAGTCATCCATAAATATTATCAGTAATCAATCAAAAAGTCTGAGAAGACCGAAGGGACACATTGGCCCCAAACCTCTGCAACAAGGATGGTGATTAGTAAAAACAAAGAATTTGACCAGAATGACTTTTTTTTGGGGGGGGGGTGGATAAAAATGTTGCCTCCTAAAGCATCTTTGCTGATTATTTTTTTTTAATGTTCATTTATTTATTTTGAGAGAGAGACAGCACAAGTGGGGGAAGGACATAGAGACAGGGAGAGAGTGAATCTCAAGCAGGCTCTGCACCACCAGCACAGAGCGGGATATGGGGATCGAACTCACAAAACCCTGAGATCATGACCTGGGCTGAGATCAAGAGTTGGACGCTTAACCGACACAGCTACCCAGGGGCCCCTGTTGCTTTGTTTTTAAATGATTATGTAACCAGAGTATTAATACACAGCCCAGAAACTTCTCTAGTTATGAAGGTTCAGTTCAGACCTTTTCATGATTTCAACGAACTCCAAGCAGAAGCAAAACTATGGTAACTCCACCCGATGCCAACAGAGGGCGATAGACACAGGCTGTGTCTCTGGAGTCCGGTAAAAAATTTTTAGGCTAAGGCAAGACCCAAACTCAAATGCACTCAAGGGTTAGAGACAAACAATTCAGCAGATTTCAGCCACGGCCGCAAAGTCATAAATCAACCTAAACAAATTTTAAACAAATCATCGAATCCTCCTACGTTGACAAGTGTATTCACAGTGACAAAGGCGAAGTGTGTGTAAAGCTCCTGAAAGTCAGAAAACTATCAAAGGTGGGAGAATTCCCTTATTATTGCACATCTGGTGTTCTGTGGTTGGTCCTCTGATATTATTTGAATGAGTAACAAAGATAACTCGTATTTATCCTGTATTATTACATTATCTGATAATTATTATATATCCCATTTCTTTTTGCAAATGCTTGCATTTCAATAAAATTATGAAATACACAGTTATAGCCAAGAGTTTTTTGTTTGTTTTTGCTTTATGTAATCTCTCCACCCAGCGTGGGGCTCACATTCACAGCCCTAAGATCAAGAGTCACACGGTCCACCAACTGAGCCGACCAGGAGCCCCTACAGTCAAGATTTTACGTAATTTATATTCTATTGACCAGAGGTTGACAAAATATGTTTGTAAAGAGCCAGAGAGTGTTTTAGGCTTTGCAGTCTATATAAGGTCTCTCTCATATGTTTTTTGTTTTACAAATCTTTAAAGATTTTTAAAAATGTTTTTTTATTTATTTATTGAGAGAGAGAGAGAGGATGTGAGTGGGGGAGGGGCAGAGAGAAAGGGAGAGAGAGAGAATCCCAAGCAGGCCGTGAGCTGTCAGTGCAGAGCCTGACGTAGGGCTTGATCTCACCAACTGTGAGATCATGACCTGAGCCAAAATCAAGGATTGGATGGACGCTTAACTGACTGAGCCGCCCAGGTGCCCCTGTTTTACAAATTTTTAAAAATACAGGGGCACCTGGGTGACTCCGTCAGTCAAGCATCCGACTTCGGCTCAGGTTATGATCTCGCGGTTTGTGAGTTTGAGCTTTGCCATCGGGCTCTGTGCTGACAGCTCAGAGCCTGGAGCCTGCTTTGGATTCTGCGTCTCCCTCTGTCCCTGCCCTTCCCTCACTTGTACTCTGTCTCTCTCAAAAATAAATGTTAAAAAAAAAAACTTAAAAAAATACAAAAACCATTCTTAGCCATTATGGACTAAATATAGCTAAACAGAGCCTTTAGGCTTTTAGAAATAAAATCCTGTTACTTGTTGACTCCTGCTATCGACAATAATCTAAAAGATGAAAAAAAATAATCAAATACAACTATATTTAAAGAAGAAAAAATTGAGCATATGTTCTTCAAAACATTAAATGTTAAATACTTCATAAATATTTAAAAATATTTTTCTCCTAAAATATTCACAATTATTTAAGATGGAAAGGTAAATACGAATGGTAACTGGCATCCGCTTCATGTCAAAATTATTTAAACAAAACTGTGTATATATAGAAGCTTTAGCTAAATTCCCCTAAACATGTTATAAAAATAAAACTACTTTTTTTTGAAGTTTATCTGAGAGAGAGAGAGAGAAAGCGTGAGCAGGGGAGGGGCAGAGAGAGAGAACCCCATGCAGGCTCTACACTGTCAGTGCAGAGCCTGATGTGGGGCTTGAACTCACGAACCATGAGATCATGACCTGAGCTGAAATCAAGAGTCTGACCCTTAACAGGCTGAGCCACCAGGGCGCCCCAACAATAAAACTTTCAGGGCCAGCATTCAGTGTTCATCTAGATGTCAATGTCAAGAATCTAAGCATGTTCATCAAGCCCAATATATAAGCAAATTTAAGAGTAAAATGAATTACTTAACGTTACCGAACGTTCCTCAGCTGCCACGTGGAACTGGCACCAGTCCCGTGCTCTGGGGAAGCACGTCACCGTGAACTTGGACGACGAGAGGGAAGGGAATGCTCTGGTGCTGCTGGGTACGTGCCTGCACATGTATGTACCTGACGGGTTTATGCGACAGCGGGAGCTTCCAGTTAGTTCCATCCCTTTGCTCTTCCCTCAGCGCTTCTGCTGCTCGAGTGCTCCCGGCACCGCGGGGCAGGGTCTGTCTTATGTCAGGCACCGGATTCAGAAGCAAGTGCCTTGTGTTTTGCAGACATGGGACCAGAGATGGGAAGTGCTTCCCTGAGATCTGAACAGCGTCAGCCACGACCGCGGATGTGTGGTGCCCCGGACAGCACGGTGTCACTGGGTGTGTGTGAGTGTGTGTGTGTGTGTGTGTGTGTGTGTGTGTGTGTGTGTGTGTGTGTGCGCGGGGGGGGGGGCAGATTTGCCATGGTGTTTAGTAAATATTTCATGTATTTTACAGTCAGAGCCACAGCAGTGAGGGATCCAGAGGCAAAAACGGGGCGCCTGGGTGGCTCAGTCGGTTAAACGCCCAACTCTTGATTTTGGCTCAGGTCATGATCTCACGGTTTGTGGGTTCCAGCCCCACACTGGGCTTTGCACTGAGAGCACAGAGCCTGCTTGGGATTCTCTCCCCACCCCGCCCCCCCCACCCCCGTTACCTCCCCTACTGCGCTTTCTCTCTCTCTCTCTCCAAATAAAAACAAAGAACTAAAAAGCCTGTTTCTGGGGAGATCACATCTTTAAGCTAGATTTGTTCCCAAGGTCACCGTGATCAGCCTTCTCGTCCACTGCACTTTGCTATGGTTTGTGCTGGTTTTCAAAGCGTTTATGATCATTAATTCCTCATTTTGGATAGAGTCAAGAGAGTGGAGGAAGAGGTCCAGGATGAGGTTAGGAAAGGAAGTGAAGGTTACACTTACACCAAGGGTGACATAGGGTCACGTGTATTCTGTCACTTAGACTCGGCCGTACAGGGACGCAGCACTATTCTGCTTCTGAGTACAGAAGCCTCCCAAACTGAAAGAGTTCGTCTGTTTTTGGCCCTGCCACGAAGCTCAGAGAACTTTTTAAAGAGCACGTCGTTGTACTTTCAACTTATTTTCGGTAGTAGCAGAGTGGGGACAAACGTGAGCCTGGAGAGCGGAAGAATGAGGTCAGAGATCTGAGAAGAGTGTTTCCAGGAGGCGTGAACATTCAGGACACGGGGTTACCTCCTGCGGTTCTGGAAGGGCCAACAGAAGACATCCGGCATGGGAGATGGGCCGGGAGAGGTAGCAAATCATGTTCCAGGCATTTGAGAGCACAAGTGAGACTCTGGCCACTGAGATTAAGAGGTCAGACTGTCCCAAGTTCAAAACCTGCTTTTAGTCCTTACAAGCTGGAAAAGCTGCTTTTCCCTCCGAGCTTCTGTTTTCATTGTTCGTAAGAGATGGACCATGATGACCTACCTCAGAGGGCTGCTCTGGGCCATCGATGAGTGAATCAAAGTCAAGGTCTAACGCGCATTCCTCGACAGGTACTCCATGTATGCTGACTCAAGCGATGAGAATGTGGAAGTCAGCTACAAAAAGGTGGATGCTTGAAAGGCGCGGGGGCATAGGTATTTAGGGGAGTGGCGGGAGGAAGTGGAGCCCACAGAGGGGTCAGAGAAGGAACAGTCAGGAGAAAGGCCCAAACCCCTGGGAGAGGGGAGATGTTTCAAGTGCAGATTCCCAAAGAGATGCCTCGGTAGTTCTGCGCTGGGACCCGGGGCTCTATGGGGATCCCAGCTGCAGACAGACAGGCAACAAGCCATATCTGGAAAGACGCCGTGTGAAGACCGAGCACGCAGCCAGGGAGAGGAGCAGAGTGGTCACCATCGTTTCAAGGCAATTAGTCAGGGCATACGTGGGTCGCACCCTCCACCACCCACGTAGTGAACAAAGCAGTCTCCAAGGCAAACGGGTTCAATGGCGAGTCAAGGAAGGGACCGTGGCTGGTGGTGTTTATTTCTCCTGCATATGTATAGTGGCCAAGGAGACTTGAACATCTGTGGCCCTGGGTTGTCACGGGTGAGTTAAATTGGTTGATTTGCATGCATTAAGCCAGCCTTGCATTCTTGGAATGATCCAGCACGGCCATAATGGATAGTGGGAAAGAGACGCATGGATCAGACCTCAGTCTCAGGTCCCAGGCTTCCTTGCCTCTCTCCAGACTTCAGGCACACGTGACCTTCTAGCCAAACCCCCCAACAGCTCCCTGAGACTTGGAAGTAAATACCACGGATTCTGTCACTTAGTGACCTTCAACCTGTTTTTCTCTTACACCACCTAAAGTAACTTTTAAGAAGTACATACTCCGGTAAATGTCGTAAAGTTGATACCTAAAATGTTTTCATGGATTTAAATAGCTTAAAAGGATTCTGGGGGCACAGTAATTATTACATCGTGTATTTAAATATAAAGTAGCCTGAATACCACGTATCCTGGTCCATCCATTTAAATAACATACGCATGAGCTGTTGCGATTTGACATCATTACCGAAGGAGTTTTTCTCCTAAAACTTGTATTTTAATTCCACCTCCCTACAGGCTTTTATAGTCATGTAGTAATTATTCTTTGGCATAGAAGTCTTGTATCGATCACCCTGTCAAGCTTCTTAGCAAGAAAATTTACATGGAAATTTTAAAACCCTTTTTAACTTCCTTTGATCAGATCCGAGTTCCGAGTACAAGGGTTATTTTAATGTAATTGATGAAATGATTATTTTTATGTAATTGATGAAAACAAGGTGACGACATTACAAAATCAGAACGACAGAAGGTTGCTGATTGTTGAAGCTGGGTCCTGGGTACAGAGAGGGGCATTATGATCCTCACTCCTCTGTATATGTTTGAAATTTTTCATAAGAAAATGTTAAAAACACGTGGGAGAAGTATGCCATACATTCTTAAATTTTACCGGCAATGACATTTTAACAAGATGGATATAACTTGAATGGTCTCTTTGGTGCCAAATAACAACTGCTATTACCAGGTTCTTGTGTATCTTTCCAGTGATAGTGGATGGACACATGAATAAATACTCGTATATACTCTTTTGATAGGTAAATGGTAGCACAGTGTAAGCAATTCTGCATCCTTTTTGCTTACGTACCTTCCCATGTGACCATGCCATATCATCACATACCGTATACAGACACACACGTACATACTTGGTGTATATATACATATATATAAATACACAAAAAATATGTGTATATGTGTTTGTAATGTTTACATATATTTTATGTTTATTATTATCATTAATTATTAACATTGTTTTATTATATATATTTTATAATGTTTATTCATTTTTTGAGAGAGAGACAGAGCACAAGTGGGGGGGGGACAGAGAGAGAGGGAGACACAGACTCAGAAGTAGGCTCTAGGCTCTGAGCCGATACAGAGCCCGACATGGGGCTCGAACCCATGGACCACGAGATCATGACCTGAGATGAAGTCGGACACTTAACCAACTGAGCCCTCCCCAGGCACCCCTGCTATATATTTTTAAATGTCTTCAGAGACTTCCACGGCAAGGATGAACCCTAAGTTATTGAGCCAGACTCCCTACGTGAGGGCATTTAACTGGTTTCCAATTGTTGGCCTTTCACAATCAGTGCTGTGATGAACGACCTCCATAAACTATGGTTCATGTCTTAGTTTACATTAGAAAAAGGAACACAGGTTTTTAAGACCTGTTTTCATAGAAAAAGGCCTCCTTCGATAGCCTGCAAAGTACCTTTCATAGACTTAAAAACGGATCAAGAACAATTCTCTTGGCTTTCCAGCCAAATCGTTGGCCCCTTCCTGATTTTCTCATTCGAGTGAGCTGACCTCACTGACCTAATACAAATCTCTCTTCTCATTACTTAGTTGCCAATTATATAAGTACAGCCAATTGTTCCTTGTTCTGAAATGACAGAGAATGGGAAGACAGCATTTAACGAGAATTCACGATGTGCGGGTACCATGCCAGGAAACATGTTACATACGATACATCATGGAGCCCTCACAACAACCCCACGGTGTGGACACTATTTAGAAATAAGAAAACTGTGGGGCGCCTGGGTGGCTCAGTCAGTTAAGCATCTGACGCTTGATTTCAGCTCAGGTCATGATCTCATGGTTGGTGGGACTGGGCCCCACGTCGGGCTCTGTGCTGACAGTGTGGAGCCTCCTTGGGATTCTCTCTCTCTCTCTCTCTCTCTCTCTCCCTCCCTCCCTCCCTCCCTCTCTGTCCCTCCCACACTGTCATGAGCTCTCTCTCAAAATAATTAAAAAAAAAATACTAATGCTCTGAGAGGTTAAGTCATTTGCCCAAGGTCACACAGCTGGTAAGTGGGGGGTGTGTGGGGGAAGAGATTTGTCCCAGGTCTGTTTTTTTTTTTTTTTTTTTAACGTTTATTTATTTTTGGGACAGAGAGAGACAGAGCATGAACGGGGAGGGGCAGAGAGAGAGGGAGACACAGAATCGGAAACAGGCTCCAGGCTCTGAGCCATCAGCCCAGAGCCTGACGCGGGGCTCGAACTCACGGACCGCGAGATCGTGACTGTCCCAGGTCTGTTTGATTTTGGGAATTCTTCTACTGTGTCTGGAGTCCTACAGTATATACCCATGCCATCCGGGCCAACACTCTTACACACTTTTTTCAAGTGTAGCTGGCAAACAATATTATCAGTGATGCCACATTTATACCCACCATGAAGTGACCCCCACGATAAATCCAGCTGCCGTGTGTTGCCAAAGTTATTACAATATTGTTCACTATATTCCCCAGGCCGTACATTGTATCCCTGTGTCTTAAGACCTGAAGATTACACGGGTTAATTGTCTTACACTCTTAAAACTACCTTTAGATTTATGGGAACTTGTAACGATAGTACAGAGAGTTGTGCGTATGGCTCACCTCGCTTCTCCTAATGAACAAACCCCAAGCTTAACATTGCTACGCTATTTTTTAATTGTTTAAAATGTTTTATTTATTTTTGAGACACAGAGAGACAGAGCATGCGCAGGGGAGGGGCAGAGAGAGAGAGGGCGACACAGAATCGGAAGCGGGCTCCAGGCTCCGAGCTGTCAGCACAGAGCCCGACGCGGGGCTCGAACTCGCGTCAACTGCGAGATCATGACCTGAGCCGAAGTCGGACGCTTAACCGACTGAGCCACCCAGGCGCCCCAACATTGCTACACTATTAACTAAACTAGACATTTCCTTTGTATTTCACTAGTTTTCCCCCTAATATGCCCTCTTCTGTTGGGATCTAGGATACCACGTTGCCTGTAGGATTTTCTATTATTTTTACTTCTTTCCTGTATGTCTCCACTCCCCCACTGCTCCTTGAGAACAGAAATATTACTTAACATTTGAGTCCATCTCAGGACCCTAGGGACAGGGCTGGACTCACAACATGGAGTCAATCACGAAGTGACATGATTTATCGGGTCTGGACTGATTTATTAAGGTTCTGGCTGTAGAGGAAAACAGAAGATTCCAGGGCTCCGGAATATCAGGTGTGCTAATGAACGTCCCGTAAAGCCGGGGGAGCACATCAGCACTTTGTCACCTTGTCTGCCAGGCGCTGGCGGAAGTGGGAGATTTGTTCATAACACCCGGTCATTTCCTCCCTTCCCTTCCCTTCCCGGCCCCCCAGCCCTTTCAGCAAGAGCTCTGCAGACGCTGTGGCCAAGTCACTTAGTGACATCTTAAGGTGAGGCAAAGAACTGACAGGGTGTGCTGGTCCTAAACGCAGACGGGACCCTCCAAGTCCAGAGACCCCCTCCTTGGATGGCTTGCCATGTGGCAATATGGGGCGGGGTCTAGACGTTACATGGATATTAGAAAATACTTAATAAACCAAAACGTCTGTGATGCAATCTTACCTGAGCCCCATGATTATCTAGTACTTTCTATCCATATAAGGTTTTCTAAACGTGTGGGGTTCATTCATTTATTCATTCAACAATTGTCTACTGAATGCCCACTGTGTTCTAGGTACCATTTTAGGGGTTAGGTATAAGCAAGAAATGATAGTCCTAACCCCTTCCCTAAAAGCGCTTATATGGATGTAGGAAGCAGGCCAGTCATTGGTCAACAGTAAAGAGGCAAGTGAAATATTAGCCAATTGTGATAAGTGCTAAATGCATTTAGTATTTGAGCACCTCCGTGTGATAGGTACTGTTCTAAATCTTGCAGATACGACAAGGAACCAAACAGCCCTTTAGCTTTGAAAAGGCAGATCCTAATAAAAGGGAGGGGATCTAAAACAAAGGGGTCAGGGAAGGCCTCTCCAAGAGAGTACCCTTTCATCTGGGATCTGATAGAAAGAGCTAGGCTTGGGCGAGGGGAAGGAAGAGCATTCCAAGCAAATGGGGCAGCATGTACAAAGGTCCCGAGGTAGAAAAGAGGCTGGCAGACTTGAAGAACAGAGGGGAACATAGTGGAGTGTGTAATGATCAAGGGGAGGAGAAGGCAGCCATGGTGTGAGTGAAGTTTAGCTCGCAGGCAATGGGAAGCTACTGGGCTAAATTGTTGCCCTTTGGACATTTCCCAGAATCCTCTTCCCCGTGGGTTCCAGGTTCGAGACTGCCAGTGGAAGGCACTTGTAAGCAAGCCGGCCCACAGAGGAAGAGGTTAGCTGGGGGCAGGTGCAGGCATGGGCTTGAGGCAAGGGTGGGGTGGAGAGGTTGAGGCAGCTTCCGGGAGAACTTCATATTAACTGTGGTGCTACCTACAGAGGGCTAAGAGTTCATAGTGCCTTCGGGCAAGGTTTTGAAATTACACCTGCTAAAGCAGGCCAAATCCAGCTCGTCGCACATTTTGTCAAGTTTTCTGGAACACAGCCACGCTTTTAGTTGTACAGTGTTTATGCCTGCTTTGGGGCTACGCCAGCAGGACTGAACGGTCTGCAAAATTGAAAATCTTTACTTTCTGGTCCTTTACGAAAAAAGCGTGTCCACCTCGCACCAAGATGTGGCAGGCCGGTGTTGTTGGTGGCTGGTCTTGAGGAAGGCTGGCCACGCTCGAATGTGCAGTGTTCTGTTATCTCAACCCAACCTTGACACCCATCAAAGGTTTTTATGCAAAGGAATGATACGGTCCAAATAGTGTTCCAAGATTATTCCTGTTACCACCTGGAAGGTGAGTGGGAGGAAGGCAAGACCGGAAAGAGGGGACCCGGAGAGGCGCAGGATATAGTCTGGAGATACCCAGTAGCAAGAGGCACGCTTCGTGCCCAGACTGATTTCAAATACTATTCAAATAAAAGAAACCCGGGCTCCTTTCAGAAACGGCCAATTCTAGGGCTGGGGCAGGAAATGTGCCAGACGAGCCTGACACATCTTTTGGTGCCAGGAAGCAAGGAGGTGCTTAAAAAATGATGAGGGCAGGGGCGCCTGGGTGGCTCAGTCGGTTGAGCGGCTGACTCTGGACTTCGGCTCAGGTCACGATCTCACGGTTTGTGAGTTCGACCCCCGCGCTGGGCTCTGTGCTGACAGCGTGGAACCTGCTTTGGATTCTCCGTCTCCCTCGCTCTCTGCCCCTCTCCCACTCGCTCGCTATCACTCTCTTAAAATAAATAAATTAAAAAAAAATGACGAGGGTGTGACGAAAAGACACAGGAGCCAACACGAAGATGATCTCAATGGCCAAACATAAACCACTTTGAGCAACCAAATAAGTAATGGAAATAATAAATGGTTCAAGTAAATAAATGGGGGGGGGAGGGAAAGGGCACTGCTTCCTTACAGAAATTCCAGTAAATAAATGAGAAAGCAATGCCAGAGTTTGAAAAATCATCATTTGGCAAACACCACGGGAGTAACTGTCACAGCCACGGAGCACTGATGGGCGTTAAAGTGTGGGGCAGGGGGCAGAAAATGTAGAGAAACAGGACATTTGCATGGCATCAAAGAATCTCCCCATAAGGTATGTATTTAAGATTTTTGAAAAATGTGTTTTTTTGAGAGAGAGAGAGCATGTGCATGTAGGTGCATGAGTGCAAGTTGGGCAGGGGGAGAGAGAGGTGGGGACAGAGGATCCCACGCAGGCTCTATGGGGACAGCAGCGAGCCCGACGTGGGGCTCAAAACGCATGGGTCGCGAGATCGCGACCTGAGCCCAAACCGGAAGCTTAACCCACTGGGCCACCCGGGTGCTCCCCGCCCCCTCCAAGGTACAAAGGGGAAAAGGAAGCTTCAAAGCGGAGGAAGCCTATGGACACCGCCTTGAGGCCGCAATGCAGCAAGCTCGTCGATTATGGGGACTGGACCCTCGTATCTCATATTTTAGCCCTTGTCAACACGTGGTATCGCCAACTGGGAAACGTCTGCCGGTCTGAACGTTTGGAAATGGGCTCCCCCGTCCATTTTCCCGAGTCCGGCTCGGTCCAGCCTCCCGCATACCATACTGGCCAGGTGTCTGTTCCTGCCACATTTTCCCCTATTGGGTTGTCTTTTTCTTACCGAAAGAGTTCTTTGTGGATTCTGGATTTGTCATTTGTCTAATACGGGAGGCAAATATTTCACCCAGCATCCTGCTGGTCTTTAACTTCGCTGTGCGCCTTTTTAAAATCGGTATTTCAGGGGGCGCCTGGGTGGCGCAGTCGGTTAAGCGTCCGACTTCAGCCAGGTCACGATCTCGCGGTCCGTGAGTTCGAGCCCCGCGTCGGGCTCTGTGCTGATGGCTCGGAGCCCGGAGCCTGTTTCCGATTCTGTGTCTCCCTCTCTCTCTGCCCCTCCCCCGTTCATGCTCTGTCTCTGTCTCAAAAAAAATAAATAAAAAGGTTAAAAAAAAAATTAAAAAAAAAATAAAATCGGTATTTCAGATCTGGAGCGATCCAAAATCTTTCTTTGATGGCTTTGTGTCTTTTGAACATAAATATATTCTTCCGTACATTCTTCCACAACCAGCATTTTTTTTTGGCTTTGCTATTTAATCAGTGGGGATCTAGTTTTGTAAATGCAGAATCTAACTTTACTTCCCTCCCGCCCCAGTAATTTTCCCAACCACATTTATTGAATTGTCCCTCATCTTTTTTTTAAATTATATGTAAGATTTAAATCTTCTACAAATTATTATTTTTTTCTTTTTTGAGAGCAAGTGTGTGCGAGTAGGGGAGGGGGGCAGAGAGAGAAAGAGAGAATTTAAAAAAATTTTTTTAACGTTTATTTTTGATACAGAGAGAGACAGAGCATGAACAGGGCAGGGGCAGAGAGAGAGGGAGACACAGAATCGGAAGCAGGCTCCAGGCTCTGAGCCATCAGCCCAGAGCCCGACGCGGGGCTCGAACTCCCGGACCGTGAGATCGTGACCTGAGCTGAAGTCGGACGCTTAACCGACTGAGCCACCCAGGCGCCCCAAGAGAAAGAGAGAATCTTAAGCAGGCTCTGAGCTCAGCGTGGATCCCAAGATACTGGGATCATGACCTGAGCCGAAATCAAGAGTCAGATGCTCAACTGAGCCACCCAGGCGCCCCTATATATTACTTCTTATAATGATAAAATACAATTAATTAAAAGGAAAGGAATAAAATCCTATATTGAGATCTCTCTCTCGTATCTCTGTCATGCGCAATGCCAGGCACATAGTAGGTGTTCGGTGAGTATTGCTGAACTGAGGGCATTGACTTTTGTGTTCTCCTTAACAGTGTTACAAGTGATACAATCTTTGTGTTAACTATGGCACCCTTATGGGGGTGAGATCATACTCTTGAAGGTTTTGTTCCATATTTTTTTTGAGGGTTTTGTTCTCTTAGCGCTAGTTTTTCAGTGACCTTATACAGGATCCCATTCTATGGATACAAAACCAGTAATGGTGGGTGCCAGGAGTCTCTATTTTAAAAATGACATCAACAGGGGCGTCTGAGTGGCTCAGTCGGTTCAGCATCCGACTTCCGCTAAGTTCATGATCTCACAGTTCGTGATCTCATTACTTAGTTGCCAATTATGTAAGTACAGCCAATTGTTCTTTTTTCTGAAATGACAGAGAATGGGAAGACAGCGTTTAACGAGAATTCATGATGTGCGGGTACCATGCCAGGAAACGTGTTACATAAGATACATCATGGAGCCCTCACAACAACCCCACCGTGTGGACGCTATTTAAAAATAAGAAAACTGTGGGGCGCCTGGGTGGCTCAGTGGGTTGAGCGTCTGACCTCGGCTCAGGTCATGATCTCGCTTGCGGTCTGTGAGTTCGAGCCCCACGTCGGGCTCTGTGCTGACAGCTCGGAGCCTGGAACCTGCTTCGGATTCTATGTCTCCTTCTCTCTCTGCCCCTCCCCAATCGTACTGTCTCTGTCTCTCGCTCTCTCAAAAATAAATTAAAAAAAATTCAAAATAAAAATAAAAATATCAACAAACCATATATCATCTTTATGCTGTCTTACATTCTTTTTCATTGATGGATTATCCCTGTCACACATTTTTCAGTTATTCTTTTTTTTTTTCCCCAGCTATTCTCAAACTAAGCTACTGTGCAAGTCTTGAGTCTTATCCCAAATGATCAAACGCAGTTACAGAAATGACAGCATGAGTAGCCCCTGATACTAGATAAGTATTTCTTTTTTTTTTTTTTTAAATATGTCAACTTTGAGCGCTCGCTGGGAACAGTCTCCCCCGCTCCCCCCACCGAGGTTTCCATCCATTTTCTGACATAAGGAGCATAATTAGCTGCTGCACACTTCCGATTTTTAGGCTGCCCTCAGAGTTACTGAAATCCGGCAAAGCTGTACATTTGTTTTATTGCGGCCCCCACCCCCATACCCTTTCCTCGACCCGTGCTTTGTTCAGCTATCAAGATTACATTTAAATACAGGAGTAGAAACAGACTTTGAGGCTATTAGCCATGAAAGATAATCAATGGAAAACGGGTCCGTGCCGGACAATTTTCAAGCCAAGTCATTACCAAAAAACTAACTGTGCCGGCAACTTTGCTCATCATCAACATCACTGTCCGATTAGAAGTTACGGTCCTACGGCTGATACACAAGCAGTATTTAATATCGATTAAGGAAATCGACACGCAGGGGATAAATTCCCAACGTGGGGGCAAAAAGTCCCGATTCTTAATAATTTCCCTTTCTGCTGGTTACTGCAATCATCATGTGCTAAATGAAGGGGTGAAATTGCAAATGATTTTATGTCTATACAGTGTTTTTTTTTTTTTTTTCTAAGATTTTTAAGGTAATTGTCACACTCAGCGTGGGGCTTGAACTCATGACCCTGAGATCAAGGGTTGCATGCTCTACTGACTGAGCCAGCCAGGCGCCTCTATACAGTCCTTATTGTGCCCTTGGATTAAGGGATTGGTAAATTTTCTATTTGTGTGTTGGTAGCGTCAGGATACTCATCATCATTCTTCCCATTTATTTACTGTACTATATGTCACTTAAACTATGTAAAAATATGACCATGTATGGAGTTTTAAAAATCTGCTAACGCCATTAAAAGTTACTAATGCCATAAGGATAACTGGCTTAACTAAATTAGTATGGTGCTTAGCAAAATAACACCTAATTTTGGAGCAGGGGAAAGTACACTTGGCCTCTCAGTACCGTCGAGTGTAAGACTGGAGCAATCTTTGCGGAAAGCAATTTGGCAACATCTGGCCAGAGTCTTAAAATGCTAATAACCTTTGACACGGTAATTCGACTTCTGGGAATCTATCTGAAGAAAATAATCCTATCTTGAAACGAGCTTCATGCATTAAGATGATAAATACGGCATTATTTTTGATCATAAAAAAATGAGAAGAAACCTGAATGTTCACTGAGGGAACGACGGAAAGTAATGTCTAAGTAGTACACACGAGAACATGGGGGAATGTCTTGCTACATTTTAAAGGGAAGATAAAAATGTCAAATTGTGCACGCGGTAACGCATTAGGCAATGATGTAAAAACATACCAAGTGGACCAGGCTCTACGAAAATAGAGCAACTGTTGCCTGTGAATTGAGGCCGAGATTAGAGGTAATTTTACTTTTATTGTTTTGTATTTTCCAAATTTCCTACAAGCATGGATCTAACTTGTATAATAAAAATGATCGTAGGGTGCCTGGGTGGCTCAGTCGGTTAAGCGTCTGACTTCGACTCAGGTCACGATCTCGCGGTCCGTGAGTTTGAGCCCCGTGTCAGGCTCTGGGCTGATGGCTCAGAGCCTGGAGCCTGCTTCCGATTCTGTGTCTCCCTCTCTCTCTGCCCCTCCCCCGTTCATGCTCTGTCTCAAAAACAAACATTAAAAAAAAAAAAATGATTGTAGTGCAGTTTAAAAATTAACATCAACATTTTATTCTGGTGTGAAATATTTCTCCTGAAATATCAGTAATACATCGTGTCGTCTCCTAGTACAATATTACCTCTTCTTAAAAGATGTGGTAAAATTCTTGAGAAATACCGTATCAGAGGGAAGCACAAGAGTGGGAGGTGAATCATCGACAGAATCGGTGTTGGGTGCCTGGGCGGCTCAGTCAGTTGAGTGTCTGACTATATACAGATTTTGGCTCAGGTCATGATCTCACATTTTCCTAAATTCGAGCCCTGTGTTGGGCTCTTTGCTGCCAGGGCAGAGCCTGTTTGAGATTCTCCCTCTCTCTCTGCCCCTACCCTGCTTGTCTGCACACTCTCTCAAAATAAACTTAAAAAAAAAAAAAAAAAAAGAATCAGTGAAAAGATCCACTGTATGACTGAAAAAAAATTTTTTTTTTTCCAGACGGAAACAGGGCCAGCTGCTGAAATGACTACTGTGTTAATGGAGTAAATTCCTATTTTATCCTGAAATTAGCATCTCAGAAAGTAACAAAGAAAGGTGATCAATTCTTCCAGGCTCACGTTTGGAAAGAGGAGACTCTGTGCAGTTCGCAAACTGCGTCACAAAGAACTTTTTCAGTTTGTTGTCCGAGGTTTCTCCAGACGCTGGCAGAAAGCGAAGCTAAAAATGTCCAAAGGTGGATGGCGAGGGGTGGGGAGACAGGTGCAGGGAAGGAGCAAAGCAAAATACGAGAAGGAAGACGTTCATAGGGCTTTTAAATTCTAAAGCATTTTACATGTTTAAATTAACGTATCGTATGTATTCAGAATGTGGACATCAAAGGGAATAAATGAGAATGGGGGGATAAACTTAAAAGCTATTTTCATTATTTATGTAGGACTTGCTTGTTGTAAAGAGCCTAACAGAAGGCTAGTAAAGTCATAAAAGCTCCCCTCTCTTCACACCTGCTTCACTTACCAGAGACAGCCACCACTAAGGTTATTTTGTATCCTTCGAGACGACAGCCACACACATAACCTCTTTTGTGAACACCAGTGGGGACAGGTGTTCTGTAACTTACTTTCTGCTCACCTTCAACCATTATCCACATCAACCACACCTTTGAAAGAGGAAAAAGGCCACTAAGGTTTCTGCGGTCATCCACCTATGGAAATTTTGGCTGTATCCCGCTAAGTAGTCCCACGGACAACGCTGCCCTGAACATCTTGACACGTAATCACTTACATACTCCATTAAACTCATTCCATGGGGGAAATCCCTACAGGGAGAATCGTTGGGTCAAGGAGAGTCGCATTTTATATTTTGGTAAATATAGCTGAATTCCTCTTCCAGGGAGTCTCCCCCTCACGGAGCACAAGAATCTCTTGCCCCCATCTTTGGCTGAGGAACTGAATTTTCTTCATAATAAAACAGATGATTTCTGTTCCTTTTTTTTGTCCATGTCGTTGCAAGACACAGGCATTTTGTACTTGACCAAAGACGAAAAAAGGCAAAATGTGTGGTCTGTTCCAATTCAAGTATGAGCATTGGAGATTTCTATTAACAAAATAAATCCAATGCAAACAGTATAGAATTAATTCCAAAGTCACACGTAAGTGATTTGATCAAGGAAACTCTTGCACGTCCTGGTAGGCATGGGTAAAGGAGAACTGTCTGCAGTTATTAACTACTCATTTACAAACATAAATTATAATTAGGTAGCTTTTTACCTGGGGCTTATTATATACAAGGCACTAGTCCAGCTCTATTACATACATTTATTTAATCTTTGTGACAATTCTGTGAGGAGACACTACGATTATCTTCATTTCATAAAGAAATAAGGCACAGAGGTCTCAAGTGATAGGACCAAGGTCATGAAGCTCATTAAACGACAGCCAGAGTTCAAACCAGGCATCCTGACTGTAGCCTTTGGGTTCGTAACCACCACGCTGTAGCTGAAGTTCACGTTCAAGACCTAAGGATGCGCGGCGCCTGGGGGGCTCAGCCGGCTGAGTGTCCGACTTCGGCTCAAGTCATGATCTCATGGTTCGCGGGTTCGAGCCCCGCGTCGGGCTCTGTGGTGACAGCTCAGAGCCTGGACCCTGCTTCGGATTCTGTGTCTCCTCTCTCTGCCCCTCCCCCACATGGACTCTGTTTCTTTCAAAAATGAATGTAAAACAAAACAAAAGCAAAAACAGAGTTCCTAAAAAAAATATCGATAGTTCTCGAGGACAGAACACTGTCGATACCAGAAAGTGGCTCATCTTTCCAAATGCCTCATCCATGCTCCCTACCAAGGGCCACTCGACATCAGGCGGGTTTCACATCCTCCCGGACACCAGAGGCAAAGTTTCAAGACTCCTGATCATAGCGTGTCACGTCGGTGCTTTCCGCACTTCGCATGCAAATCTGGAAGGTACCATACACCCACAGAATTTAGTACCGACGTGAGCACCCTGCTGTTTATACGCCCAGTGGAGGGTATGACGTGTCCACAATGACAACAGCCACGATCCCTGCGAGCAGAATTTGACAAGAGAGACGTCTGCTTTGGGAAGGAAAAGGGAAGACAGAGTCCTTCTGGTCGGGCAGAATTAGGAGGCAGTGTTTGAAACAGGCTTCTCGGGATGGAAAGAGTTCCGATAGAGAATATAAAAGCCCTGCCAAGTGCTTCTGGTACATTCCTCTGACGTTCTGTTTTCATTCATCGGCTATGCAGCACACAAGAGAACCTAAAATCCACTGGACCCATGACCACTGGGGACATGGCAGAAACACCTGGAACAGCTCAGGGGTTAATACGGGGCAAGAAGCTTGGTATTGGGGTGTCTGGGTACGAATGGTGACTCCATCACTCATAACATACCCTAGGCGTTTTCGGCCAGTTCCAAAGCCTGAGCTGATTCATATGTAAAATGGGGATAAAAAGGCTCCCCACCCCCCACACCCCCCTTACACTTCTTGTGATGGTCACATGACTTAAGCGGGGGGGGGGGGGGAGGAGGGGGGGTAAAGCACTTGGGAAAACACCTGACACACAGCAATCACAAAACCAAGGCAAACTGGGGTGTGGCTTTTGGCTTGGTCAGTAGAGCAGGAGACTCTTGATCTCAGGGTTGTGAGTTCAAGCCCCACACTGGCTTCCCCCACAAGGGGGGAAAAATAAATGAACCCAAACCAACCAAACCAAAGGCAAGCTGTTGCCAGCACACTGCACATCAAGTGTTGCGGGTTAGGGCAGGGTGGGCACATCTCCTGTGGAAGGATCATGGTCCTGGATATTTTAGGCTTTGCAGGACACAGGGTCTCTGCCTCTCCTCCGCCAGCGCGGGACAAAGGCAGCCACAGACAAAGGGAGTGAAGGGGTGTGGCTGTGTTCTGGTGCAGTGTTATTTATGCACATTTGAATTTCACGTATGTTTATTTTTTTTTATTTTGTTATTATTTTTTTATTTTTAACATTTATTTATTTTTGAGACAGAGAGAGACAGAGCATGAATGGGGGAGGGTAAGAGAGAGAGGGA
Organism: Lynx rufus; assembly: GCF_022079265.1. Classification (NCBI taxonomy): domain Eukaryota; kingdom Metazoa; phylum Chordata; class Mammalia; order Carnivora; family Felidae; genus Lynx; species Lynx rufus. The sequence continues at coordinate 10,099,908 of NW_025814896.1, read as the reverse complement.
GACACAGAATCCGAAACAGGCTCCAGGCTCTGAGCGGTCAGCACAGAGCCCAATGCGGGGCTTGAACTCACAGACCATGAGATCATGACCTGAGCTGAAGTCGGACACTTAACCGACTGAGCCACCCAGGCGCCCCTCATGTACGTTTTTTAAAGAATTCTTCAGAGAGAGAACGTGAGTGGGGAGGGCAGAGAGAGAGGGAGGCTCCCACACAGGTGCCACATTGCCAGCACAGTGTCCGATGTGGGGCTTGAACTCACAAACTACGAGATCATGACCTAAGCTGAAACCAAGACTCAAGATGCTTAACCAACTGAGTCACCCAGGAGCCTGAATTTCATGTAGTTGCCATAGATCATAGTTTTTTTCTTTCAACCATTTAAAAATATGAAAACCATTCTTAGCTCAAGGGTTGTACAAAAATGGGGGGGGTCATCATTGGGGGGAAAGAAGGTGAACCGTACAAGAGCTTGCCCTGTATTACTTCTCACGATCGCATGTGAATCTGGAATGATCTCGCCCACCTGCACACTGAGATGCCAATAACACTATTTGCGAAAACAGGCGGCTGGCCAGATGTACTCCATGGATTGTAGAATGCTGATCCCTAGACTAGTCAACTGGTTCCTATTCTTCTCTAATAGGATGAGGCGCCCACATCCTTGGCTGTTGACCTCTGCAGTCCTCCCAGAGCACAGGACACCTATTTCCTCACCCCTCATGTTGGGCTTGCACGAGCAGAGACTTTCACCAGTGTTGTGAGTTCTGCTTTGCCTCGTGTGCTCCTGGGATCGGCCATGAGAAGATCGTGACGGTCACTGACCCCAGGAGAAGATGGAGGTTCACGGAATAGACCGGAACCCAACCCCAAACCTGGAGTCCAGCTCATTTAACATACAACTGAGCTACCGAGTCCACAAGTGAGAAAAGTAAATGTCTGCCGAAAGCCCCCATGTTTTGGGGGGCGGGTGGTTTGTTACGCAACATCGTCTCCAAAATAGCTGACTGCTACACCATCTAGGGTGTTGCTTTCCAGTTTGAGTGGCCCTGGTCAGGATGTAGGTTTCGTTCACTCCACTGTAGTCTTTTTCCAGATAAAGCACTGGCGAATTCTAGTTTAGTCTGACTACACAAACGTGGGCTTATTTTAATGGTCGACCATGCCCACCAGATACAAAAAAACGCAAGAAAGTTCAGGGGAGGTGTCCCGTCATCCTACGCCTCTTCAAGAACAACTTTTGAAATCCGAATCCTCCTCAAGAGCTGGTCTTCAGGCCATGTGTCTTTATTGGAACGGCCGCTGGTCACGTACCAGGTCACACGTGTCTCTGAGGGGACTGCAGGGGCTACGCAGTTAGCGTCGTAGCGCACGTCCGTCACGGATGAGGCCCCCGGGCAGATAAAGGAAGCAGAAAAGGAAGAGGGGATGGAGAGAGGTCATTCGCAAGGTGGGAGGCAAGAATCACCCCCGCTCAGCACGTGAGGCTAGACGGAGGACCTCCGCGCCCTGCCAAGGCACTTCCTGTGCAGACAACGGGCGGAATCACAAGACATCCGGAGACCACTCCCTGCTGGTGACTGATGACCGTTCTCCTGGAAGTCCGTTGGAGCCCCTGAAAAGAGTGGGGCCAGCATCACCCGTGTTGCAAAGTTGCCGTGCGGAGCAGAGGTGGTGGAGAGCAGCACGCGCCTGAAGTGCTCACGACTGTAAACCTTGGGCAGCGAACCCAACACCAAACCAGCGACGATGACAAATTTGAAATCAAAACTTGTGCGAAAACAAAGATCTTAGCTGCCTCTTGAAAGGGACAAAGAGGGACCAAGATGGGAGGGAGACTGCTCACAGCACATCCTGATACTGTTTTTTTTTTTTTTTTTTTTTTTGAGTTTATTCACTTATTTTGAGAGAGCGCGAGAATACGAGTGGGGGAGGGACAGAGAGGGAAGGAGAGAATCCCAAGCAGGCTCCGCACGGGCAATGCAGAGCCCAATGTGGGGCTCGAACCCACAGAACCGTGAGATCACGACCTGAGCTGACATCAAGAGTCAGAGACGCCCAACTGACTGAGCCACCCAGGTGCCCTGATACTGTTCTCTAAACTGTATGTATTACACTTTTGAAATATAAACAATAGTCATAAATGACTTTGACGATGATGTGTTGAGCTAATCAAGTGAACATTTGACAAACTCACTTCCTATCATTTAGACGTTTGAGAAACACGAACAATTATAGGGACCACTACATAGCACAGGCTTTTATATTTGAACTGTTAATATAAAAGCAATATTTGGGAACAGCACACATCAAAAGAATATTCAAACGTTCTGATCACGTCAAGAACAATCTAAGAAAGGAGAGTGGTTTAAAAAATATATTTTCATGGGGCGCCTGGTTGGCTCAGTAGGTTAAGCATCTGACTTCGGCTCAGATCGTGATCTCACAGTTTGTGAGTTCGAGCCCTGAGTGAGGCTCTGTGCTGACAGCTTGGAGCCTGAGCTTCGGTTTCTGCGTCTCCTTCTCTCTCTGCCCCTCCCCTGCTCACGCTCTTTCAAAAATAAACATGGAAAATTTTTTTCCATGTTTGTTTATTTTTGAGACAGAGAGAGAGAGACAGAGAATGAACGGGGGAGGTCAGAGAGAGAGGGAGACACAGAATCCGAAGCAGGATCCAGGCTCTGAGCCATCAGCCCAGAGCCTGACGCGGGGCTCGAACTCACGGATCATGAGATCATGACCTGAGCCGAAGTCGGACGCTCAACCGACTGAGCCACCCAGGCACCCCTAAACAAACATTTAAAAAAATTAAAAAAAAAAGTTCATAAGCTGTTCTGACCGGCAGGGGTTAGAAACTACAGCTTAGGGGCCAAAGCCAGCCAACTACCTGTTATTAAAATAAACAAACTTCCTATGAGAATTGTAGGTCCAAAGAACCAGAGATCCTGCGTAAACTTTGCCCAGGCTTTTCCATGGTAAGCCATCAACTGTTTTTGTATAATCCACAAACGAAGAGGGGTTCTTAGAGTTTTAATTGCTTAAACAAAAAAATCAAAGTATTTTGTGACGTGAGAAATTACATGAAACTCCTTGCACTGCCCATGAAGATTAACTGGAACACAGCTATACATTCCCTTACGTACGGTCTACGGCTGCCTCTATGCTACAAGGTCAGAGTTCAGCTGTTGCAACAGAGACCGAAGGGCCTACAGAGCCGAAGATATTTACTACCTGCTTTACAAAAAAGTGTGCTGACCCCTGGGCTAGAGACCAGGCTAGGGCCAGGGGAGAAAGGAGTATCTGGAATAAAGATTTTTCTTTCAAAGGGGAAACCCTTCCAAAGGACATTTGTACCTCTGATTCCCTCAGATACGGAGAGCGGAAAGGTCTTCTGGTAACCGGGGATGTACGAACCACCCAGGAGGCAGATGGACCTAGTTTTTCTCAAAATCCAGAGAGGTGTTTTTTTTTTTTTTTTTTTTTTTTTAAAGAACTATATGCAGGGAATCAATTTCTCTCCCTCCTGAAGGGATCACTTATCAAAACTCAAAGAAATGGAGGTAGGTTGTTTCACAGCCATGAGTAACCACCAATACACCTGAAACCCCATTCCCCTCCCAGGATGCTTAAAACAAGTGCTCGGGACACCAGGCTGAATACTAGAATTAACCGTTCCGTATTCACAGGTTACCCTCCCAGCCTTGGGCAAAAAGCCTACCTTTGGTATTAGGCTGAAGCCAGTCTTTTGCAGCCTTCCAAGAAACAGATGATAAAACGTGAGTGCGAGCAGTGTCTTGAGAACGTCAGAACGGTCGGACGAATGTACAAGGTATTTTCTAGGGGCCAAAGTCCCTTAGACTGACACGTGAGCACTGAGTCATCTTAAAGAACAGCCTATCAGAAAAAGACGGTACAAGGAGCCCATTTGGTGAAGCCTCCTAACGCAAGGTGTTTTGAGCAGGGGTACAGGGGGGCCAGTTTTCAAATGCTCGTGCTACCAGGTCAAGTTATGACAGACGTGCAAGTTCACCATGGACACCAGATCCCAGAAACTGCATTAGCACTAGTGGCCTTCATATAGGATCAAGGGACCACGGATGGAATCCAGGAGGTCCGGGATTCGGACAGGAAAGAGGAGCTTCCTGCACTAGGCTCCAACCGAGCCCGTCAATTTTGGATATAGGTACCAAGTCGAAGGAAATCAGGCATTTTAACATCACGGCTCTAGTGATCTTGAAACACCATCACTACTGCAAAGGGAGAGCACTTACCAGATCTGCTGCTAGAGCTTATTTAATGCAGTAATCGAAGCCTACATCATTCAAAAGGGGCGCCTGGGTGGCTCCGTCGGTTAAGCGTCCGACTTCAGCCCAGGTCATGATCCCACGGTTCACGAGTTCGAGCCCTGAGTCGGGTTCTGTGCTCACAGCTCAGAGCCTGGAGCCTGCTTTGGATTCTGGGTCTCCCTCCCCCCTCCCACTCCAGCTCTCTCTCAAAAATAAACATTAAAAAAAAAAATTAAGAATTTCAACACGGCAAGAATAGTCGAGTGTTGGCCCCTCTGTGAAAGCATACGTGGCAGGTCCTCGAATTGGAGGAGCTGTCCCACTGCACCTTAGAATCACCTGCAGAACTCCCAGAGATACCAATCCCCCTGCCCCAAGATAGATTCCGAATACCTAAAGGCTTCCCAGGTGACTGTAGCCACGGTGGAGACCCACTGGACTAGGGTGACAGAAAACCTTGGGTGAAGGCCAATAAACCCTGATAAGATGGAAGTGTTTGCGTGGAGAACACCGAGGGTTCAGGATCCAGACCAGGGGTTTCTTCGAAAAGTCACCTGCATCTTCCAGGAGGCCGCGTGACTGCATTACTGGTCAGAGAACACTCACGATCTGGGGTCTCTTTCCAGGTTTTAACTTGGCACAGGCTCTTCCAGAGCCACCACCTCCCGGCACCCTTCACTACCGTGTGACCAGCTACGTAACTGGAGGAGGCGAGCAGGAGTTTACCTATAACTTCTCGGTAGTGTTAAGGGGAAGGGGGATGGGCCTTTTCCACCTGGTGGGAGCTTAAGGGCCGCCATCTTGGACTACGTGTTGAAGATCCAGCCTGGGTGAGAAGACAGAAGCCACGATCCCCAATGTCAGAAGCTACAGTGCTAGGTCTTGGTCATTCCCCCATCTGCCTCCCCCCTCAACAAGAAAAGGACAAACAGGTAAGCCAACCTCGGTTTTGTTCTAAGCCGGTTGATTTTTATCATTACGCCAAATGCCTGAAGCGGCACATGCAGAGGAACAAACTGAGAATCTGAGTCTCCGGCTGGAGGTCAGCCACATAGTACCGCCGGAGGCTGGCCTTCCTCGCATCCTTCCTCCTCAACCCCATTCGCTTCCGTCAAAAGGTTTCCTGGGGATGGTGGTCATCACCCCGGCTCAGGTCAACTTACTAGCTTAACAAGATTTTTCTCCGAGACCCAGCCTCGCACTCTCGTTAAAAGCTTGGATTCTGGAGCTACCCTGCCAGCGGCTGAAACCCAAGTCTGTTCCAGGAAGTTTCTTCACCTTTGTGTTTCGGTTTTTGCATTTGGACAAGAGGCAGGAACCAGGGTGAGGTGGGAGAGGCGGTCCCCTCAGGTGCCAATGCAAAGTGGTACCAACCATCTCACTGATCAAGGTCAGTATTTTAATGCAATTTTAAAGATAGGATCCACGTCTGCTCCCGATGGCTTGCCCTAAGTCCCAGGCCAACTTCTAATGCCACTTCACAAAAACAAAGTGGCTGACCTCAGCGCCGTAGCTCGCCGATCAAAATATTTGTCGGTTATGTAGCTTTTGGGGCTCTGGGCAAGTGCCTCCCACTCCCTGACTCCAGTCCCAGCTCTGGATGGCACTGGGAGAGATCAGTGAATGCAGGTAAAGTTTTAGCACAAGGTCTGGCCACAGCAAGAGGAATGGAGGTCCATCCTTTTAAGAAAGGAGCTAAATGCAGGGACAAAAAAAAAATCCATGGTCTATAGGGTTTAGAAGGCAGCAAGAAACCATAAGCAGACAAGAACATGAGGTCATCATCTTGATTTCTGGACTCCTCCCTGGAGATCTTATAGCCCATCTGAAGAAGAATCAGGAGGATCCGGTTCTCCCCAGTGCCTGCCACCTTGAACTCATCTGTTGAGTGAAAACAGCCCCTTCCTCGAAGGGACCCCAGGACATTTAGCCACCTCAGTAGCTCTTCTCCACGTTTTCAACCCATAATCACTTACCCCGTTGCTTGCACTCACTGGTCCAGCCCTCTGTCCAGGGGTCAGCAAACTCTGGCCCTCCAAATCATGGCCCTTCTTGTAAATAAAGTTTTATCGGCACATGGCCACGCCCATTTGCTCCCCTATCGCCTCTGGCTCCTGCAGCGACAATGGCAGAGTGGAGTTGTTGTGCTACAACAGCATAAGGGAACACAGTGCGACAGTTTCATCAGAGACAAAGGCCGGCGGAGCCGCAAATATTTACTATCTGGCACTTGACTGAGAAAGCTCACCAACTCCCAGTCCAGGTGAAGTCAAACTGCCAACACGCTCAACTTCCCCCTTCAGACCAACAGGGACTTTGCAAACCGAGGCACAGAGACTTGGCTTTACTGGTCTGCACCGTCACGGAGGTTTCCCGTAGTTTTGGCATTGACTGTCCGCTTGAAGTCTCATCCTGGAAGGGATGGCCAGTTTACTCGCCCACCTCCTGAATTATCAAGTTTCCTTTTTAGAGTTTTAAGTAATCTCTACACCCCCCACGGGGCTCAAACCCCCGACCCTTGAGACTAAGAGTCACATGCTCTTCCAACTGGGCCAGCCAGGCGCCCCTATGTTATGAAGTTTTATTGGAACACAGACAAGTTCATTCTTTTTCTTATAGTCTATGGCTGCTTTTGTGCTAAAACCAGAGTTTCTGTCACAAGGGAGACCTGACAGCCCCACGATGCCTCCAATATTTACCGTCTGGTCCGGAAGTCTTTGCTGACCTTTGCCCTATAGGGAATCCAAATTGCTAGATGATACCCAGGGTGGATCTTGGACCTCTGAAAGTCCATACAAAATGGGGGGAAAAATAGGCCTTCTCAAAAAGGCTGTTCCTGTTTACCTGAAGAGCTGTGATACCAAAAGTTCGAGGAACGTTTATGATTTCGATCTATGGGTTCCCACTTGAAAGGTCAACAGCCCCCTGCTACTAGAACAGAAACACAGATAAGACTCATGACAAACAGCAGAAATGTGACAACAGCATCAGTACAATGCACTGGCATTCGGTAACCAAACACTCCCTTGAACAGTGGAAAACCACAGACGCAAAGCAAGGATTAATTCTATCACGCGTTTCCATCATTTTCATCTTTTCTTCTGGCAACAAAGAGGTCCGACAGGGTTTTATCATTCACCCGATGCCACACCTCAATCAGATACGTTCAAACAACAGAACGCATAACAAAGTAAGCTACATACCTCTTGCTATTTCATAAGTAAACCATTTATTCCCCTGTAAACAATCTATAAAAATTTTCACGTCCTTTTTTTCCTAGTTTACCAAAAACAATGGATCGACTTAATTGGTTTTAAAAGCACAGACGTCTAACTTGATGAGGGCACAAAGACCGGACGTGAGGAAAGGTGTCAAAGGACAAAACAGCTTTGGATCAATTACATATCCACTGGCCTTCCAGAGCCCTCCGAAGTTTCGGCCAAGCAAAATGTCCATCTACAAGAGGGTGGGGTTTCCACTTGTTGGCGCAGCAAATACCAAGTGCTTACTGGGAGGAGACTCTAAGCTCCGGCCATCTCATGCATCACGTGTCCCAGAACCAAGCTGGGGCCCCACTGGGCCCCTAGTCTTTTCTTCACAAAGCACGGAAGTGGAGTTTCGCAATGCGTATGGCAGGCGCAGGGAGTGCTAGCTTGACCTTTGGTGCCACCTACAGATCCAACTGCGTTTCACTTCCCTGAAGCAGAGACCTGGAGAAAGCCCGTGTGCATTCAGAATGCGTTACCCAATGGGCTGGGGCTGGGGCACCCCATGCCATAACCACTCTACTGCAAGGGCGTAAAGACAAAAATGGACCGTCCCTCTTACGTCATCCCACAGAGGAGTCTGCCTGTTTATTCGAAGACAACGCTAAAAGGGACCACACGAGCGCATAAGGCGAACGCTTGTCACCGCCACCCAGGTTAAGAAACAGAACTTTTCCAGCCGCTCCAGGCCCCCCCACATACCCCGCTGTCCTCTTAACCTTCCCCACTGTTTGCATCAGTTTGGTTTTCCATGTCGTCTAAGTAGTTTAATAATCCCATCAGAGATGGATTCGTTTTAGGATCAGAAACCAGCACGAAACCATCCCTACTGGATAGAGCCGTGCGTGATGGACCCCCCCCCCCGCCCCACCTCGGGACGCCTGGGTCCACTTGCTTAGACGACGCTCGGAGGTTAGACGGCAACGTGGAAGGCAGTCTCCACACTGGTGCTTTGGCGTTGGTTCTCATGCCAGCGACTGCGGCCACTGCCTCGAGGGCCTGGGAAGTTGGGGCAGCTGTCCCCGGAGCTGGCAGCTCAAGTCTGGCTTGACGGCCTCTACTCGGAGGGCATTTGCCTGGAATCCAGACAGCTGACCACCCTCTTTGGCTGAACTAGAGGCACTGGCTGGGCTCCAGGGGCGTCTCAAGCTGCCCCGTGGAGACCAGGGGGCCGAGCTGCCCCGAGGCACTGCTTTCGGGCGGGAAGGTGACCAAGTCCGAGTTCTTGTTCTCACTCTGGTCGTTGTGTTGCTTCTTATGGCATCTCAGAGAGTCATCCCTGACGAAGGAGGCGCCGCAGGTCTCACAGCGGAAGGCCCTCTGGGTCACTATCTTGGCCACGTGCTGGGAGCTGCTCCCTCGGGGCCCCTCCTTGCCCTGCGGGGCCCGGTTCTCCGTTTTGGTCTCGTCCCTGTGCACCTTGTCAATGTGCTTGGCCAGGCTGCTGGGCCGCTTCGTGTCAAAGCTGCAGAAGTCACACTTGAACGGGCGGTCTTTGCAATGCACCCTGCTGTGCACGCGCAGGGCGGCCGCGCTGGAGCACGAGTAGCTGCACTCGGGACACTTCTCGGGGTGGTCGGCCTGGTGCAGCCGGCTGTGCTCCAGGAGGTCGGCCCGGTCCCGGCCCTGGAAGGAGCAGTGCAGGCACTTGAACGTGTGCTTGATGCGGATGTGCGACTTGAGGTTGGCTTTCATGGTGCAGCGGACGTCACAGAACTCGCACTTGAAAGGCTTCTCCCCCGAGTGCACGATCATGTGCCTTTTCAAGTCCGAGCTGATTTTGAACTTGGCGCTACAGAGCCAGCACTGGAAGGGGGTGTCCCCTAACAACGGAAGGTGTGTTTCCATTAGAGCGGGCAGGCGAAAGAGCTCCCCCCAAACATACGTCAGAATACCTGTAGCCGCAGAGACACTTGGGTCTTTGAACTCTACCTACCAGTGACTCCCTAACAGCACCACTTACCACGTCCGTGACCTTCTCTTTTCCTCACGACAATCTTAGGAGTAGGTACCATAACCCCCATTTCATAGATGGGGTAACGGAGGCTTAGGGAGGTCAAACAGCAGGGATTTAAACTCAGGCACCATGATATCCAAGTTCGTGCTCTTCATGAGGTCACTTTGCTTTCGAATCTGACTCTCACGCCTCAAAGTTGGACGTGGAAGGGGTACAATTTAGGTTACAGTTGTTCCAAATCCAACTAGGACCTAATCGCTTACTCTAGCGTTTGAGCTGTATTATATCAATCGATAGGAAACTTTAGTAATATAAGCCAAAGTTTACGATTAGACTGAATTTTACTTATAAAATTAATGAGGGAATATGTTGCTCAGCAACAAGTACTGAAAATCCATAGCCTCCTTCTGTACTCTGGAGGCACTGCTAAGGGTTTTTAGTGCTTTGGGAGGTTCCTACTTTAATCATCATCAGCTGAACCTAAGCAAAGATGAGGATCTCACTTATCCTACACACCCATCCTTCCCCCTACCCTCCATTATTGGGTAGGTGTTTTACTCTTCTGGTGTTACCTCCTACATTGGGTAATAACTTCCCGACTTCTAGTCTATCAGCTTGAGAGGTTTCTTGAGGAGTCCTTCCTCTCCATCACCACACTATGTCTTCCTACTCGTCAGGATAGCTTTATTTTCTCATTTAAGTTTCAGAACATTCGCATTCTGACCAGTGAATTCCCAGGCTTTAACTAGTTGTTTTCAGTGTTAGAATCAAATTACAACTTGTGACTGGGTATAGGTCATATTCACCAGAGGCAAATAATGGACCAGAATTCTGTCCACCTCCTTAGAGGGTTACTGTCACACCTGGGCCATGGGATAGTATCAAGGTCAAACCGATTTGCTTTTCTTTCATGCTTATTTTGGTTCGCAGTTTAGCTTAATTCTTGACTGGACTACGCACTGAGGAAAAAAAGAATCTTGCCATAATCTCAGAGTCATCCAGTCTTTTAATTATGTAACAGTTTACGGGAAATTTCTTGTGGGTTTTTAACTTCTGATTTATTGAATTTTCTCTTAAACCTTCTACAGAGGAATTATCTGCAGACTTAACTGCAGATAATTCTTTACTGCAAACTTAACTATATCCAAATATACATCAAATTTCTTGTGGGTTTTTAACTTCTGATTTATTGAATTTTCTCTTAAACCTTCTACAGAGGAATTATCTGCAGACTTAACTGCAGATAATTCTTTACTGCAAACTTAACTATATCCAAATATACATCAAGTATCTCATGCCAAATTAGGTCTTCTCCCTGGAGAACAGCCTATCTTCCAGTAACTTCCGCCAGCAGGCTGGCTGGAAGTCTTGACTTCTTGCAGATTGTGCCTACTTTCTACTTGCATACTTCAGGAAGTTTAGCTGGGTATAGAATTCTTCCTTCAAAATCATTTCCCAGCTTTGAGGACACGATTCCACTATCCCCTTAGAAGCCAACACCACTGAGAAGTTTTCCTAGGTTTGACACTCCCCATCCACCCCCTCTGTGCTTGGAATCTTGTGAACCCTGTCCATTCTCACAGCTCTCTAGAATTGGGAAATTCTTTCTCATTTGATTTTCTCACTTCTGTTTTCTTTTTTTCCTAGGCCTAGTTAGTGACTCCGAACTTCCAGCTTCTTATTCTCAGTTATACAAATCAGATTTTTTTCATCTCATCTCTGGGAAAGTTCTTTACCTTTGTAGACAGCAGCTCTCGTTTTTAATTCATACTTTGGTCTCACTGCCTTCTCATAGAACTCGTCTTGGATGCAACATTTCTGCTAGTGGGAAGATACCAATTAGGATGGAAACGATTACCCAAGTACTTGGTTAACTCCAGGATTGGTTCGCTTTGGTGCATTTTAGATCACTCGTTTCCTGCCGTGACTCATAATCCACAACTGACATTTAGATTTAGGAAGGGTAGACGGATTTAGGATTAGACATAGGTGTCATGGGTTTTATCTGCCACTGGGCAGTTGGGGCCATGTTGCCAAATCGGCTTTAGCTTCTCCTCTGAGCTATGTGGCCTTGGCAGGTCTACATGCCAGTTTCAAGTTCAGAGCTCTCAGGGCAGTAAGACATTGGCTGGAAGGATGGGCTCCCAATTCTATGTCTGCCTCCCATTTGTCTGCTGGAATTTACTTATTTACTTAGTTTCAGATGTCAGCATTTTCAGCCTGCTCACCATCTTCTATGAATTCACTGAAAAGTCTAATTTTCTCAGCCTCTTGAGCTTCCCAACCCCCATTTTTCCTGAGCCACCATGAGCTGGCTGGTTCTATTGTTATTCAAAAGGGGTCTCACCAGGGGAAGAGCAAGCTCGTGGCAAAGTCTGATTTCCAGAAACTAGCAACTTGGGATTCGCAGTTCCCGTCAACTAATTTTGTCACATTTCTGAATTAAGGCATGGAATCGGTTTCTGTACAATGACGGAAATGCCTACTTTATACATCGGACTCTGGAGACACAGCCTTTGCTTAACTGCTGTCTTGGGTATTCCTCCCCAGCTGTGGTCTATGAAGTTAGAGAACCCAGCTGTCCGACTTCCATGTGTTACTGGAAGTTGTCTTCTTGGTGAAAAACCACCGAAAATTCCAATTCTTTTGCTTGGACCATCAAATCACCTCAGATGCTTGTGTTTTGAGGAGATGAAGGTTAAGAGGCTAGGTAACAAGTAAGGCACAGGTTTCCAAGGCCAGGGACCTACCTGTGTGGGACCGCAGGTGCACGGTGAGCTGGCTGGAGTTGCGGCTGGCGTAGGGGCAGAGCTGGCATTTGTACGGCCGCTCGTCCGAGTGTATCCGCAGGTGCTTCTTGAGGCTGCTGCTGTCCACGGCGGCGTAGTCACACAGGTGACACTTGTGGGGCTTCACGCTGGTGTGGCAACGCATGTGCATGGTCAGGTTGTCCTTCCGGCTGAAGCACTTGTCACAGAACTCACACTTGTGTGGTTTGTCTCCTTCAAACACATAAGGAAGATTCAAGGGGTTAAGGGTTTCTCTATGAAGAGGGTGGCAAAGAGATCTGACCAAGATGGGAGCCAGGGCATAGGGGTCTGCCTCTTTCTTCGGTCCAAATGCCCAGATAGGAAGATACCATAGCTCAGCGCACTGGGACACGAGAAGGTGGGCTCTTCGTTGATGGCTCACAAATTTTAAGGAATCCGAAGAAACAGATGAGCTAAAAATCAGACTGAAGGAGAACATCATAGGGCAAACCCGGTTTGGGAGAAAGCGAGGGATTATTAGAAGCATTCAAGTTCAGGTGTAGGGATCTTAGAACAGCTTTCTGGCTCAGCAGCTGACGAACCGCACAGAATGATCGGGATGACTCCTTCCCTTACTTCTACCAAACCACAGCAGCAACGGTGTCTACCCCCAGGCTATTAGAAAGTGAGGGTGCTTACAACCACAGCAACAGTGCAAAGGCCTCAAGGAGCCAGAGAGATTCTGGAGAACAGGACCCTATTGCCAGAACATTTCCTCCAAGGAGTGCTCCAGCCCTCCCCTACAACCACTCCAGACTGATCATATGCAGGTTTAAAAAAAAAAAAAAAAAAAAAAAATCTACCCAACAAACAAATGCTTAGGGGGAAAGCCAGAACCACAAAAGACACGTCCACGAACCTGAGGTTCTAAAAGCAAACCATTTTTTAGGGGCGCCTGGGTGGCGCAGTCGGTTAAGCGTCCGACTTCAGCCAGGTCACGATCTCGCGGTCCGTGAGTTCGAGCCCCGCGTCAGGCTCTGGGCTGATGGCTCAGAGCCTGGAGCCTGTTTCCGATTCTGTGTCTCCCTCTCTCTCTGCCCCTCCCCCGTTCATGCTCTGTCTCTCTCTGTCCCAAAAATAAATAAAAACGTTGAAGAAAAAAAAAAAATTTAAAAGCAAACCATTTTCATTTTCCTAACACTTCCTATTCTCCCAGGACTCTCAAGACTCCAAGTTGTCTAGCAGAAAGGTGGTCTCAAGAGGACTTAGATGATGGAGCGAAAGAATCTCCCAGAAGGCTGCCCAAAAGGACAACGGGGAAAGTACAAGACATGAAAGCCAGTTCTAGACGGTCTAGGACAGAACAGAGAAAACAGTCACTTCTCTACACGAAAGACAGCCACGGGTCTTCAGATGGCTTATGTAGAGGCATGAGGAGGAGATCTTCCAGCTTTTAGAAAGAAATGCTCAGATCAGCTTATCGTTCCTCCAACAACCCTGGATGGCAGCAAGAGGAGAGCAGTGTCTGCAAAAGTTCTACAGAAATTATTTAAATGGAGTCCTATACTTGAACTAGCATGGAGTGGGAAGAGAAAATAAAGCCAGTTGATGACTCAGGGCATCACGCTTGAACTGTGTACATCAGGAAAAAAAAAAAAGGAAGATGTGGGATATAATAAAATGCAAACTATTGCTTCCAAACCACAAGAGAACCATAAAAGAGAGGCAAAAGAACACAAGTAAAAGTCAAACTACGTATAAGTAAAGATAAATGGATTAAGTTTCCCTGTTACAAGTTTTAACGCGTTTAAGGGGTCAGTTTAATGCTCTTAAGGTAAATAAAAATGACAAGTAGAAACCTATTCTAGGAAACACATATTCTAGGACAGAAAAACATCGTAGGAAAAGTGCTAGAAGAGTATCAACTGTTAGGCAAAACAGAAATCATGGCGAAAGCCACGGAGAAATTCATACTGAAAAGATAAAACCAAGCGGATGGGACTCAAACTTCTGAAATGAATATGGTTTCACAAATGGTTTTCCAAAAGTCAGAGCATGTATTTTTTACTTTAAAGTTTATTTGAGAGGCAGTTTGAGCGGGGGAAGGGCAGAGAGAGAGGGCAAGAGAGAATCCCAAGCAGGCTCCGAGCTGCCAACACAGAGCCCAATGCGGGGCCCAAACCCACGCCACCGTGAGATCATGACCTGAGCCGAAATCGAGAGCCAGACGCTCAGCTGGGTTGCCCAGGGGCCCCAAGAGCATATTTTAAAACTCTCTTTGTTCACAAATCAAAATCAGATTACAAGCTCCCGAGAGATGAACAGGGAGAGCTCCATGGATCAAAACCGAGAGCCTATCCCTGTTTTCAGAGGAATGTTTATAGACTTGAGTTCATGGTTAACAAAAGGCTAAAGGTGAACCGTAGGCAATTTAATAAAGTAGAAGAAATTAGGATACGCAGCAGCTAATCCATATACACATATAACGGCTAAGAAGGGAGATCTGCTCAAGGAGAAGATATCAATACCATAGGGTCTTCAATCTCAATATCGCCTTTTTGGTCAATTAGTTCTTTCCTGCAGGCTCTCCTGTGCACTGTGGGATGTTCAGCAGCACCCCTGACCACCTCCCACTAGATGCCAGGAGCACCTCCACTCCCAGTGTTAAGAGTCAAAAAGGTCTTCTGATTATTGACCAGTGTCCCCAGGGTGGGGGTGGGAGACAAGATTACCTACCCGATTGACAACAATTCCACCAGACTCTGGGAAAGAGGAAGGGGGCAGGACGTCGAGCCCATCGTGACTTACGTAGAACTTTACCCCAATCAAATGAAGATTTAATAACAAGGATAACGGTTTAGGAATAGGTCAAATTACAACGTCTGAACCAGGAGGAAACAGATCAACGACCACTAAAATCGCTAGGTCAGAGATGTACCCCGAAGTGAACGATTCACTGCTCCAGTATTCACCATGCGCCCCCGCCCAGGAGAATTTTGCCTCCCTGGCCCCGGGACTGACCATAGGCTTAGGTATGGGTCTTGTGCTGCCCAAAGAAATAGAATTCAAGCTGAGGCGTTGCTGTCAGGCAAATCCTTTTTTCAAGTTTTAGGTAATCTCTACACCCAATGAGAGGCTTGAACTCACGGCCCCGATATCGAGAGTCACCAGCTCTTCGGAGCCAGCCAGGCACCCCCAGGCAAAGGCTTTTTAACAGCCAGGGTGTGGCTGGTCACACGTTTCTCTTGCCCGGGATGACCAGTAACATTCCAGATCAGGGGTTCTTAATTCAGGGCTTGCGGGCAAGGTTTAGGGGGCCCAAGACCTTATAAGGGAAGCAATTTTTATTTCTACTACCTCTAACTGGAAGTTAGCATTCCTACCCACTGTGCAGTCAACACGCTATACTAATAATATAGTCATACTAATAATTGACCTGAGACCCCGGTCAATAGACAGGAACCATGTTCATACCTGCGGGTCTCTTGAAGCCTCATTTATGCTCGTCACTACTTCCCAATTAAGACAGGATCTAGTAGCTGACCCGACATTAAACAGGGTTTCTTCTGGGTTCCTGCACATACTAATGCGGGGGTGAGGAAGGCTGCATCACTAGGTGGTTTTGTCTGGCTTGGAGATATAACGAACAGGACCTTAAGGCATCCAACGTGATGACTTAATACAAGAATACATCGAGAAAGGATCACCACTAGAAGTTTAGTTAGCACCTCCTTGACCTCAGAGAATTATTCTTTTTTTGTGGTGAGAACACTTAAGATCTACGCTCAGCAACTTTCAAGAACGTAACGTTAACTGAACAGTCCCCACACCGTACGTCAGATCCCCAGGACGCGTACGTCTCGGAACTGGAGGTTTGCACCCTTTGACCACCATCTCCTAGTTCTTGCATCAAACTTAAAGAGTAAAAACGTAGTTTGCATCACGTCTGGGTTAGCCCCAAGATTCGGCCTTTTTAACAAGATCCCAGGTGATGCTTTCACTTCTGGTCTTTAGTGTGGAATAGAAAGGGTTAGTCTAGTAGAAGACCACACTGGGCACCTGGGTAGCTCAATTGGTTAAGCTTCCGACTTAGGCTCAGGTCATGATCTCACAGTTCGAGCCCTGCATTGGGCTCTCTGCTGACAGCTCAGAGCCTGGAGCCTGCTTCGGATTCTGTGTCTCCCCCTGAACACGGACCAGTTGTACTAAAATATAGCTTAACGTCATTTTATCGCACTGAAAAACATTCTGGCGAGGGTCCATAGCAGGAAAGAAAAAAAAGAAGGTCAAGACCGCCTTTATCTGGCAGGTTCCGGACAGAGGCTGCTGCTTCGGCTGGGTCCTGGACAGAAGATAACAAGGCGAGAAGCAATGATGGACTCTGGGGGACACCGGAAGGGGCCGAGCAGTCTTAGTTGCCACTGAGAGGACATTGTCCTCATAGCCTAATTGACACCCCCCCCCCTCCATCTGCTGCAAGTCCTAAGCAGAGAGCATTGCTGGCATGTTCTATCAAGGCTCCCAGGAAAAGTGTGCACATGTTCAGTTAACGGTCTACTGGGAGAGGGAAAAGAGAAAAATGCTTCCACTCCTTTCATGACTGATTAACCTGCTGCCGCCACCAAGTGAGGAAGTAAAACCTCAGAATAGAAACCTTAAGCCCAACTCCTGTTACGACATGCTGCAGGACAGGGCCATCTTCACTTCGATTAAATATTTTCACCCAGGAGAGGGTCGTGTGCGTGACTTAGCTGGCCAAGCGTCCGATTCTGGACTCTGGATTTCGGCCACAATCTCGCAGTTTGAGGGTCTGAGCCCCACGTCGGGCTCTGTGCTGACAGCACGGAGCCCGCTTGGGATCTTCTCTCCCCCCTCCTGCCCTTGCACGCTCTAATAAAACATTAAACGCTTTTTCATCCAGGATAAACTGGCATTTGGGCTATATAGACAAAACAGGACTTCTTTTTAATGTTTATTTTTGAGAGAGAGAGGGAGGACGGATGAGTGGGGAGGGGGCAGACAGAGGACCCAAAGCAGGCTCTCTGCGGACAGTGAAGAGCCTGGTGTGGGGGCTCAAACCCATGAACTTCGAGATCATGACCCCAGCCAAAGTCCTAATCTCAACTGACTGAGCCACCCGGAGCCTCGAGAAGACGTAGCTTTAGGATAAAGGTCATAAGATCCACGATCAAGGTCTGGTTTTCCAAGAAGTCTCCAATGTGATCACAGCCAGCTTGCTAATTTACTCTTCCCAAATAGAAGTCCGCAGCAAGCCCACATTCTGGGTACACAGGCCCCCCGTTCTGAGCCACTCCTGTGCCTGCGGCACCCCCACCCTCCTGCCTTTGCCTCTCCAACTCCACCCTCTACGGTTCTCAAAGTGCAGTCCGTGGGTGCCCGGGGGTCCCGGAGTCTCTTCTGGCAAAGCCTGTAGTAGTATGGAAATACCTTTGACTAAGGGGGGACTTTGTTTTCATTGTTGACCTTTACACCTGCCCCAGGAGTCGCTGAGCAGAACTGCAGGTGCCCGAGTACCGATCATCAGCTCTGCCAGCGGTACGGATGCCCTTCACCCCATGCCGTCCCAGGGAGCACAGAGCTCCTTTCACTTAGGAGTAGCTTTTCCCCGCAGCAAATTGCTCTGATTAAGCCACTCCCCCCGAAGCTTTTTTTTTTTTTTAACACCTTGTAGCGAAATACGAAGTATGCAGAAGGCACTCCGCCGTGAACCCAAGTACCCCGGTTGTCTGGAGAACAAGCACCGTCACGTGGCTGGGATGCAAGCTAGGTGTCCACACCCCTTGGACTTCAAAGAGCAGATCAACTACGGGTTTTTTTTCCTGCCCCAGGTCTGGCATCTGGCAAATCTTCAGAACGAACTAAGTGAACCTGTCATTGCAAGGAAAGTTACCAACGGGGCGAGGGTAACATCCCAGCTCTGAGCGCAGCAAAGTTGAGACGTCAGAATGGAGTCCCTCCCCTGAGGGCACAGCTTCCTGGTTCTTAGACTTTTTTTTTTCCGAGGAGGCCGAGAATAATGAAGGGATTTTTTTCCCTACAGGATTATGAAATGGGTCAATATTTGGAAGAATCACGTGAGTGGGTCAACCGGTATTTTCAAGAGACTAATGCAGGACATCTAAAAATTCAAGCAGGAGTTAAGAGCCAAGGTAATTACAACAATGGATTTTAGTTTAACGGTGTGAAAAGGTTGTGGATATGGCTACAGATTCTACACAGCAACTAATCCTTAAGAAGCCACCCTTTGTCGGGTTGGGTAGAATAAAGAACGTTATCTGAACGTTATCTGAAATGGCGATCAATATTCCCATCTCAACCACATGGGAGAGGCCAGATTTTCTTCCGACACCTCAAAACACACGGTGACGGACTGACTACAGGCGTGAGAATCCACCTGACTTCAATAGGGAGATTTGCAAAGGTACAGATAATGCCCCTGGTCACATTTTTGGGGGAGTTAGTTTTTATTCAAGTTTTGAGAGACGTTCTTAAGATTTTAAGTAATCCTTCCACCCAATGCGGGGCTTGAACTTACAGCCCCAAGATCAAGAGTGGCATGCCCTGAGTCAGGCACCCCGGCTGTTACTTTTAGGCAGATATTTTAAAGTTTTTTTTTTTTTAAAGTTTATCTCCAAGAGTGTGTGCATGCACGTGCGCGAGCAGGGAAGGGGCAGAGAGAGGGAGAGAATCTGAAGCAGGCTCCGCACCATTGGCACAGAGCTTGATGTGGGGCTCAGATCCACGAACTAGGAGATCGTGACCTGAGCCAAAGAGTTGGAGGCTTATCTGACTGAGCCCGCCAGGCGCCTCGGGTTTTAATTTCTAATGCAGTAACTGTGGATAAAACACAAACTTGGGGTGGGGGGGGGGAAGTCTTCGAATTTAGATGTAAAAGCAGCTCTAAACAGTGCTTTGAGAACCACTGTTCTATCCATTTGGCAGAGGTCCAGCTGAAGCCTTAAATGATCACCTGCACACGTCACCGCCCCTGCCTCTCAGATCTGTTGGGGATGCCATCTGGCCCATGTATCAGTTCCGGGTTTTTTGTAAACAACCTTTATAAGCTGGGCAAAGACTTTGTCAGCCTCCATTTCCACAGCTGAAAGTAGCCACGTGATGAAGTTTTGGCCCATCAGACATGAACCCAGGGGACATGTAGCTTCCAGGATGTACCTCGAAGGGGCAGGAAGCCTCCTCAGCCCATGCCTAGGTGAGCTACATCCTCGGGGTGTCAAAGGGACAACAGTAGAGCCCGACTCCCCGGAACCATGGGGGTTGTCCACCATACCTAATTTGGATGGTCACAGGATAGAAATACCTTGGTTTTAAAGCCACCATTAGCTGGCTCTCACTATTCCATGAATCATGAGGGATACTACCTTCGGGGTCATGCCCTGAGGGAGAGATGCTGTGAGCGCCCAGACCCCTCTCCTATTTTGCCACTGGTGAAGAGATTCAGACAACTAGAACATCTGCATTGGACACAAATAGCCTAATCATCCAATAGGGAAGCCATCTGTCCACTCCCCCTTCTGGACAGATCACAGACTCTGAACCCCAAGGACAGGGCCTTGCCTCCTTCCTGTATCCCCAACACGCTCTGTATTTTTCCAATAGATTATTAGTCTAGTCTCTGGTAGCTTTCTCGGTCCACCCTGGCACTGTTCCATGTTCTTGTTGCCCTCGTGCTTGCAGCACACCCCTTTCCCCCTTTCATGACCTACCCTTCCCTGGTGAGAAGGACCCTTCATTCTCTTGTTTGCACGGCACAATGCCCACGTTTGGCAGAGATGACTCATCGCCCAGAAAGCAGCCTGATTATTGGAGCTCCCAAGTTCAGCTGGGCAGGAGGCTGTCCTTCTGGAAAGGACCTCCCAGCCCTCCTTGATGCAGGATGTGGCCATGACCAAGTTCTGCTGCCATCCCAGGAGTCATCAGGGATTCTGCTCGGGGGTGGGGCAGGACATGGCCTGAGGGAGGGATGCTTTAAGCCCCTCCCCTACTTCTGCTTCCCAGTGGTTAACCGAGTCGGGAGTGGGAGAGCAGTTGCCTTGGAGATGAAGCTCTATATTAAGGATGACAGGGCTATTCTACCAGCTGGGGAGTATTCCCTTCTTAAGTCGTACTCGAGAGAAAGTGGATCATGTTTAAGCCACTTCAGTTTCTGTAAGAGCCAAAAGACCAGTAATTTTTTTCAATTCATTTTTATTTTTAGTCCTTTCTACACCTAATTTGCGGTCGAACTCACAACCCCAAGATCAAGAGTCACATGCTCTTCCAACTGAGCCAGCCAGGAGCCCCACAGACCAATATCTTAACTCCCATGGACCAGGACCAGAGACCAACGGTGGGCAAAGTTTTTGTAAAGAGCCGGAGAGTAAATATCTTAGACATCTGTGCACCACAGTCTTTCTAGTGACTACTCAATGCCCACCGTGGGGCCAAAGCAGCCACAGACGACAAATGAGCTGCACAGGTTAGATCTGGCCCACAGTGTACAGACCCCAATTGTAGATCATGGAAACTCCCCTGCTCCAGCCCATTTTCTGTGTATTCTCAGCAGCTGGCTGCTGTCAAGAAGGAACCTTTAAGAAGCAACCTCATTATGCTCATCTGACATTTACTAGGGCCATAGGGCCTCCGCGGAGCCTTCCCTCCACTCATTTTGTGCCTTCTAAGCCCCGCCCCTGCTGCTCCCTCTGCTGGAATGTTCCTGGTCTTGTCTGGTTACGGAGCCATCTTTCATACTTTAAGAATCTTCAGAAAAGCCCTTCGTGAACAGCCTTGATCCAATCTCCTGGAACAGGTTTCCCGGCACTTTTCCCCTAGTTTCTGACCTTTGAGGTCACAGCCCACCCCACCAGACCACTTCACGAGGCATCGACTCTTCCTGGCCTGCTTACCACATTCTACGCCAACACTTAAATTCATATCCATTTTTTTTTTTTTTTAAACATTCAAGCTTTGAACAAACAAACGGATACCTGTGTGGATTCTCAGATGGCGGTCCAGATCTTTCATGCCATGAACAGTTTTGAAGTGGCAACCTAGGAGGGGAAAAAAAAACAAACAGCTTTTCTTAAAAAAGAAGCTGGGCAGGTCTGGGCAGTCAGTTGAGCATCGGACTTCGGCTCAGGTCATGATCTCAGTCTGTGGGTTCAAGCCTAGAGCCTGTTTCAGATTCTCCACACCTCCCCCGCTCGTGCTCTGTCTCTCAGAAATAAACATTAAAAAGTTTGTGACAAAAAAAAGTTCACTAAAATAAATAAATAAATAAAGCTCCAAAAAGAAGCTACCAGAAATCTGAAGTTCTGGGAAGTCACACTGAGCTCAGATGCCATACAGGATACTTAGAACACACAGAACGCTCCTGTGTGCCAGGACCATGTGGGAACACAACACAGGGGCTCAGCGGGTAAAGTGAGGCAGAGCTCGTCCGCCAGCACCCGGTACAGAGAAGGGGCTCCACGCGGCACGTTTGGGGTTCACCTGGATAGCAACAGTTGAAGGTCCTTTCTCCAAGCATCACGGTTTGGTCCTTCGACTCTGGGGCAAGGGCCATGGCAGGGATTTTCTGAGCATCACCGCCATCCACGGTGGGACAAGTTGGTTTGGGATCATTATCTAATTCTGAAGCTGAAATGGAGACAAAAAAAGAAAAAAAAAAAAAGCGTTACTTTCTCAAATGGAACCACCATGGTGCGTCTTAGGCTAGAACAGCCTTGGGGGGGAAAAAAAAGACGACACATCAAAAACAAAGCCAAGTACGCTCTGGCCTTATAGAAGTCCTTTCTTGAACTACCAGCTTCCAGGAAACACAGGGGACAAGGGAAATGGTAACATGACATACAACTGGCAAGATCCAGGAGGCAAAACTTGCAACAGTGCTTCTCAAATGACCTAGGGAAAACTTAGTTTGCAGACGTTTTCTGATCCATCACACGTGGACATTTTTTTTTATAAGTTGTAACACAAATTACAAGTGAAATAGGACCAAAAAGGCCAAATGTTATTTGAGAGGACAGAAAGCTGGGTGCCTTGAAAACATCAAGCTATTTTTAAAAGCTTTCTCAATTTCTGAATTTGCTTGGTCTCCATTCAGTAGGTCACAGACCACACTTCCAGCACCACAGAACTCCTACACAAAGACCATGGTTTCAACACCTCGCTTAAAGATGGGGGGCAGGGATGGGGCACCTGGGTGGCGCAGTCGGTTAAGCGTCCGACTTCAGCCAGGTCACGATCTCGCGGTCTGTGAGTTCGAGCCCCGCGTCGGGCTCTGGGCTGATGGCTCAGAGCCTGGAGCCTGTTTCTGATTCTGTGTCTCCCTCTCTCTCTGCCCCTCGCCCGTTCATGCTCTGTCTCTCTCTGTCCCAAAAATAAATAAACGTTGAAAAAAAAAAAAAAATTTTTTAGAAAGATGGGGGGCAGGGAGGAACCAGAGTCAAAGGCTTGAGATGATTTCTGCGATCAGGAGTTTCTCTGAATCCTGATTTGTACACACTTGAACAGCCAGTCAAGACCACGAGAAACATCAACACTCAAAGCTCGATAAGAAAAAAAAAAAAAAATCCCTTCAGATTGCGAAGATGAAATCAGTTTTGAGAGCATTCTCATCCTTTAGGGACAGATACTTACAAGGCCTAGGTATCAGATTCATTTCAAAGTAATCCAGGGCAGGGGAATAGTGGGACAGAGGAAACCAGACTGGCCACGCTCTCGTCTTTGAAGCCCAGCACCAGGTACGTCGAAGTTCACGGTATCCTTTTGCCAGGATGGCAGGATCATGCAAAACGGACATTTTTGTGGGCCAAAATGGTCCCACAGTTTCACGTGGTTTGAGCTAATGGGGAGGTTTAAGAATTTGTCACAAGGACCAAGTATTCCTAAAAGGTAAAGTGATTTCTCTCCAAATAGATTTAAACCCAAGGGAAAACAAAAGCTGTCAAGGTCTGCAGTCTTAAAATATATATGCCTTGGCTCCTGTAGGAATTAGAGGCCAAGAACTGGAACTCTTTTTGCTCCTGGTATACAAGGAGGATTCCATTCCCCGGGAGAGATTTGTCAAGGCGAACCTCTTACCAGGAGAGGCTGTTGAGCACACTGGGAAGGACATCAACTCCAGTACAGGGCTTGCTCAGCAACTTGCTAACTGAAACTTAACCTTTCTGAGCCTCAGTTTACCCTTGAAGAAGGGATCATTGACCTGTCGGAGTTGTAGGGTTAAGAAATGCACAATGTAAGTTCTCAGTATGTGACCCAGCTGGTGCCATGTAAACACTATTGAGGAATAAAGGCCTGCAGAGGTCACATTTGAATAGTGTGGTGCTCAGAGCCCCTTAACAGGATGTGAACAAGTGACCTAATCCTGTGGCTCTCAACGGAGGGTCATTTTGCCCCCAGCGGACATCTGGCAATGCTTGGGGACATTTGACTGTCAGATGTGCACACACATAGGGGATAGTGGCATCTAGGGAGTACAGGCCAGGGATGTTGAAACCATCCTACGATGTACAGGAGAGCCCCCACACCTGTATCAGGATCACCTGCATTGTGGGTTTTATTTATTTTTAAAACATTTTGAAAGAGCATGAGCCAGGGTTGGGGCAGAGAGATGGGGTGGGGGTGGGGGGATCCCAAGCAGGCTCCGTGCTGTCAGCACAGACCCTGATGCAGGGGTCAATTCCACAAACTAGGAGATCATAACCTGAGCCTACATCAAGGATCTGTTGCTTAATGGACTGAGTCACTCAGTCGTCCCAGGAGTTGAAGGTTCTAATGTTTTTATTTATTTTTGAAACAGAGAAAGAGAGCATGAGCAGGGGAGAAGTAGAGAGAGAGAGAGAGGGAGCCACAGAATTCAAAGCAGGCTCCAGGCTCTAAGCTGTCAGCACAGTGGCCGATGTGGGGCTCGAACTCATGAACCAAGAGATCATGACCTGAGCCAAAGCTGGACGCTTAACCGACTGAGCCACCCAGGCGCCCCAAGGAGTTGTAGGTTTTAAATGTACCTTCCCAGTGCTCATCGCAGATAACTAGGGGTTGGGGTTAAGGGCAGATCCCAGGAACAAAAAAAAAAAAAAAAAAAAAAAAAAAAAATTAAGTTTGAGAGAGAAGGAGAGAAAGATCAAGTGAGGGCGGCGGAGGGGCAGGGAGCGAGAACCCCAAGTAGGCTCCACGCTATCAGCACAGAGCCTGACGCCAGGCACGGTCTCCCAAGACAAAGCATGTGATCAGGACTTGAGCCGAAATCAAGAGCTGGAAAATCCACCAACCGCCACCCTGGCATCCCGGAACCCATACTTTTAAAACAGGCCCCAGTGATTACGGCATATACTCTAAGCCCTTGCTACCTGAAGGGTGGTCCCAGAGCTTCTAGTTATCAGCGTAACTTGGAAGCTTGTTAGAGAAGCAGAACCTCAGGTCCCAGACCAACAGAATCCATCTGCCCCTTAACAAGATCCCCAGGTGATTCCTGTGCACATTAAAATAGGAGCCCAATGCCAAGGCAACGCTTAAGTGCTCCAGGATTACCTGGAGGGCTTATTAAGGCACAGGCGGCTTGGGCTTCATCTTTAGAGTTCCTGATTCAGTGGATCTGGAGAGCTGGTGATTTTTCGTTATCTAACAAGTTCCCAGCTGATGCTGACCTGCCAACCACACCTTAAATATTTTTGAGAAAGGACACTCGCGCCCCTGCACGGGAGGGGCAGAGAGATAGACCTAATCAGAAGGTGGCTCCACGCTGTCAGCACAGAGCCAGATGTAGGGCTGGAACTCACAAACGGAGATCATGGCCTGAGCTTAAGTCAAGAGTTGGATGCTTAACAGGCTGAGCCGCCCAGGCACCCCTGGCAACCACACTTTCGCAAGCTCTGAGGGGCTGGCTCAGAGGAGATGCTGAAGCTCAGGGGGCTAAAAGTCTTCCAACTGATCAGAACGCACACCTGCCGGATCTGAAACCCATCACTACGTGCCCTGGAAGCAAACCCCAAACCTTGCACTCTAGCAATGCCTATTAAAGACAATAGTCAAATTCTGGAGGGTTTTTAATCCCGCAGATACCAAGGAAGACTGAAAAGTGAAATCTACGTGAGAGATCGTAAGGCGCCGTGGTTTCGGGAACTGACCGCAAAGCCAGCTGCGAAGTTTCAAATTTCGGTTCTATCATTTATTAGCCTTGTGGCCCCCGAGAAGTTGCCCCGCTTCCCTATTCCTCAATTTCCGTATCTAAAATGGGGATCACAGCTCTGATTTCGTAGGTTTAGGTGAAGGTTAAGTCTTAGTATATATAAAAGGACCTGTTACATAAGTCATTAAATCATCATTATGGCTTTTATTGACGTGTATGCACGTGAGCCACGATTCTCCACGGGAGGGAGACACATCGTGCCACGAAGGTGTGGAAACAGGCTGAAGAGACTGAGGGGTGAAAGTGGTAACAAAACAAAAAAAAATGGTAGAAAGGGGCATCCAGGTAAAAGGTGGAGTGGCATGGAAGGGCCCCCCAAAGGGACTTCCTTCTCTTTTAAACATCCACGAAGCCATCGAAAGCTCGAAGCCCACATTCTCCTGAGCACCGTGCAACTGGGACAGAGTCCCTTCTCATCTCAAAGTGGGGGGTGGGCCACGTTTGACAGGACCCCGTTTAGCACAGTGGGCCCTTTAGCCCTAGGAAAAACTGCCCTCCCTTTTAGAAGGTTATCCTCAGGGCTTTCTTCTGGTTTTGTTTTGTTTTTTTAAACTGGTCACCACTGAAGTCTACCAGGTGACCTGCTGTATTTTTGTTCTTCCAAAGCCTATCTGAGTTGCAAACCCATTTGCCAGTTAACCTTAAAGCAAAGTAAGACCTCCACAAACCTCAAAAAGGAGGTGGGCCTTTTGTTCGGCTCAACAGACCGAAGATGCAGGGGGAAAACCGCATCAGTCGGAAGGTTTTTTTGTCTCTGCGGCGGTAGCTAGTGTTTAGTTCTGATTATGCCCTGCTCCCACAGGGGCACCCCAAATACTGCACGGTACAGACCACCACAAGCCTTCTAAACAGAGGGGGTCTCTACACTATACTCGAGAAAAGAGGCCCATGGCACTGACCAACAGCCAGGGGTCCTTTGGGTTATGCTCTTTGATAATGGCTTCCCCCAAAAGATTCAACACCCCCCAGTTCTTCTTTTAGAAGATCAGCAGGGGGCCTGCTCCCCCCCCCCCCCCCCCATCAGTGGCAACCTGGGTCCATCACAGTCCTTGGGCACAAAGGTAGTTAGGGAGTTTTGGTTAATGGGAATACCATCCAGCCAAACTTCAGTTTTAGATACTATCATTTGAGGAGTAGTTTCCTTAAGTTTCTCCCCTCCTCCACCTCCTTGGATACGTGGTTCTCAAAGCCCACACCAGAACAATCTGCACTGCTGGACGTCTGACCCGAGGTCCCTTGCTCCCTTCCTGGGCCGAGAAAATGGGAGAGAGAGGGAGAGAAGAAAGTTCATTTGGGACTAAGGAGAGATTCTCAACGAACTGCGGGAGAAGGGCAGGGAGAGGCGATCGAGTGAGAATTTACATTACCTTAATCCGAGGCCGAGATTATCAGAACGGAAGCGCTTTAGAAATGCAGATTCCCCAGCCCCGCCTCACCCCAGAGATTCCAATGGGGGCGGTGCCCAAGGGTGGACGCAGGAATTTAGCGAGTTAGCAAAGCTCTCCACAAACCGAGGCTCCACGGACCATAACGCCCTGAGGGCTTAGGGTAGTCGGGGGGCCTCGTAGCTTCGCTCCGAGCCCCTCCAGCCACTCTGCAGCTGGCTCGGCCCGCTAAGTCCTACCGTGGCGCTGCTCTGCTCAACACACCCCTCCCTCCAGAGCCTCGCTTAGAGTAAAAGGTGAAGTCCCTTACCGGACCCGCCCCCCTCCCCCACCCCAGGCTGCAACCTCGACGACTCCCCCCGCGCCCCCCACTGGCCGTTCCTCCTACCTGGTTCCTCTTCCCCCAGCCACCTCCAAGCCTCTCCCCCGCACCCTTTGACGATGCCCACCTCGGGGAGGCTCTCCCCGGACCATGTGAAATACCTCCTCCCCTGCTTCAGGTTTGCAGCCGGCGCTCACCCCTAACGCACCTTACGCCTCACCGCTCTATCTCGAGTCCCATCTTTCCCGACCCCACTCGGCCCTAAACTCGAGCAAGAGCGGGAGTTTTGCTCGTTCGTTGCTGTGTCCCGTCCCCCGCCCCGGCCCCTAGCGCCGGGGTGCTGAGGAAACTCAGACGTCTTTCGGAAATCCCCCTGGGCTCGGGACGCCGCACTCAGAAGGCTCACCTTCCAGGCGCCCCACCCCGGACCAGCGCCAAAGAAGCAGGTCCAGGACCCGGTCGCCGGCGCACCCCGAAGACGGCCTCGGACAGGGTCTCGGGGCGCCCGCCCAGCGCCTTGGAGAGAAGATTCGCGATTCGCTAGCGCTTGGGGGGCGCGGCGTAGTTCGCCCCGGGAGAGAGAATTCACAAGGAGGTGTAATTTACAGAGGCGCGCGGCGGGGGCGCCGAGGGCTGAGCCGCCGCGCTCGACTCGGGGGCCTCAGCCGCCCTTCCCCGGGCGAGGCCTCGCCCCCACGCGGGTCCCGGGACCGTCCGAACAACCGCCCGCAACCCCCGGGCGGGGCGCCCGCAGCGCTACTCACCCGACAGCCCCACCCCCTCGGGGGCAGCGTCGGCGACCCCCGGGCGCGCGGGCTGCGGCTCCTCCGAGTTCAGGTGCTGGGGCTTGGCCTGTTTGCGCCGCGACATGGCGAGCGGATCGCGGCCCCCGGCGCCGCGCACGCCAGTGGCCCGCCTCTCCCACGACCGCTTCCCGGAGTTCGGAAATTTCCCCCCAACCCCGCGACCGGAGCGCGCATGTCCCGGCAATTTTGCGCCTCGGCCGAGCAGGGCGATTTATCAAGAACCCTGACGGCTGATTGGCCCGGCGCCAAGGCCTCGGGGGGTCCCGGGGAAGCGCGGGCCGCGCCGCTGCAGCCCACACCACCCGAGAGCTCGTTAGAAATGCAGACTCTCGGGCTCCACCCCAGACCCGCCGAATCAGAATCTGCATTTTAACAAGCTCCCCAGGTGATTCGCATGCACATTAAAGTTGCAGAGACCGTGTCTGCATTTTAACGAGATCCCCAGGTGATTCGCTTGCCCATTAAAATTTCAGAAGCACAGCTCTCCTCCAACTTTCCTGCGCGCACGAATCACTGGGGATCTCGTTAAAATGCAGATTCTGACTCAGTGGGTCTGGGGTGGGGCCTGAGCTTCGGTATTTCTAACGAGCTCCCAGGTGGTACCACTGCCGCTGCGGCTGCACAGGCCGTGCTCTTAGATTCCGACTTAATTGGTCTGGGCTGAAGCCTGGGCATTAGTGTACATATATATATATATTTTTTTCTTAAGCTCCCCAGGTTATTCTGACGTGCAGCCAAGGCTGAGAAGCACGACCTCCAGCATGTTCGCATTTAAAATTTAAATGAGGCCAGAGAGTCTCCAACGGCAGATGAACCACTTTATGGAGGAGCTCATTAAAAATGCAGATTTCGGAAAGTTTTGGCTTCAGGCGGCGGAGCCCGGTAATCTGTATTTCTATACGGCGCCCCCAAACCCCGTCCCTCGTCCGGTGACTCTGGCGCCCCAGGTCTAGGACCACACGCGAGAAGCCTCGGGGCCAGCAGGGGAGTGGGCCTGCCTAGCAGGTGACTGAGGCGTGGTCTGGGGCGGGGAGGTGTTGAGCTAATTGGCGTTCAAGCTCAGACTGGCTGGGACCTTGATGAGACCCGAGGGGGACCCGTCCTTGCATCAGGTTAACACGGGGAGCAAGAGAGCCACCTACACCGCTCAGGTGTTTACTTTCTACAAACTGGGGAGTTGCTCAAGGCGGGGCTGTACCCTAAGCTTGCCCAAACCTGCGAATCACGAGAGGGCCCTCGTTAGAAAGGACCCGGGCTCGGCTCTGAATCCGTGGGGACGGGGGCCTAAGAATCTGCGTTTCTAACAGCGAGGGTGGTGAAAGTTTACTTTGTGGCTAGGGCGGGCCCCGTGGGGTTCGGCAGCCGCCTGTAACTCGTCTCCTTGGGGTTACCGTTGGCAAATCGTGGGGTAGGGCCTGCGGGATGAGCATTTTTACTTTTCTCAAAAACTGAGCTGTTCTCCAACTTCCCGCTGATTTTCAAGTTCTGAATTGACTTTAG
The DNA here is from genome assembly GCF_022079265.1 of Lynx rufus. Lineage (NCBI taxonomy): Eukaryota > Metazoa > Chordata > Mammalia > Carnivora > Felidae > Lynx > Lynx rufus. The sequence goes on along the minus strand of NW_025814896.1, from coordinate 10,070,425 downwards.
AGATGGTTGTGTAATGCCAGCTGAGGTCACTCAAGGTTAAATTACTTATTTATGACTTAAAAAAAAAAAAAGCAATCCCTACCCCCAACGTGGGGCTTGAACTCACCCCCCAGAGATCAACACTCGCGTGCTCTACGGACTGAGCCAGCCAGGTGCCCCGGGATTAAGTTATAGAGCCATTTTTTTTTAACCTTTAAACTTTTCTTTCTTTCTTTAATGTTTACGTTTATTTTTGAGACAGAGAGAGACAGCATGAGCAGGGGAGGGGCAGAGAGAGAGAGACACAGAATCCGAAGCAGGCTCCAGCCTCCGAGCTGCCAGCACACAGCCTGAGGCGGGGGGCTTGAACCCACAAACTGCGAGATCATGACCTGAGTCCCAGTCGGATGCCCAACCGACTGAGCCACCCTGGTGCCCCAACCTTTAAACTTTTCTTTGGGATGTGGGTGTAGTTACACATACACATAAAGCCATTTGAAAACCTATCATGTGCTTACTTTTATTGTGTCTGGTGGAATGTCTCAAGAGGATACTGGATAAACTGGGGACAGTGGTGTTGCCTCTGGAGAAGTGCCCTCAGCCAGAAGGATGGGAGATCGCCGGTACCCCGTTTATACTGCCTGCGGTGTGTATGTGTTTGTATTTGATATTTATATGGCATTTCATCAGCTCAGGTGCCCAGGATTGGATTAATCCTTGGTACGGGACACCTGGTCATTACTGCTCATTGCTGGCTTGAATGGTGGCTTGTTTGGTCCCTGGCTTATTAGGGTATAAGAGATACAAGGGAGCCCAAAGCTGGGAGCATCAGTGTTAGGTAGAGTCTCTCCTATGGCCCCCTCCTCCAATTTCACGGCTGTCAACCTAAACCCCATACACTTCATTCCTTTGCTTTCTTTTCAGTAAGTTCTTTTGCACGTGCATGTAATCCTAAAAGACACAATTTTAATTTAAAAAGTTTTTTTTAACGTTTATTTATTATTGAGAGACAGACACAGAGTGTAGGCAGGGGAGGGGTAGAGAGAGGGGGAGTCACGGAATCTGAAGCAGGCTCCAGGCTCGGAGCTGTCAGCACAGAGCCCGACGCGGGGCTCGAACCCACAAACTGCGAGATCATGACCTGAGCCGAAGTCGGTCGCTCAACCGACTGAGCCACCCAGGCGCCCCACAATTTTAGTTTTTTTCAAGAACTAAAAAAGTGTATGTAATTTTCTAGGAATCCCCCATATTATATTGCTAAAAGCATCCACATTGCTGTGAAAATAGCACAGTTTATTCATCTGCCCTCCTGGTGGTGGGCACTTGGGTTGTTTCCCAGTCTTTCTGAAGCGTGTGGGTATCATCTGTGACCCTTCTAAAAAAAAGTGTCGGGGCGCCTGGGTGGCGCAGTCGGTTAAGCGTCCGACTTCAGCCAGGTCACGATCTCGCGGTCTGGGAGTTCGAGCCCCGCGTCAGGCTCTGTCTGGGCTGATGGCTCAGAGCCTGGAGCCTGTTTCCGATTCTGTGTCTCCCTCTCTCTTTGCTCCTCCCCCGTTCATGCTCTGTCTCTCTCTGTCCCAAAAATAAATAAACGTTGAAAAGAAAAAAAATTTAAAAAAAAAAAAAAAGTGTCAGAGTTTGGGGCACCTGGGTGGCTCAGTCGGTTAAGCGTCCGACTTCGGCTCAGGTCATGATCTCACAGTTAGTGAGTTCGAGCCCCGCGTCGGGCTCTGTGCTGACCGCTCAGAGCCTGGAGCCTGTTTCAGATTCTGGGTCTCCCTCTCTCTGCCCCTTCCCTGCTCATGCTCTGTCTCAAAAATAAATAAACATTAAAAAAAAGTGTCAGAGTTTAAGTGAATGTACACATTTTCTGATTGCAGGTGACCCTTTAAGAGATTATGCTAAAGTCCTGGCACCAGATTACATTTTTGCCAGCAAAGGGAGAGAGAGATACTGTGGAGCCACATCCTTTCCTATACTCGGTATTATCAGACATATGAATATACAATGATATTTCACTATGGTCTTGATTTGCATTTTCCCTGCATGCATTGTTCCAACACAAAAAAAAACAAAGGCAAACTTATTGTTTTTCACAAAAGTAATGACAGCAACTGATAAAATTTGTTTCATTTTTTTGAAGGCACCGTTTTATGATTTTTTAAACACATCTATTCAAAGTTACTGTGTAAATTAAGTTTATTACCATGTATGGTTTTAATGGCTTGACTTGAAGGGTCTAAATGAAAAATTGAAAGAAAAATGGAGGCGCGCCTGGCGGGCTTAGTTCGTAGACCACTCGAATCTTGATCTCCGGGGGGTGAGTTCAAGCCCCACGCTGGGTATAGAGCCTACAAAAAAAAAAAACAAAAAAAAAAAAAAACAAAAAAAAAAAACAAAACAAAAAAAACACACAAAAAAACCCCCAAAACTGAGGTGCCTGGGTGGCTCAGTCAGTTAAGCGTCTTGGCTCAGGTCATGATCTCACGGTTCGTGGGTTCGAGCCCCACGTCAGGCTCTGTGCTGACAGCTCAGTGCCTGGAGCCTGCTTCAGATTCTGTGTCTCGTCTCTCTCCCTCTCTGCCCCTCCCTGGCTAGCGCTCTGTCTCTGTCTCTCTGACTCTCTATCAAAAATAAATAAACATTAAAAAAAAAATTGAGGGGTTCCTGGGTGGCTCAGCTGGTTAAGCGTGTTCACTCAGGTCATGAGACTTTGGCTCAGGTTATGATCACACGGTTTCTGGGTTCGAGCTCCGCATCGGACTCTTGGCTGACAGTTCAGAGCCTGGAGCCTGCTTGGGATTCTATGTCTCCTTCTCTCTCTGCCCTTCCTCCACTCACACTGTCCTCTACTCTCTCTCTCAAAAATAAATAAATGTAAAAAAACAAAACAAAACAAAAAATATAACTCCTAGATTAGAGATCTACGTAAAAGCAGGGTATCACTCAATGGCTATGATAAATCACACTTCTCCTCCAATTCCATTCACCAGTCATACAAATTGACTATTTTCTTGACATGCAGCTCATAAATTTTCATCTTCCCTGATAATCAAACCCGAGGCTTTTGCAAATTAAACTAAAGAGGGCACATCACTACGTCTTTAACAGATGGATTTCAAACCGCTGTGCTTGGACAATGTTTAAACAGATTAGAAAATTCTATCGCTAAGTTTAAACACGCAGAATGAGGTTTTTTTTCCGGGCGACACCTTTTCATTGTCCTTCGGCAACAAAGTCACAGAACAAAGAAACTACGGTGGAACATGCGTTTCAAAATACTTCCTCCACAGGGTGTTTCCCTTCCAGAGAAAGTCAAATTTTCAACCTTGCCACTTTTTAAAGGGAAAATGGAACATATCTGTAATTTTGATCACTTAAGTCTTTTGCCAAGAGCTAAACAGTGCCCTCTGAGTTCTACAAAAGATTCTCCTTATCCCTCTACATCTCTTTACAGAGCATCATAAAGATTGAGAGGCAGTAAAACGTAATAACACATGGACTAGAGCCAGCTTGAGTTGAAATCCTGGCTCTGTTACCGTGTGACCTTGGGAAAGCTGTTCTGTGCTCCCGTTTTCTCATCAGTAAAATGGCAATGCTCATATGACTAGGGCAGTCGTGAGGACGAATGGGTTTCCGTATGCAAAGTACAGAGAACAACGTCTGGTGCCGAGGGGGTAAGAGTTAACAATCACTATAACGGAGTACGAGTATTAGTTTACCAGTACTAGTTATCACGTATAATAAGAGCTCACACTCACCCAGCATTGGTGGTTCCAATTAACGAGGCGCAGATGCTGTTTTCCATGGAAATAAATGGGAAGCAAACGAGACTGTGTTGACTTTACGGAACCCTCAGGAGCTGCAGATTTTCCCTGCTTTCATAACACCTTCAGTATAGGTATATTAAACGAGGAATTCAACGCTACTCATTGAATTTGGCGCAAGTAATTGCTTTCTGTTTTAAGAGAAAAAGTCATTGCTCACCTCAGCGCTGTCCTGTCCCTTACCTTTTCTCCACTATGGATACAGGAATGAAAGAACGGGTAAACGTTTTCCAGGTACAAATGGTTCCCAAACAGGAAGTAAAGGCAGACAGGAGCAAGTCTGACTTCTTCATCTGCCAAGAATTTATTTGTTCAACTGATCATTTTTTGACCTCTCGCTGTTGCGTGGCTCCGTTCCAGGTGTTGGGTACAGAGCCACACGCAAGACAAACAAGATCCCGCGGGGCAGCTAGAGGACGAATGAATGAATGAATGAACGAGGGCAAAAGGTCACTTCGGATAACAATGGGGACCACAATCAAGATGACACGGGGTGGTGTGACCCAGAGTGGGTGATGCAGGGGAGGGTAGCTGAGTCTGGCTAGAAGAGACCTACGAGCTAGCACCTGATCTAATAGGCAGCCATGGGAAGAAGCAGAGAGAGAGCATTTCTGGGAGAAGAATCCATAGCAAAGGCTCTACGACAATCAGCTTTGGTATGTTTGAAGCAAAGTAAGAAGCATCCGTGGCTAGCTGGTCGCCAGAAAGAAAAATATATGGCTTGTAAGAAGTTGGAAAAACAAAGTCACTTATGAGCAAAGAAGTGCAAGTTCAAATAAATTGAAATACTGTTTTCTAGCCTCTCTTAACAGAAAAGATTAAACCCACACACGTTATTAGCAAAGGTGAGCATGTGCTTTTTCTCCCCCACGCTGCACTTCTCAGACTTACTGTTCAGGAGAATCACCTGGGGACCTTGTTAAATGCAGATTCTGACTCCAGCGTGTCTCAAAAATGTAACATGAATACAGATCACCTGGGGACCTTGTTAAGGAGTGGGTTGTGATTTCTCAGACCTTAATGTGCACAAGAATGACCTGGTGATCTTGTTAAAAGCAGATTCTGGGCAACAAACCTCTAAGAGTTATACAGCCTCACTGCCTCGCTAATTATAAGGGAATGAATATTAAATACCCATCAATTCCACACATAGCCCCCCGCCCCCCTCCGCATCAGATGAGTGAAAATTAAGAATGCTGGTAACATCTACCCTTAGCAAGAGTGCAGGGAATTTGGTCTTCTAACGCGTTGGTGGTGGGAGCGTGAATGTTCATAGGTGCTGCAGAGGGCAATTTAGCAGTACTTTAAAAAAAAAAAAATTTTTTTTAACGTTTATTTTTGAGACAGAGCGAGACAGAGCATGAACCGGGAGGGGCAGGGAGAGAGGGAGACACAGAATCGGAAGCAGGCTCCGAGCCATCAGCCCAGAGCCCGACGCGGGGCCCGAACTCACGGACCGCGAGATCGTGACCTGAGCCGAAGTTGGACGCTTAACCGACTGAGCCACCCAGGCGCCCCTAGCGGTACTTTTTTAAACGTGCCCTGCCAGTGATCTGTCAATTCTGCTTCCATTTGTTCTCCAGAGAAACGTCTGCACATGTGCGCAAGGGAGCAAGGATGTTTGTGGCAACACTAATATCGTAGCACAAGAAAACAAAACAACCCCCCCAAAACCAAAAACCCACAAACCATTGAGAAACAACCTAATAATGCCCAGCAACAGGGGACTGGTTAGGTTAAACTAAGGTTTAACCATACTACGGAATACCAGGCAACAAATGGAAGTAATCATCTCCCCCCTCTCTGCCCCTCCCCTGCTCTCTCTCTTTAAAAAAAAAAAAAAATTTAATGTTTATTTATTTTTGAGAGAGAGAGAGAGAGAGAGAGAGACAGAACATGAGCAGGGGAGGGGCAGGGAGAGAAGGAGACACAGAATTTGAAGCAGGCTCCAGGCCCCGAGCTGTCAGCACAGAGCCCGACGCGGGGCTTGAACTCACAGACCACGAGATCATGAATTGAGCTGAAGTTGGATGCCCAACCGACTGAGTCACCCAGGCATCCCTCTCTCTCTCTTAAAATAAATAAATAAACTTAAAAAAAATAGGGACTGTATTCCCATCCTGCTTGATAGTTAAAAAGTAATAATTAAAATACTTAACTAACTGATGGTTCTTTTTTAAAAAAATGTTTATTTATTTTGAGAGAGAGAGAGAGTGAGAGCACGAATTAGTGAGGGGCAGAGAGAGAGGGGCAGTGAGGATCCCAAGCAGGCTCTGTGCTGTCAGCACAGAGACTGATACAGGACTTGATCTTGTGAGATCATGACCTGAGCTGAAATCAAGAGCTTAACCAGCCGCTTAACCAACTGAGCCACCCAGGCGCCCCAAGTGATGGTTGTCATACAATGTGACACATTTTATATGACCATAATAGACAATAATGTATTTCTCTGTGTGCCGATACAGAATATTCTCAAGATATGTTAAGTGAAATATTCAAAGGACAGAAAAGTAGATAAGTTATGCTATTGTGTGTATGTATGTATGTATATATGTAAAAACATACATATATAACAGCATCTCTCTATTAAATTTCACACACACACACACACACACACACACACACACACACGAATGCAGAGACCAGGGAACTGGGAACATGCATCATCCATGGGGACAGGACATCAGTTGTCTGAATGACATCTTGATATATACTTTTTGGCAATCTCGTAAGTTACAACATTTTAAATCATAAAATTTGGCACACCTACAAGAGTGCATAAGATGCAAACGTGCAGCTTATGGAATGAAGCAAACATCTTTGTAACCACTGACAACTTAAGGTCTTAGTACCAAAGACAGTGCTTTTAAAAATTTTTTTTTAATGTTTACTTATTTATTTTTGAGAGAGAGAGAGAGAGAGAGAGAGTGAGCAAGCAGGGGAAGGACAGAGAGAGAGGGAGACAGAATCCCAAGCAGGCTCTGTGCCATCAGCACAGAGCCTGATGCGGGGCTTGAACCCACGAACCTGAGATCATGACCTGAGCTGAAACCAGGAGTCGGAGCTTAACTGACTGAGCCGCCCGGGCGCCCCTCAAAGAAATGCTTCACATGCTCCTGTCCATTAGCGTCTCCTGCCTTCTGCCACCTTCTTTCACTAGCTCTAATTTTGGGTAATTATGATTTAAAAATAGTTTTGTCACTGTACATCAACCATAGTTCGATGAAAAACAACAACAACAGCTTTGTCACCTAAACAATGATGCTTAGTTTTGCCGCCTTTTGAGCTGCATGAGTAATATTCCTTCAAGTGCTTCTTGAAGTGTGTGAGATGCGCCGTGGTGAGGCAGGCAGCTGGAGTCCACACTTGAATATACCACATTTTACACCTTCGCCGCCAATGGGCGGTTTCCAATTTGGTAATTATGAGCAATGTAGCTATCGACACTCTTGCACAGATCTCCTGATTCTTGGGTGTAAATTGCTCTACGCCCAGAATCTGCATTTAACAAGATCCCCAGGCGATTCTTCTGTACCTTATGGTTTGAGGAGCACTGAGGTCAGAATCTGCTTCTTAACAAGGTCTCCCGGTGATCTGTATCCGTGTTAAAGTTAGGGACGCACCGGAATCAGAATCTGCATTTTATTTTTATTTATGAAAAAAAAAATTTAACGTTTATTTATTATTGAGAGACAGAGAGACACAGAGTGTGAGCAGGGGAGGGGCAGAGAGAGAGGGAGACACAGAATCCGAAGCAGGCTCCGGGCTCCGAGCCGTCAGCACAGAGCCCGACACGGGGCTCGAACTCACGAACTGTGAAATCATGACCTGAACCGAAGTTGGTCGCCTAACCGACTGAGCCACCCAGGCGCCCCTCAGAATCCGCATTTTAACAACGTCCCCGGTACGGCTGAGACGTGCAGCGGTGGGGGGGGGGGGGGGAGCTGGATCACAGCATATGCTCACCTGCAACTTTCCTAGGAAGTTCCGAACTGTTTTCCAGTGTGACTGTGTCAATTTACATTCCCGGCAGCATATGTAACTTTTAAGATGAAAATGATTGGGGGGACAAAAGGGAACTAGTTAAAAAAGTCACCAGGGCACAGTCTTATTCGAAAATGTTCATAACGGGGCGCCCGGGGGGCTCCGTCGGTTGAGCGTCCGACTTTGGCTCGGGTCATGATCTCACGGTCCGTGAGTTCGAGCCCCCGCGTCGGGCTCTGTGCTGACAGCTCGGAGCCCGGACCCTGCTTCGGATTCTGTGTCTTCCTCTCTCTGCCCCTTCCCCGTTCATGCTCTGTCTCTCTCTGTCTCTCAAAAATGAATAAACATTTAAAAAAAAAATTAAAAAGAAAAGACTTCTAAGCTTCTAGATCTCGGGCAGGGTGTGGCAACATGGGTTGTCCGTTGTCTTAGCCAGTCCTGAGAAAAGTGAGTTTCCGATCCCTTTCCAGCAACATCGAAATCACCCAGACCGATTGTCACCTGCAGATTCTTTTCGTGTTTCCATGTCTTAGGCCACAGTCTCCCTGACTCTGACGTTGTCCATTAGGGCTTGCCCCAGAGCCGCTCACTTGTTGGCCAAACATTTATGGGGTTCTCTCCGGTTTTGAGGCACTGTGCTAACCTCTAGGAATGCACCAGCAGGCCTTTGAGAAAGTGACAGATTAACGACGATGGAAAATAAGGAAACAGGCAGTTACAAGACAGTGTGATAAAGGTTCACACAGTGGTCAGGGAACGCTTCCTGCCACAGGCCGATTCCTAACAGGGTGAGTCGGTCTTGGGCAGGTACAGAAGTGAGGTGAAGAGGGCCACAGGCACAGCGACAGCCTGTGCAAAGACCAGGAGGTAAGAGATAGCCGTTTTGAGAAGCCTCAGTCCGGCCGGAGGTGGGCGGGACGCTGGCGATAAGGCAAAGGAGGCCGGTGGGAGGTCGACTCCATGGCCTTGTACGGCAGACAGGATACATTCAACCGTTTCCTGCTCCCTCTTTCCCTTCTCCTCCTGTTCAGCTTCGGACACATCCAGAGGCCAATTCCAGGCTTGGTCTGACAAGGCGAAGTTACTTCACCTCTCCTCGCCCGAGAAGCAGCCATGCTGACAGTGGTAATGACTCTGACCACGAAGACCGTGAACGCTCACTGATGCTAAGGCCTAGTCTCACCAGCGCTTCGCAGATGTGTGCTTTGTACAAGCCTCTTAACCTCTCGAGCCTCAGTCTCATCGGTAAAATGGGGATAATAATTCAACCTACCTCAGAGGGGTTTCCTGAGTATTCAAAGGGAATGTATGGAAAGGGATCGACAAGCAGTACGTCATGAAGAATGTTACTTGTCATTGTTATCGGCAGTCACCCGCCTACTCCCCTTACACGATACTAACTTTGAAAACTATTGCACAAGATAACCTCACACCTGTCAGAACGGCTAATGGTAACAACACAGGAAACACGAGATGTTGGCGAGGGTGCGGAGAAAGGGGAACCCTCTTGTACCGCTGGTGGGAATGCAAACTGGTGCGGCCGCTCTGGAAAACGGTATGGAGCTTCCTCAGAAAGTTACAAATAGATCTGCCCTATGACCCAGCAATTGCACTGCTAGGTAGCAATTTAGCCAAAAGATACAAAAATACAGATCCGAAGGGCAACGTGCACTCCGATGTTTACAGCAGCATTACCAACGTAGCCAAACTATGGAGAGAGCCCAAAAATCCATCGACTGACAAATGGATAAAGAAGATGTGGTATATATACATATACAATGGAATATTACTCAGCCATCAAAAAGAATGGAATCTTGCTGTTTGCAACGATGTGGATGGAGCTAGTGGGTATTATGATAAGTGAAATAAGTCAGCCTGAGAAAGACAAAAACAATGTGATCTCGCTCATATGTGAAATTTAAGAAACAAAACAGATGAACACATGGGAAGGGAAGACAAAGAAGGGGGAAGCAAACCATAAGAGACTCTTAACTATAGAAGACAACCTGAGGGTTGATACAGGGAGGGGGGGGTGAGGATAGGCTAGATGGGTGATGGGTACTAAGGAGGGCACTTGCTGGGCTGAGAACTGGGTGTTATATGTACGTGATTCTACTTCTACTAAATTCTACTCCTAAAACCAATATTATACTATATATTAACTAGCTAGAATTTAAAAATCTGAAAGAGAAAAAAAAACTATTATAAAATATAATAACAATTATTATAAATGCTGATTTTACGTAATACCTACATTGTGCTGGGAGTGCTGGGGATACATTGGTGAAAAAGACAGAAGGGGCTGTGTCTGGGACACTTAGTGTTCAGCTGTACTATAATGCAGGCCGTGATGTGATCCTGTGTTTAGTCAGGCTAGTGCTTTGAGTTTTTTTTTTTTTTTTTTTAACAGAGACCAAATAAAAGTGATGAATGAAAATAGAAGGTTTACTTCTGGCGGATGATGCTGCAGGAGATCAGCTGGGGGCCCGTGTCCTAGCGTATTGCTGTACGAGCCCCTGGAGTGTTTCAAGGTAAAGATCCACACCTGTGATCCAGTCCACGGGAAGGAGCAAGAAGGGAGAGGAAGGCAAGCAGCTGTCTTTTACAGAGTAACCCAGAGAGTGTGTCACTTCCTGGTTGTCTCCCATTGGCCAGCATTTAGTCACATGGTCACAGGTAGCTGCAAGGGAGTCTGGGAATGTGGATTCTTTTTTTTTTTAATTTTTTAAATGTTTATTTATTTATTTTTAATTTTTTTGAGTATTTTATTTTATTTTTGAGACACAGAGAGGCAGAGCATGGATGGGGGAAGGTCAGAGAGAGAGAGGGAGACCCAGAATCTGAAGCCAGCTCCAGGCTCCAAGCTGTCAGCACAGAGCCCGACGCGGGGCTCGAACTCACCGACCGTGGGGTCATGACCTGAGCCGAAGTCGGAAGCTCAACCGACCGAGCCACCCAGACGCCCCAATGTTTATTTATTTTTGAGAGACAGAGCACGAGGAGGAAAGGGAGACACAGAGTCCGAAGCAGGCCCCAGCTCCGAGCCGTCAGCGCAGAGCCCGAGGCGGGGCTCGAACTCACAAACTGCGAGACCGTGACCTGAGCCAAAGTCAGTGGCCCAACCGACGGAGCCAGCCGGGCGCCCCAGGGAATGTGGATTCTCATAGGGTGGATGTGTGCCCAACTAAAACTTGGGGAAGATTTCTGGGAATGTATCCTACTGATACAGAGGCACACGCACAAAATGACGCCTCTATGAGATCCTTCACTGCAGCGCTCTCTGAAATTGCAAAAGCCAGGAAACAACCCAAGGGTTTGTCCACAGGTGAGATGCTGAATAAACTGTGATAAAGCCCCACGCGATGCGATACTCTGCAGCTGCTAAAAAAAAAATAAAAAAGAATGAGGAATCCCTGTTTTACTAATATGGTAAGATTTTCTGAATATATTAAATGAAAAAAACAAGGGACAGAACTGTCCCTTTTTTTGTTTTGCGAAAGGGAAGGAGGTAATGGAAGAATATTTTCGTATTTGCTTATGGTCGCATACAGAAACACTGGAAGGCTATAGAGTGTAGCAATTGCTGTTGGTGCCCCACCCACGGGCCCTCAACCTTGTCCCCTCAGTGCATGATGGACTGGCTTCCAGCTGCCGGGACCACGTTTGTTTCAAAAAAATTAAAAAAAAATTTTTTTAATGTGTATTTATTTTTGAGACAGAGACAGAGTAAGAGCGGGGAGGGACAGACAGAGAGGGAGACACAGAATCCAAAGCAGGCTCCTGGCTCCGAGCTGTCAGCACAGAGCCCGACGCAGGGCTCGAACCCATGAACCATGAGATCATGACCTGAGCCGAAGTCGGACGCTTAACCGACTGAGCCCCCCAGGGGTCCCTGCACCTGCATTTCTTTTTCTGGGGTTTTCTCTGTTTGCGAGCATTCACGTTGCCCCCCCCAGTGCAGCAGCCTGAAAGGCTTGGGCTGTCAATCTCTTCCTACTACCTCAGGAGCAGCTCTCAATCAGCAAATGCGGGGAGTTGGTGGATGAATACCTCAGCAACCTTGCCCCACAAATGGATAACTCTGGATGCATCGGTTCCTTCCTGTCCCCCAGGGGTTCCAGCAGGAGTAAATGCCAGCAGCAGCTCAGCCGATCACACACTCTGTATCAGCTCTTTCCCTCCTCTCTCACTCCTGCACCCACCTGACTCTGGGTGTTTCCTGGGATCACCTCCCAAATAAGCTCCTTGCTCTCTAATCCTTGTCTCAGGGTCTGCTACTGGGGAAACTGCAATAAGACAAAGAAAAGAAGAAGGAAAAGGAGGAGAAGGAGGAGGAGGAAGAAGAGGAAGGGAAGAAAAAGAAGAAAGAGAAAAGGAAAGAAAGAGAGAGAAAGGAAGAGAGAGAAAGAAAGAGAAAAGAAAGAAAAAGGAAGGGAAGAAAGAAAGAGAGAGAGAGAAAAGAAAGAAAGAAAAAGGAAGGGAAGAAAGAAAGAAAGAGAGAGAAAAGAAAGAAAGAAAGAAAAAGGAAGGGAAGAAAGAAAGAGAGAGAGAGAGAAAAGAAAGAAAAAGGAAGGGAAGAAAGAAAGAAAGAGAGAGAGAGAGAAAAGAAAGAAAGAAAGAAAGAAAAAGGAAGGGAAGAAAGAAAGAGAGAGAGAGAAAGAAAGAAAAGCAGTTACCCATAACGAGCAGGAAGGGAACACAGGATGAGAAAGAGACATCTCAACGTATACCATCTTATGTGAATGTATGAATTATTCACGACAGGCCTCACAAAAACATTAGTGACTCTAGTCTTATGAAGAACACATTGAGGCACCTGGGTGGCTCAGTCGGTTAAGCGTCCGACTTCGGCTCAGGTCATGATCTCGAGGTCCGTGAGTTCGAGCCCCGCGTCGGGTTCTGTGCTGACAGTTCGGAGCCTGGAGCCTGCTGCGGATTCTGTGTCTCCCTCTCTCTCTGCCCCTCCCCTGCTCTCTCTCTCTCAAATATAAATAAACATTAAAAAAAAAAAAGAACACATCGGTTGATGGGGGAAAATGAACAGTTTTTGCCGGAGTACCCTATTCATGCTATGCTCATTTCTGTTCGATGCCAAACCACTTGCCATCTTGCAAAGGTGTAAGTCCCCCCAACTCCTCTCCCTCTTGTGTTAGGGGCATGAGTCCTAGGTTACATATGGAAGGGGGAAGTTGCACGAGGGGAAGGCATGGCGAATCGTGCCATCGCCTGTCCGGCAGTGTGCAGCGTGGATTGGCGGTGAACCCATGAGTTTTGGGTCTCCGTTCCATCACCTAAGAAGTGGGCACAATAAATACCCACACTATTTCCCTCTCAACGTTGTAAGGGAAATGCTGGATCTAAAAAAGTTCACCCTCAAGAGGTCTGCGTGCCTGACACGCTTATGGACTGCTAAATCAATCCATCGACCGATCACTCAATGCGGCAAATGTATTTAGCTTGAGGTGCTGGGCTTACAAAGAGTCTAAGAACAACTTTTCACCAGAGACACTCACTGAGGAACAATGTAGCCTGAACAATACTCAACAGATATAAACTTTTGTATCAGAGATGGCCACGTCATAGCTCGATGGCTTGGAACAAATGGCTTAATATTTCCGGGCCTTGGTTTTCTCATTTGTAAAAAGAGCATTATTGCATTGTCTCCTGTTTAGGGCTGCCATAAGGGTTGATGAAATACTAGTTGTAACACGCTTAGGGCATTACTTAGCACAGAGGGAGCAGTCGATGAACAATGCCTGAGACACCCAAGGCTTCCTTCGACTCAGTTTCTGTAATGGACGGCCTATTAGTCAGGATTGTATGCTTGCAAGTAACTAAACACCCTTTCCTTTTTTCTTCCCCCTTAAGAAAGAAAAGAATTTGTGCCAAAGAACTGAAGGCTGAGAGTACCTTTGTATTCCAGCTCTGGCGTGACCCAGGGGCTCAAACATCACGCCATCTTGGTTTCTCTGCTCCTCTCAGCAAAGCTTTGCTGTGTGTTGGGTTTAGTCCCAGGTGGTTCTCTCATGGGGTAGGCAGCTTCTGATGTGGCCCCTAAAGAGCCTGGCTTCCAGAAATGCTTGCTCTTGGCTAATCGCCTCCCCGTGGCCGGACCTAGAGACGCACTTCTAATAAGCTGAATTGGCAAAAGTGATGAAATGTCACTTACAGAGACTGTCTTCCTTCTCGCTCACCCTGTCTTGTTCTCTCTTGCTGGCTTGCTCTGATGGAAGCCAGCTGCTATGTTTTGAGCTGCCTTCTAGAGAGGTTCATGAGGCAAGATGTTGATGATAGCGTCGGGCCAACAGCCAGTGAGGCAACGAGGTCTTCAACCCAATGGCCCATGAATCACTGAATCCTGTCAACAACCATGTGAACGAGCTTGGAAACAGATCTGTCCCCCTCATCTGAGCCTTCGGAGGAGACCCCAGCCCCGGCCAACAACTTGATTACAGCTTTGTGAGGAACCTTGAGACAGAAGTCCCAGTTAAGCTATGCTTGGACTCCTGACCCACAGAAACCCTGAGGTAGTAAATATTCTTTGTGTTAAGCCACTAAGTTTTGGGGTAATTTGTTATATAGCAATAGATTAATAATATGTCTCTACTGGAAGATTTGGGGCAGGGCCAGCCTTATATCCTCAGTGCTCCAAGGAAAAGAAAGGTAGAGAAAGTGCCCTTTTCCTGATCATTCAAACAGAAGTCCCAGGATTTAGCCCCGGTTAGGCTTGATTGGCTTGCCTTGGGTCATCTGCCCATTCTTTAGACCAGGAAATGGCAACCTATGGTCTGTGGGCCAAATCTGGCCACTGCCTGTTTCTGTAAATAGGTTTTTTGGGAACACTGCCTCATTCATAGATGTTTATTGTCTATGGCTGCTTTTGTGCTGAAACCGCAGAGTTGAGTAGCTGCGACAGGGATTAGATGACCCCCTACATCTAAAGTATTTACTTTTGGGGCATCTGGGTGGCTCAGTCGACGGGTTAAGCGTCCGAATCTTGATTTTGGTTCACATCATGATCTCACGGTTCGTGAGTTCAAGCCCCACATTGGGCTCTGCGCTGACAGTGTGGAGCCTACCTGGGATTCTCTCTCTCTCTCCCTCTCTCTCTCTGCCTTCCCTCTCCCACTCTGTCTCTCAAAATAAATAAATAAACTTAAAAAAAACTAAAAAAAGAATTTACTATCAATTATTTCTGTTGAAATCAGCAACCATTTCTGTTGCTTTAGCAAGAATTTGCTGGTGCGCCTGGGTGGCTCAGTCGGTTGAGCATTCGACTTCGGCTCAGGTCATGACCTCGCGGTCAGTGAGTTCAAGCCCCGCGTGGGGCTCTGTGCTGACAGCTCAGAGCCTGGAGCCTGCTTCGGATCCTGGGTCTCCCTCTCTCTCTGCTCCTTCCCCACTCATGCTCTGTCTCTCTCTGCCTCAAAAAAAAAAAAAAAAAAAAAAAATTAAAAAAAAAAAAGAAAAAGAAATAAGTTGCTGACCCTTCCTTTAGACAGTAACTTTGACCAAGATCACGGGGTACTTTGATTGGCCAAGCATGTGACACACCCCTTCCCCTCATGCAGGGCGTGTGTCAGCCCCACTTGGAGCATATGGACTGAAGGTGGGGGCGGGGAAGATCCCTAAGGAACATCTAGGAAATGCTAAGGGGAAGAGGTAGTTAGCAGAGGGAGCAGAGGCTTAAGGCCTTTGCAGTGAACGTTTATGGTTTTGTATAACCATGCTACCCTATTTCCTCCGGGGAGGTGGTTCTTGTCAGACTGGCAGAGTTAGGGGAGGTCACGGAGAGGATGTGACCACCGGTTGACCCATGAGCTGGACCCCAGCCATCGGAGGCTTCTTCCTCCCTCCTCTCTACTTGAAATAGGGGTTCTGTTTGCCTTCCCCACTCCCACAAGCCGCCCCAAGGACGCAGCCTTGAGACAGTGATGTGGTGCTTAGACCGTCTGGATGGGATGGTACACGACTGAACCCAGTGAAGGCTTCCATATAGACTTTTGAGATTTGGCAGGAGGGGGTAGAGATCTCTTTGTCTTGCAGCCGCCCAAGACAAGTGTCGTGTGTATGTTCCCTTGCATATGAAAGCTACCACCCTCTAGTATGGAGTGGCTTCACTCTTCAGTCTCTCCTTACCCTGCGGTACAGAGCTGGTTTCAGATTATACCCAGGAAGCTCCCAAGAAGGTTTTGCACAGACAGCTAGTTATGGAAAAGCCACAGATGGCCAGTGGGCAGGATGGGCTCGTCCTAGCTCACTGTATCGTCCAGACCACAGAGCGGCTCTAGGATTGGGCGTGTGCCTCAGCGGAGGGCCATTCCTGGGCTATTTATATACCAAAGCAGAGAGAGAGAAGGACTGCCCTCTGGGTTTGCTGAATTGGGATGATGTTAAAGCTGGAGCTGCTGTGACCGTATCCTTCTGCCAAGTACCAAAAAACAAAAAACAAAAAACAAAAAAAAACACCCATCTGCCGGAGGAAAGCATAAAGCCAAGCCAAGGTCAGCTGTATGGGCGTGATCATGAAAAAAGATGCCCACAAAACCACCTCCCTGGTGTAGGTCCTAAGTTCCCTGGGGCTTAGCCCTGTGTTTCTTTCTTAGATTCTGGAAACTACCCACTGTCTGTCCAAAGTGTTCTTACTTCTGCTAGTTTTAGTATGTTTCCTGTTACGTGTAACCAAAAGAATGTTGAAAATATCTGATCAAACTGGAGACAAAGACCGGACAGGGGCTTCTGAAGTCCGGAGAAAGCAAAAACCCAAGGTGGAAGCCACGGGGTATGTGAAAGAGACAGAATAGAGGTGAGGTGCAGCACTAAAAAAGAAATCCAAACAGATCAATGGGGAATATCTGAGTCTCATCTATGGCAGAGAAAATACCCAAGAATTCCCAGAACTAATAAGCTGTACCTACAGCCTCTGATCTCCTGTAAGTCCAGCGGCCAAGCTTTCACTGTTTTGTATTACACAGACCTTCTCACATTTTTGTTACCACCTGGGTGTTACCAGCTTGTAAACGCTGGATTAAAAGTCCCTTTGGGGCTCCTGGGTGGCTCAGTCAGTTAAGTGTCTGACTTGGGCTCAGGTCATGATCTCGTGGTTCGTGGGTTTGAGCCCTGCATCAGGCTTCATGTTGGTCGTGCAGAGTCTGCTTGGGATTCTCTCTCTCTCTCTCTCTGCCCTTTCCCCACTTGTGCACTTTCTCTCTCTCTCTCTCTCTCTCTCAAAATAGATAAATAAACTTAAAGGAAAAAGGAGGGCCTTTAAGAATGAACCCGTTTACAGGTGCCTGGCTGGCTCGATTGGGACTCTTGATCTCAGGGTTGTGGGTTCCAGCCCCACGTTGGGGTTAGAGATTGCTTAAAAATAAAATCTGAAAACAGAATGAACTAGTTTCACATGAGCTGATACGGAATGATTTCTGAATCTTCAGGCCCAGATGGTGGTGTGAATGATTCCACCCTGTCAGGGTGCCTGCTGGCTAGAAAAAGTGCCTGGCACCTAGTAGGTGCTGAATAAACTTTACAGAATAAATCCTGAAAGATATATTGTTAAATGGAAGAAAAAGAACAAAAAGAGAAGACCCCCTACAGGACAGTATGTCGAGTAAGGGCCCACTGAAAAGAAGCAAGAAGAAAAAGAAACAAAAACTACACATACGAGCATGTGTTAGCGCATGGTTGTTTGGGGGAAGAGAGGCGAGAATCCGGTGAGGTAAGGAGAATAATTTTTCATGAGATACCACATTGAAATGTTTGAATTTTTCCAGTCTGTGCATGTATTACCTTTTCAATGAATAATGTACTGTAATGGAAAGATACTCCATAGAGCAAATACAGGGGCGCCTGGGTGGCTCAGTCGGTTGAGCGTCCAACTGGCTCAGGTCACGATCTTGTTATTTGTGGGTTCGAGCCCCATGTCTGGCTCCGCGCTGACAGCTCAGAGCCTGGAGCCTGCTTCAGATTCTGCGTCTCCCTCTCTCCCTGCTCCTTCCCCGCTCGCGCTCTGTCTCTGTCTCTCTGTCTCAAAAATAAATAAACGTTGAAAAGCAAATATAGTAACATGGTGATAGAATCTTCATGCAAAGCCTATGGGTATTCACCAGAAAATCCTTTCAGTTTGCTGTACGTTCGAAACTTTTTACAAAAAAAAATTGGGGGACGGAATTACTTTAAGAAGTTCCCCTTCTGTGATGAAATCAAAGGCCGGCCGTGAAGCTGGTACCATCCAGCTCTCGGAAGGGAGGCGAGATCCCATGACAGTGGTGGGGGGGCAGCCTTCTGCCTCAAGGTGCCAAGGGTCACACCTGAGCTGGCTCAGTGCGGGCAACAGAAACCGTTGGCCAGCTGAACCAGAACAGGAACTTACTGGCAGCTAAGGGCCTCGATGGGCGTGGAGAGCCTGGCCGGGGTGATGAGCAGAGGGGGAGGCGGGCCAGACAGGTGCCACCATGACATGTCCCGTGGGGACCATCTGCTTTGGGTAACGCAGGGAGACTTCTCTGCTACTGACGCCGAAACCCCGAAGCTGGACCCCACGCGGCCCCCATCCCGCCATGGCACCCAGTTTACACGTCCGCTGAAACGCTGCCACTGTGAGTGAATTCCGGTCCCTCCCGTCTGGGGCAGGAGCATCTGGCGGGCCAAGCCCAGGTCATGTGCTCGTCCTCCAGCTCCAAGGAAGGGGTGGGTGGGAGTGGCCGATGTGCACCGGCTGGAGCCGTGGCAGGTAGGGCACTGCCCTCCACCCAGGTGAGCGCGGGGACCGCACAGGGCGGAGGTGGCTTGCGAGCAGCCCTGACAATGACGGGTGCGAGGTCTGGGTGGCTTCACCAAGGACGCGTGTGCGCTGAGCGAGCGGCTCATTAGCGCTGCTCTTGTGTTCGGCTACATCAATTGACCGCCTACTGTGTGCCAGCTTCTCCACATGCATTAGTTTATTTAACCCTACTTTACGAGGCTCTAAGGTAGGTGTTGTTATTATTCCCGCCATACAGGAAAAGACACTGAGGTTCGGAGAGGTTAGGTCGCTTGCTGGGTCAAATATTTGGGAAGATGCCGAACCGGGATTTGGGCCCAATTCTTTCGGACTCCAGGGCCCCTGTTCTTTTATTTTTTTAGTTTCTAATTTTTAAGTTCTCATTGAGCCTTCGACATACCCATCTTTTATTTTTTTGATGTTTATCATTTATTTTTGAGAGAGAGACAGAGTGCGAGTCGGGGGCAGAAAGAGAGGGAAGACACAGAATAGGAAGCAGGCTCCAAGCCCTGAGCTGTCAGCACAGAGCCCGACGCGGGGCTTGAACTCACGGACCGCGAGATCGTGACCTGAGCCGAAGTCAGATGCTTCACTGACTGAGCCACCCAGGAGCCCCAACATACCCATCTTTTAAACTGTTTGTCTTTCTGAAGACCCTGGCAAGTGAGAGGTAGCTCTGAACGAACAGAATCCTCTGTGGGAAGGTGTGAAGTCTCATAAAAGTGGAGGCATCTCCAGCACTACGTTCCTTCTGTGCGTCTGCTCCTGGGGGGTGCTGGGTCTCAGAGCCAACCGGCAAAATGCTGCCTTGAACAAAAGATGCCCTATGGAGGCCAACAGGTCCTACGTAGATTGGGAGGGGAGTCCTATGGGCAGGTGTCCTTGCCCATGAAAGGAAAATGAAATTAAAATTAAAAAAAAGAAAGAAAAGGAGGCAAAACAAGATGGGAGGAGAGACCTGATATATTTATATCCAAATGGTACTTTTTCATCACCCTTGTGTTGAAAGTGATTTTATTTTATTTTATTTTTTTTTAATTTTTTTTTTCAACGTTTATTTATTTTTGGGACAGAGAGAGACAGAGCATGAACGGGGGAGGGGCAGAGAGAGAGGGAGACACAGAATCGGAAACAGGCTCCAGGCTCCAAGCCATCAGCCCAGAGCCCGACGCGGGACTCGAACTCACGGACCGCGAGATCGTGACCTGGATGAAGTCGGACGCTTAACCAACTGCGCCACCCAGGCGCCCTATTTTATTTTTTAAAAAACATTCTTGAGAGAGAGAGAGAAAGAGAGAGCAAGTGTGAGCAGGGAGGGGAAGACAGAGGGAGACAGAGGATCCCAAGCAGGCTCCATGATGTGGGGCTCGAACTCATGAACCACGAGATCCTGACTTCAGCTGAAGTCTGACGCTTAACGTACTGAGCCACCCAGGTGCCCCAAAAGTTATTTTAGTCAAAGGCGAAAGATTTATTTGATCTGAAGAGAAACCAGAGTATGAAAGCTATTTTAAAGTAGGATTGTAGGGAAAACATGATTTCACTCATTCAAATAAATACTGAATACTGGATACGGCAATTCGGTATTCAATCATACATCGACGTTTTCACCCATCGTCTCCTGTATTAGTCAGTCTTTGCTGGTGTAACAAACGAAAATCTCAGTGGCTTTCCACAACAAATATTTATGTTCTTTTTTCTAGGTCTGTGAGTTCATTGTGGCTCTGCTGGCTTTGGCTCTGGGCTGAGGGTTGGGTTGAGGTCAGTTCCATTTGTGTGCCCATTTCTGCTTTGGGCCATCAGCCACACAGGGCACGTTCTTCTCAGGACAGGTCACTTGAGAATAAGAGGATAAGCCGAATCGTACAGGCACATTAATGAATGTGAGATTTTTCCCATCAGGTCCACTAGTACTCCATTAGCCACAGGAAATCACATGGCTTTGCCCCAGATCAGTGGGGGTGGGGAAGCACATTTCACCCACCGTGATGCCGATGGGCGAGGGTGGATGCATAGAATTCGGTCCCAGGGAGGGAGTGTCGAGTTGGAACGATAACCTGATCTACCGCAGCTGTTAACATCGAAGACTGGAATACAATCACACAGTGAAGCATAAAGATTGGTAAAGGTTGGGGCGCCTGGGTGGCGCAGTCGGTTAAGCGTCCGACATCAGCCAGGTCACGATCTCGCGGTCCGTGAGTTCGAGCCCCGCATCGGGCTCTGGGCTGATGGCTCGGAGCCTGGAGCCTGTTTCCGATTCTGTGTCTCCCTCTCTCTCTGCCCCTCCCCCGTTCATGCTCTGTCTCTCTCTGTCCCAAAAATAAATTAAAAAAAAAAACGTTGAAAAAAAAAATTAAAAAAAAAAAAAAAGATTGGTAAAGGCTGACAGAGACATTTATACTCCTAACCAATTCATGTCTAAAGCATCAGGTCAAAGACCCCACCTTTGATCAGCTTTGGGGCATGGGACTTGTTCTTTTCTTCGGAAAACTGACCCGTGGGAGGCGACACTCTAATATCTGCCTCGTGTTGCATTGCTGCATCGTACAGCTAGTCGTTAGCTGACAGCTTCTGGCCGTGGCCTTCCGTCAGTCACAACGGCACATTGGAAGCTGATTCACATCTGCTCTCCCAACATCATTCTCAACGGTGCCCCTTCACTCCCACAGGTGTCCCAGTTTGGACGGTGAACTGTACGATCGTCTTTTATTTATGGTATACGTGTGGCATTGTTTTCTCCTGCGATAAACAACCTCCCCAGGCGCCAAATGCACCACGAAGAACACCAATCTGTGTTCTTCCTTTTTCCCCTTTTCCCTTCTGGAAAAATGCTCCAATCGCAAAGGACCCCAGACCTTCGTATGTTCCCGCCCCCCCTTAGAATGCTCACTGCCCATTTCCTAGTTCCTGCTTTTCACCTGTGGCTATTACTGGGCATTTTGACCTTCCGTAGGCAGCCTCCCCTGGGCGGTCCAAACCTGGGTCACCTGGCTTCCTGGTCATGCTTTCGTGTCCCCCGCGAGAGCACTTATGTGCTGTCTGCCTTATGACACCGTGAGCTCCCAGAGGGCAAGGGTCCTGCCTGCCTCGCAGCACCAACAGCATATTTGCAGAGTGAATACAATTGCTATTCTTGCTTTAATTTTTATCATGATATATGTCAGGCACGCACAAGGCATAGAGAGAAATTCTCGCATCATCCTCGTGGTCTACTGCTGTTGTTCGCTTTCTCCCTTTTCCAGCCACATTTACACCGAAAAGCACTCTCGTGTTTCGCTTAGGGTTTTTCCACTGGCTTTTCCCTCTGGAATTCTCCTCCCCTTGGTAACCGCATGGCTTCCTCCCTCATTCCAGTCTTTGTTCTGATCTTAACTTCTCAGGGAGGACTTCCCCGACCACCCTATTTAAAACATCAACCCCTCTCCCCCTACCGAACTCCCCTCCCCCCACCAGCACTCATCACCTCCTGACACTGTTATAACACACTTACGTATTCTGTTTGCTGTGTATTGTCTGTTTCCCCACCTTGGAAGGTGGACTCCATGAAGGCAAAGATCACTCTCTGCTCATTGATAACCCTCAAGTTTCCAGAACTGCATCTGGCGCATGGTAGGTGGCCAAAAAACACTTATTGTATGAATGAATGAATGAATGAATGAATGAGTTCCATGAACATTTACTGAGCGCTTTTTCCGGGGGTGCAGAGTGGTCAGGATCAGTCTCAGCCCTCCAGACCCACAGTTTTGGTAGAGGAAACGATGGTGCCCTGGACAATAAACACCTTCAAGGCAGGGGCTCAATCATACAACCCAGTGTCTTCGCACCCCTGACCTGTCCCTCGTTCTGTACACGCAGCCGGAACGATTCTACCAACGAACTGCCAGTATCATAAGAGTGGATGGGATCCAGAACATTCGCTCTATAGTCTCCCTTGTTCTAAGAACTAAATAACATCTAGTTCCACCTTCAGAATCCCGTGCAGTAACTCTCAGGGCAAGGATAATACTGGAAAAATGTAGTCCAAGGTAAATGACCATCACCATTGCTCAAAACCACACCAGCATTAAAAAAGTAACTTCCTAATTCTTCTCAAATGTCATAGTTAATTTTCGGAAAAAAAAAAAAAAGATCGATGTCAGGAAGAATAGTCAAAAGTACCACTGGACTTTTAATTTTTTCGTCCAAAAAAATCTTGACTGTCCTAAGAAACCGTGTTTTAAAAATACGAATAAATGTATCTTTGTTAAAAAAAAAAAAGTAAAGACGGTATGAGTATGGAGGGATGTATTTCCTGGGGGCTCAGGGATGCCAATGTTGTTGCCGGAAGAAACCTCAGAGCTTTCTTCTGGTCCATTCTTGATTTCGGGGGAGTTGGTGGTAGGAGGTGGCAGTTAAATGCTTAGTAAGTACCTGGCTTGCAGGAAGTGCTCAATGGACATTAGCTTAGTAGGAGAACGGAGCACCTCCTTGGCCCGCCACCTCCACCTGTCCTACTCACCTGAGCGAGAAATGTCCCATCCCCCTGCCATGCCCTCCCATTTTCATGTTGGCCCCTGGGCTCGTACCTACTGCTCTGTCTTTGTGTTCAAGCGAAGGCGGACGGATGTGCCTGCTGTTTACTGGATTTCCGACGCGGGATTCTGGCTCCAGAAGATCTGAATCACTGTGTGATTCAAATCAAATCAAATCAACTAGCCGTGGGACCCGGGGTCAGCTGCTTACCCTTTCTATCGCTCAATCTCATCAGCTCTAAGATGGGGAGGGTAATAACAGCTCCTTAAGGGGCTGCTGGGGACGTTCACTGAATTAGTGTGACTGACCCAGAGTAGTTGCACAATACGCAGTGGGTATCATGATCAAAGTGCACAAATAATTCTAAAAATCTGAATATATGAATAGCTTACAAACAAGGGCTAATAGGAAAGCAACCTAAATTTCCACCAACTGGTGAACAGATAAACAAAATGTGGCCTGTCCAGACAGTGGAATACTATTCAGCACTGATACATCCTACAACACGAACGTTGACGACGTTACGCTGAATAAGAGCCATCAGTCGCAAAAGATCCCGTATGGTATGATTCCAGGGATGTGAAATGCTCAGAAAAGGCAAAAACGTAGAGCCAGAAAGCAGATTTGTGGTTGCCAGAGCCTGGTTAGAGGGAGGAACTGAGAGTGATTCCTAAGGAGCCAGGGTTTCTTCTTGGGGTATCGAAAATGTTCCGCAATTACATACTGGTAATGTGGTTGCACAGTGTTAGTGAATATACTAAAAATTGTGAAATCATACAGTTTCAAGGGTGGGGGCACCTGGGTGGCTCGGTCGATTAAGCATCTGACTTCAGCTCAGGTCATGATCTCACAAACCGTGAGATCTGACTTCAGCTCAGGTCATGATCTCACGGTTTGTGAGTTCAAGCGTGTCGGGCTCTGCTTCGGATTCTGTGTCTCCCTCTCTCTCTGCTCCTCCCTGGCTCACGCTCTTCCTCTCTCTCAAAAATAAGTGAACGTTAAACAAAATTTAAAATTATACAGTTTCAAGGGTGAACTGCCTGGTATATGAATACTGTCTTAACGCTTTTGTAAGAAAAATAAAATAAACTAGGACAAAACAAATACAAATGAGTATCTTTCTGCCCAACCCATGTCTTCTCCCTGTAGAACGAACCTTCTCTTGCATTTCTCATGTTGGTTATAATCTCCCAGCCCCGGGGCTGACTTTTCCATTAAGCTCAGTGGGCATGATGCTCAGAGTCCATGAAAGTGCTTTAGAAATCAAAAGAAAATATATTTAATATGATCCAGCC
The DNA here is from genome assembly GCF_022079265.1 of Lynx rufus. NCBI lineage: Eukaryota > Metazoa > Chordata > Mammalia > Carnivora > Felidae > Lynx > Lynx rufus. Next base: position 10,046,066 of record NW_025814896.1, on the reverse strand, counting down.
TGGCTCATCCATCTTTATACCCACACGGTTGTAAAATATAATTTTAAATGTGTGTGTGTGTGTGTGTGTGTGTGTGTGTGTGTGTGTGTGGGAAGGGGGCTTATGTAGGGGAAAAGGACCCACAACCCAGGACAATAGCAATGTGACCTTGCTGGTTCTTAATAAATCAATATTAGACTGTTACCTTTCTGGGAGCCTGTGTTCTCTGTTTTGGGGACTTTTGGGGGGGGCCTGATTTGCTCTCATAACAGGATGACGTCAGAGGCACCAAGCGAAATTAGAAAGCTAAACCAAACAGAGTGAAAAAGGTAATCTTGGCTCTGATCGTTAGCCACTAGCCGGGTACTCAGGGCTGGGGAAGGAAGTGATGATGTATGAAGCGGGCTGGGCTCAGGGGCCATCAGGCCAGTCACCAGCAGAGGGACCTTGGGCGAGTCACGTGACCTCTGTCTCACTCTGTTTTCCCATCTTACTGGAAACACAGAAATAAGTAGTGAGAGACCATTTGAAAGAGTGAAGGGTCGGGGCGCCCGGGTGGCTCAGTCGGTTAAACGTCTGACTTCAGCCAGGTCATGATCTCACGGTCCGTGAGTTCGAGCCCCGCGTCGGGCTCCGTGCTGACAGCTCAGAGCCTGGAGCTTGCTTCCGATGCCGGGTCTCCCTCTCTCTCTGCCCCTCCCCCACTCACTCTCTCTCTCTCTCTCTCTCTCAAAAAATGAATAAACATTAAAAAAGATTAGAAAAAAAAAGTGAAGGGTTGGTTTAAACGAGAGTTCACCCTTTGCAGCCTGTGTTGTTGAACCTGTCGTTTGTGGGCTAAGAGCGGGGAGTCCCGTGGTGGGAAAGCCCTACGGGGTTGAATCTGGTTCCTCAGACCACCTCGGATAATTTCTTTTCTTTTTTTAATGTGTTCTTTATTTACTTTGAGAGAGAGACTTAGAGTATAAGCAGGGGAGGGGCAGAGAGAAAGGGAGAGACAGAGAAAGAGAGAGAGAATCCCAAACAGGCTCCATGCTGTCAGTGCAGAGCCTGACGTGGGGCTCGAACTCACGAACTGGGACATCGTGACCTGAGCCGAGACCAAGAGTCCGACGCTTAGCCAACTGAGCCACCCAGGCGCCCCGACCTCAGGTAATTTCTGACCTCCAGAAAGGACAGCAGCACAGCACTGAAGGAACCAGGAGGGTTGGAGGAGAAAACCACTGGCGTTTTTAGTCTCTACTGAAATCGTTCCCAAAGATCCAAATCTGGCTAATGGATTGAAGAGAAATTTCAGTTGCAAGCATTTCGTTTTTACTTCTCCAGGGAGAATTCTTCTGAAGCCCAAACCGGAAAGGATGAGTTACTGAAAAGAAAAAGCCTTCAGGAGCTAGGATGCACGCAGTCACCGTGTCCCAGGACACAGCCCTTGGGTTCTCTCGAGAGAACTCGTGTCACAGTACAGGTGTGCATTCACCAGCTCTGCTCGGCCGGGCGGAGTAAGCGCAAATACGACACGGAGGCATTTGGGTGTGCCCAGGTTCACCGCAAAGAGGCGAACTCTGAGTTCCCCGAATCATACTGTAAACTAAGGCGCAACAAAATTAGATCCGTCATTCACATCTGGGGGTGGGCTCGGCGGGCACGCCAGGAAAGCCTGCCCAGTCTCACTCAGTATCCCACGAAGGTCCCTCTGCCCATGGATTCCTGCAAACAAGCCCTGATTTAGCAAGCGGGCTGAAGGTCCTGACCAGCAAAAACACACTGATTAGAACGAGGGCAGGTCACTTGAGTGTTGGCTCTAGGTTGAAACTTCTTAGGGCTAACGGCTGTGTGAAGGTCTCTTACCTTCTCGGAATCTCTGGTTCTATACCTTGATGTTTCACAACTGCCTGGATCAGAAATATCCCCAGAGGGGCTAGATTTTCTTTTTTTAATGTTTATTTACTCATTTTAAGAGAGAGAAAGAGTGCAAGCACAAGCAGGGGAGGGGGAGAGAGAGAAGGAAAGAGAGAATCCCCAGGAGGCTCCGCACTGTCAGCGCAGAGCCTGATGTGGGGCTCGAACCCACAAACCACGGGCTAGATCATGACCTGAGCCGAAATCAAGAGCCAGACACTTAACCGACTGAGCCACCCAGGCGTCTCCCAGAGGTGCTAGATTTAAAATACAGATTATCAGGACCTGTCCAGAGGCACCGTATTGGAGTTTCTGGAGCTGGGCTGTGTCCGTGGGCACTTAAAGCACATTTTTCAGCGGATTCTTACACCAGACCAGTTGAGAAACACATCCTTCCCAGCACAATGTGAGGGATAACACTAACGCCCTCATGGGTGGAGGGGAGCATTAAATGAGATTATTGCGTACAGCATTCAGCATGGTGGTGGTACATCGTGGGTCAAGAAATCTCAGCTTTTACCACTGAAAATCATGACTGCCATTTACTTAATAAATATTTATCATGCACCTACTATGCGCAGGGTCCAGATCAAGGGTTGGCAACCTATGGCCCAGCACTTGTTTTTTGCGGGACCTGTAAGCTAAGCATGGTTTTCACAGTTTTTTTGAATGGCTGAAAAAAAATACAAAAGGAAAAGGGTATTTCCTGACATGTGAAAATTTTATGAGATTCAGATTTCGATGCCCATAAGTAAAGTTTTACTGGAACACAGCCACACCTACTCCTTTGCGTACTGTCTATGGCTCCCAGGATACGTGGCGGAGTTGAAGAGTCGTAACAAAGACCGTGTGGTCCACAGAGCTGAAAATATTTGCCATCTGGCTCTTTACATGGAAAGTTAGAGCTGAACCACCGCTCTAGGGACAGAGACTTCAGGTAAGGTTCTTGTGTTTCAGGAGTAAACAAAGGTTTTTCAAGAGGTTTATGGGATTGATGAAGGAAATCAATTCTCAGATCCTTGATTTCTGTGTGTACTTTTTCATAACCTTGATCATTTGAGAACTCATCATGAATAATCTGTACCGAATCAACGCACAGGGCTGTAAAATCTCTGGGATGCCAGAAAAAAAAAAAAAGGACAAAATGCGGGCACTTACGGTGTCAGTGTTGAGAAGGTAAGTGCTCCATGCCTGGGAGAGAAATCCCAGGTGGTTTTCACCTCTTTGCTTTTACCCAAATGGACCCAATTAGTTAAGATCAATCATTATGTGATTTTCTAGCATGTAATTCAGAAGGCATTAAAATAATTGAGAAGCATCACTATAACAATACAATTTCTGTTTCCATATCCTTATGTGAAAGAGACTTCTCAGGGTTTACACCAATTAAAAACAGAATAACTGAAAATTACATGTATCTTATTCCAGCAGTTGGTAAAAAATTTTTTTTTGTTTTTGAGAAAGGTAACACTCATCAAGGATATATAAGCTGATTTAAAAAGTAGGCCTATCTGGGGAGTCTGGGTGGCTCAGTCGGTTGAGTGTCCGACCTTGGCTCAGGTCATGATCTCACAGTTTGTGAGTTCAAGTGTGTCGGGCTCTGTGCTGACAGCTCGGAGCCTGGAGCCTGCTTTGGATTCTGGGTCTCCCTCTCTCTCTGCCCCTCCCCCACTCATGCTCTGTCTCTCTCAAAAATAAATAAAACATTAAAAAAAAATTAAAAAAAAAGTAGGCCTATCTAGCTCATCAAGATATATATTACCAGTAAGATTTTGCTTATCTTTAATAATTACTTATCAAAATGTATAATATATTTATGTAGTTTACCACATCCCAATAGAAAAAAAATTTTTTTTTAAGGTTTATTGATTTAAGTAATCTCCACACCCAATGTGGGACTTGAACTCATGACCCCGAGATCAAGAGTCACATGCTCCTCCGACTGAGCCGGCCAGGCGCCCCCCACCCCCCCCCCCCAAATTATTTCTAGTGATGATCTGATGTAGAAAAAAAATGTTTAAAGCTTGGGGCTCTAGCCAAATGGGTGCGGCCACCATGGCAAACACTGTGGAGTTTCCTTAAGAAAACTGAAAATTGAGCTACCATGTGGGTATTTGTCCGAAGAAAATGAAAAAAACACTAGCTCGAAAAGATATCTGCATCCCCACGTTTATCGCAGTGTCACTTACAGCAGCCAAGTCGTGGAAGCAGCCTAAGTGTCCATCAATAGATGAATGGATACATTCATATGTGAATATTACTCAGCCATAAAAAAACGAATGCTTGCCCTTTGTGGCAACATGGATGGGTCTAGAGGGTCGTCTGCTAAGGGAGATGAGGTCAGAGAGAGAAAGGCAAATACCATATGATCTCACTTACATATGAAATCTGAAAAACAAAGCAAATGAACAAACAAAACAGACTCATGAATACAGAGAAGAAACTGATGGTTGCTGGATGGCAGGTGGGTGGGGAGATGGGCAAATTAGGTGAAATGGATTAAGAGGCACATCCTTCCGGTTAGAAAATAAATAAGACAGGGGGATGTAACGTACAGCATAGGCAATACAGTCAGTAATACTGTAAAAACTTTGTATAGTGATGGATGGTAACTTACGTTGGGGCTCATTTTGTAATATGTATGTATATTACATATGTAACGTATATGTATGTATGTGTAATATACATGTAACAAATCATACTTGAAACTACTATAATATACTGTGTCAATTATACTTCAGTTAGAAAAAATAAAGCTAGGAGCTGCATGGTCATAGGGAATAAAAAAATGCAAATTTCAAATGAGATAACCCTACTTTTGTTGCTGAGAAGTAGGAGGGCACGTGCAACAAAAAATTTTTCTAGATCGAAACATTTGCCACGTCCAAGCCCTTCGGGTCCCCCTATTCTGGAAGCTTCAGTGACAGACTGGTTCTGTCACTCTGATTGGGCGAGGGGAGTGAGGTGAGTTTCCACGTTTTCCCCTAGCGACACTGACATTTTGTCTCAGCGTGGCTGGTCCCTGGATCTAGGGCATCTGCGAATTGGATGAGAGCAGTATCAAACCTTTCATCTCCACTAGAACAGACTTTAAAGATCACTGGAGAGAAAAGAATCCTATGTCCAAAGCTATCTTTCATCTGCCAGGACCAGGGGAATGCCCACTGAGGTGCCCGTTCTGAAAAACATACTCAAGAAAGCACTCTTAACGGAATAAGGATCAGAGTAAAGATGTGAAAGAGGAGAAGAGGAAGACTAATACAGGAAATGATGGCAAACAATGACCATTGTCATCTTTGGCCAAATGTAAGTGGGTGATAATAATGCGGGAATTGAGACAAACCACAGGACAAATCTTAACAAAAGCTTGGAAATAAACTCATGAACTGTCTCAGCAAAACTCAGGATTTGGGGAGGGGGTTTTTGGAAGACATGAGGTCCGAGGGTCCCCTGTCATGGGGGAGGAGGTTTTTTGGGGGAGGTTGGGGCATGGTTAATATTTATATTTGAGACAGCAATAGAGAAATGTAAATTTATGTATTTTTAAAGTTAAATATTTATTTATTTAATGGGGGGGGGGCAGAGAGAGAGAGAGGCAGAGAGAGGGAGAGAGAGAATCCCAAGCAGGCTCCATGCTGTCAGCACAGAGCCATTCATGGGGCTCAATCCCATGAACCACGAGATCATGACCTGAGCTGAAATTAAGAGTCAGACGCTTAACCGACTGAGCCCCCCAGGCGCCCGGAGAAATGTAAGTTTAAAAATGATCCGTAAAGCTTGGAAAGTACCTGTTAGCAGAACAGAGACGTTTGCAAGAACTTTCAAGAGAAAAGAGAAAAGGTAAAAAAGGAAAAGGGAGAAAAATCACAAAGTTTAATAAACAAAATATTCAATAATACAGTAGTGAATGTACGAATGATAATTCTACCAAAGAAAAAAGGAAGCTGATAAAAGATATTAAATAACAGAGAAGGCAAAAGTAAGCCAGGCACGTGTAAATAAATATAAAATAGGACTTGGGGCGCCTGGGTGGCGCAGTCGGTTAAGCGTCCGACTTCAGCCAGGTCACGATCTCGCGGTCCGTGAATTCGAGCCCCGCGTCGGGCTCTGGGCTGATGGCTCAGAGCCTGGAGCCTGTTTCCGATTCTGTGTCTCCCTCTCTCTCTGCCCCTCCCCCGTTCATGCTCTGTCTCTCTCTGTCCCAAAAATAAATAAACGTTGAAAAAAAAATTAAAAATAAAATAAAATAAAATAGGACTTAGAATATTATTATATTATAATATATGATATTATAATTTAAGGTCAAAAGCTACTGAATGGAAAGAATTGGTATAGAAAAGGAAAAAAGGTAAAATTGACAAAGAACATATAACAACTCGTACTCTGCAAACGACATAGGGCAATGGGGCACCCGGGGGCTCAGTCGGTTGAACGACCGACTTCGGCTCAGGTCATGATCTCATGGCTCTTGGGTTCGAGCCCTGCGTCGGGCTCTGTGCCGACAGCTCGGAGCCTGGCGCCTGCTTCGGATTCTGGGTCTTCTCTCTCTGCCCCTCCCCCACTCATGCTCTGTCTCTTTCTGTCTCAGAAATAAATAAACATTAAAAAAAAAAAAGTGACACAGGGCAAAGTACAATAAAGCAAAACACCCTAGTAGTTACAAGAAAGGCTTGGTTAAGGGGCGCCTGGATGGCTCTGTCAGTTAAGCCTCCAACTTCAGCTCAGGTCATGATCTCGCGGTTTGTGAGTTCGAGCCCCGAGTCAGGATCTGTGCTGACAGCTCAGAGCCTGGAGCTTGCTTTGGATGCTATATCTCCCTCTGTCTCTCCCCTTCCCCTGCTCACACACACTCTCTCTCTCAAAAATAAAGATTTAAAAAAATAAATAAAAATACTTCTTTCAAAATCTATCAAATAGACAAAAACTGAGAGAGGATTAGAGGAACTGAATAGCTCAGTCACCATGCTTACTTCATAGATAACCCGCCAGTCCAAGCAAAACCTGGGCCCGTGCGTGGCCTTAAAGAAAACTAATAAATTACAAAAAGCATGTATTTCACAGATCACACGCTCATTCTGAACATCAGAAGCTATAATCCAAAACACAGTTTCCCAAACTGTAAATACTCGAAAAATAAGAAACGGGTCTCTGTATAAACCCTTGGATTCTGTTCCGACAACCCACCAAACCAAGCAACCCACCCTAAAATTGAAATGACAAAGCATCTAGAAATTTAGGAAAGAAGGATACTTCATATAAGAATCTATAGGGGGACGCCCGGGTGGCTCAGTCGGTTGAAGCGTCCAACTCTTGGTTTTGGCTCTGGTCACGATTGCATGGTTTGTGAGTCTGAGCCCCGCATCAGGCTCTGCGCTGACAGCTTGGAGCCTGCTTGGGATTCTCCCACCTTCTCTGCCCCTCCCCCACTCGTACTCTGTCTGTCTCTCTCAAAAATAAGTAAATAAACTAAAAAAAAAAAATCTACAGGGATATGGACATCACGGACATTTCGGGAAGACCCCGAAATAGGCAAAAATGATTGCTGGGTATCCTGTCTGTTCCCAGCTCTGGGTTATCGAATTCTCGACAGGTTAGTGCCTTTTGTTGGTTTTGAGATATTTGGCAACTTTGTGAGTCACAGGAACGTATGATAACGCAAATACCTCATCCACGGGAATGCAAAGGCACTTTGTCAGGTGGAATGCAGTGGCTTTTGCCCGCGAGACACTGAGCAGTGGTGCCCGTGTCTGTGAATTCACTGTAGCATTTCTGATCGGGTATGTGAGTGTATGTGCACCGAATTCTTCGCACCTGCTGTAACCTGTGGAAACCAATGCCCTCGTTAATATTTTCGTTACCTTTCACTCATGAATATTTTGTTTGTGTCACGTCACGTGTGACTGTCATTTGTGACAGTCCTGATGTAAACCTTTTAAAAGATTATCTTTTTTTTTAAAAATTTTTTTTTCAACGTTTTTATTTATTTTTGGGACAGAGAGAGACAGAGCATGAGCGGGGGAGGGGCAGAGAGAGAGGGAGACACAGAATCGGAAACAGGCTCCAGGCTCCGAGCCATCAGCCCAGAGCCTGATGCGGGGCTCGAACTCACGGACTGCGAGATCGTGACCTGGCTGAAGTCGGACGCTTAACCGACTGCGCCACCCAGGCGCCCCAAAGATTATCTTTTTAACAGAGGCGAAGTCACCGTGGAAAATACATAGCTTTCGATGCTTTCATTATGAAAGGCTGAAAAGAAGTGAACGCGCAGGAAATTAGAGGAACAAACTAAATGGAAAGAAAAGTAGGAAAACGAATGAATAAAGAGAAAAGAGAAAATAATAAAATGGAGGAGGGTAAGGCAAGTAAATAAAAGCAAAAGCTTTTACTCTAATATTTTAACTTTTACTTTAATACAAGTGGACAACAGACAATCCCTTTGGCAAACTGAGGAGCAGACTGAAAATACAACAAACAAACAAACAAACAAACAAAAAACCCAAAACAAAAACAGAAACACCCCCTAGAAACCAGTAGCAATAAGAAAGCTGGTGGGGTGCCTGGGAGGCTCAGTTGGTTAAGCATCCAACTTTGGCTCAGGTCATGATCTCGCGGGTCCTGGGTTCAAACCCCACATTGGGCTCTGTGCTGATAGCTCAGAGCCTGGAGCCTGCTTCGGATTCTGCGTCTCCCTCTCTCTCTGCCCCTACCCCACTTGCTCTCTCTCTCTCTCTCTCTCTCAAAAATAAATAAACATTAAAAAAATTAAAAAAAAAAAAGAAAGCTGATAGATCTCCCCCAAATGCCGAAGATTTAAAAATAATTTTAAGAGGATGTTGAACAGAATTATAGAGCTGGCGACTTGAAAGCTAGAGCAAAGTGAATGATTTTTCTTTTGCAAAATATAAATGACCAAAATCGAGCCACAAGGGCTATAAAACCCGCACAGACTGATAACTGTAGAAAAAGTTGGGAAGTTTTGTTAAGGATGTGCAACGAAAAAGGGCTTGCAGCCCACACAGTAAACAGATCATTCCCGAGATCGCAAAATTATTGCTAAGTCCCTGAAAAAGAGTGCCAATTTATCTTCAGAGTAGCATCACCCACCAGGAACAAGCAAATATGAGCACAAAAAAGAAACCCAGAGATCAATGGCGCTTATGGTTAGAGTTCTAGAACTTCCAAGTGAAACAGAGTAAATGCAACCGAGCAGTGTGTTACAAGACTCAGCCAATGTGACCGAGATGGCTCATTCCGGGAATGCAAGGTGATTCAGGACCAGGCTATACGAATTCACTACATCCGCGTACTTACGTGCAAACCCCAAAAAGCTATGTCAAGACACTCCAAAGATATTTGACAAAATTCAGCAAACTACCCTGATAAAAACTCTAAGTGAAAAGTGCAGAACAAAGTGACCAAAGTGCTAGAAAAACTACCGCTCAAAAGAACAGCGTATATTATATTAAACGGGGAAATTCTGAAGCCATTCACGTTCCAATTGGAGACACAAAAAGATGCCAGCTGTATCACCTTTTCTTGGAGGCTCAGGCTAATTGCAGCTGGACAAGAAAACAAAGTAGCAGAAATATTACAAGATGAAAGAAGCTAGAAATGAGATGACTGTATTATGACCATCGTAAATTATATATATGGGAGACCAAGAGTTTCTAATACTGATTGTCAATTAATACGATTTTTTAAAAGATTTTATTTTTACTTATTATTATTATTTTTTAATGTTTACTTTTGAGAGAGAGAGAGCATGAGCGGGAAAGGGGCAGAGAGAGAGAGAGAGAGAGAGAGAGAGAGAGAGGGAGGGACAGAGGATCCGAAGCGGGCCCTGTGCTGACCGCAGAGAGCCCGATGTGGGGCTTGAATTCACAAATCGTGAGATCATGACCTGAGCCTAAGTTGACGCTTAACTGGCTGAGCCACCATATGATTTTATTGAATAACGGTTACCACAGGATTTGAATAAAGGTTTTTGGGTGTAAGAGTTAACATGTTTTAAAAAGTCATTCTGTTTATAGGTGCTATATCACATTGACACATTTCTTTTTTTTTTTTTTAATTTTTTTAACGTTCATTTATTTTTGAGAAGAGAGAGAGAGCATGAGTGGGGGAGGAGAGAGAAAGAGGGAGACACAGAATCCGAAACAGGCTCCAGGCTCTGAGCTGTCAGCACAGAGCCCGACACGGGGCTCGAACTCACGGACCGTGAGATCATGACCTGAGCTGAAGTCAGACGCTTAACCGACTGAGCCACCCGGGCGGCCCAACACATTTCTAATAAAAATTCTCAAAAGGTTTCTTTCCTGGGGAGGGGAGCTGAGAAGTACTGTATAGTACAAACAAACAACAGCTCATTTGGAAGAAAGAATATCTAAGAATCGCTAAGAAAACCTTGGAACAGAATAGCTGAGGGAGGCTTTGTGATTCTAAAAGACAGTAAGGCTTACCTTAGAGCTAATATAATAAAGTCTGTGCTGCCGGCAAACCAGAAAAGACATTAAAGATCAGTGAGACAAATCAGAGTTTCCAGAAGCAGATCCAAGTGTATTCGAGAACTTGGTCTACAGGTGAAATTAGGATTTCCGTTCCGAGGAAAAGAGTATTTTATTTAACAAATGGTCCTGCACGTGTGAGCCACCAAATTCCCATGTCCTATGGGCATAGCTAGGAATTTTTGCTGCAGTAACTTGCTAACTAAAAACACACCACAAAAATATTAAAGGAAAAAAAAAACCCCTTTTTTCATCTCAGGGGAAGAGAGGACTTGTCCTAGATAAAACAGGAGTCACAAGAGAAGCAACAGAAGATTCCGACTATAGAAAAAGATAGTTTTTTTTTGTATGGTGATGGCATTGCAAGAACAGTCCCCAGACAGAGGACAGGAGGGAAGAAAACTCAGCAATATGTGACAGACATGGGGTTCGTGTCTCCAGTGCCCAACAATCCAAGGAGGAAAGTGAGGGAGGATGCGTTTAAGGTTCACAGACAAGAGAAATGCAAATCACCAACAAGTCTATATAGAGACGCCACAGAAAGGCAGATGAAAACACCAGCTGGCGAAATGCACACAGACCAGATGGCTCATTTCCCTCGCCAGCTTGACAAAACTTGGAAAGATCGCTAACACCCAGGATTGGTGATGGTGGGGATGCACACCACGCGTGAGACTACCGTGTCGAAAAAGTAATCTCAAACGATGCCAGTACCAGCCACGGCCACTCGCCGAAACTCCGAAAGCACAACTGAACGTGAGCGATCAGGTAGGACGTTTACCGCTGCCGTTTGTAACGGCAAATGAAAATGGAGCAACCTGCACGCCCACGAGTAGGGAGATGGTCGAATAACGTGTGGTATGTTCATCCCACTACCTCTTGCTTAAGCAGAAAGTTAGAGATAGCTGTATTCACCTGCAGAACTGTTAATACACAGCATCGTAAGAGCAACTTACAGAGAAATATACATAGTGTGATACAATTACGAGAAAAATAGGAAAAAAAACTTTTCTATGTTAGTTTTTGAGCCTATGTATGTTAGTATGAACGCAGAGAAAACTTAACATTACTAACCTTGGGTAGGATGAGAATAGGAAGGGGGCTGGAGATGATTGGCTTGGTTTTTGTACCATTCTCTAGATAGTTTGTTGCAAGGAACACATTTTGCTGTTGTGGTTTGTTACAAAAAAATCCAAATATGCACGTGTGTGTGTGTGTGTGTGTGTGTGTGTGTGTGTGTGTGTACATAGGCATGTATATGTGTATATAGAGGGCAGCAGCCAGGCAAGGTGCAAAGATTTAAAAAGAAATAGAACATATAAACAGAAAACAGCATGTTCAATTCAAACCCAACTCTATAACTGGAGTGGAAGGCATTCCATACATAAACATAGAAACAAAGTCCATCAAAAAAGAAAATCTATCAAAATGGTCACAATTTTTATGTCTGGGTGGTAAGAATACTAGTAACTTTAATTTTTAAAAAAAAATGTTTATTTATTTTGAGAGAGAGAGGGAGAGAGAGAGCACACAAGTGAATGAGCAGGGGAGGGGCAGAGAGGGTGAGAGAGAGAATCCCAAGCATGCGGGGCTTGATCTCATGAACTGGGAGACCATGACCTAAGCCCAAATCAAGAGTCGGACATTTAACCGACTGAGCCACCCAGATGCCCCTAGCAACTTTAATTTTTAAAAATAATATGTGCTTCACATCTTTTCTACCTTGAATGTACACTGCATTTCTAATCAGGGGGGAAAAAAAAACTCTTTAAAAGTTGAAAAAGAAAAGGGGGCATTCTGAGAAAAAAAAGAAAGAGATAGAAAACAAGTTCGTGGTACTAGAAGTTTCCCGGATAAAACTGAATAGCTACATAGTTATTTATTTAAGTTTACTTATTTTGAGAGAGAGAAAAAGGATGAGTGGGGGAGGGGCAGAAAGAGAGGCTCCCAAGCAGGCTCCCTACTGTCAGTGCACAGCCCGATGCGGGGCTCGATCCCACGAACCGTGAGATCATGACCTGAGCTGAAGTTAGATGCTCAACCAACTGAGCCACCCAGGTGCCCCTAGCTAAGCCCCTAGCTTACGCTAAAGAGCTGTAAGCAAGAATTCTAAAGCAGTGAAATTATTAAAATATTAACATAGTATGCTGGAAACTTTTTCAATTTCTTACCAAATCATGTTTAGTGGCTCACTATATCCATTGCTAATAGGAAAATAAATTGTGGCAACCCCACCATCCCAGAACCTTCAGAATTATGTTCAAATATTAAGGATCAAAGAAAGCTCAAACTCTATAGCTATTTCCTAAGGGAAGCTGACTTTCCTTTTTCCAACAGGCAAACCCTGAAGGTTTCTGCATCACCATTGTGTGTATTTCCTAAGTTTGTTATTGGCAGAGAAAAAGGGGGGGAGGGTAATATCTTTATGCAAAAGTGAGCTGATCCGCATGAGGACTTTGTGCGCCAGGAAAGTCAAAGTGGTGAGGACTCTGGAAAAAATGTGTTTTGGGGGCACCTGGGTGGCTCAGTCGGTTGAGCATCCGACTCTTGATTTTGGCTCAGGCCATGGTTTCATGGTTCATGGGTCTGAGCCCCACACAGGACTCCACACTGGGAGTGCAGAGCCTGCTTGGGATTCTCTGTCTCCCTCTCTCTCTGTCCTTCCCCTGCTCTCTCTCTCTCTCTCTCTCTCTCAAAATAAGTAAATAAACATTACCAAAAAAAAAAAAAAGTTAGGGCACCTGGGTGGCTCAGTTGGTTAAGCATCCAATTTGGGCTTGGGTCATCATCTCAGTTCGTGAGTTCGAGCCCCATGTGGAGCTAGTTGCTGTAGTCACAGCCTGCTTCGGATCTTCTGTCCCCCTCTCTCTGCCCCTTCCCTGCTTGTACTCTCTTTCTCAAAAACAAATAAGTCTTCAAATAAATAAATACATCTTAAATAAAGTTAAAAAATGTGTTTCTTCTAACATTGTAAATGTGTTTCTCTCACAAGAGAACCCTCCTCTCCTCCCCAATCCTTGCTGACACTCTGTGAGAGCATGTTTCATTCGTTCAGTATATACTAAGAGCCCAACATGAGTTGAAGATCATGCTAGAGGCTGGAAATTAGAGGTAACCACCCTGAAGTTCATGTCTTTGGGTGGAAGCCTGAGTGATTCTAGCTTGCTCTCTGGTGCCACCTACTGACCAAACAGCATTTCAATCCAAAACAATAACCTTTAAATTTCCCTTTCCATCCTAGAGCCTGCGCTTTCGAAAACCCTAAGTACTTTCCCAGTGCCACTCATCTGGTCCCTGGGACTGCCCGTATGTTGATATTTAAAACAATCGCATCCAAGAAAACTATCCCAAACGTAAGTAGGAACTCACATCACATTTGCATCTAAACAGAAACGTCAGGTTCATCAATCTCAGGTTTCGAAATGCTATACAGTTGGGTCACTTTGGACACCATGCATACTTAAGTTGACTGGTATGTTTGTATAATATTTATCAGGGGTCTAAAAACCTTTGCTTCTTCAAATTCTCTTTAGCCATAGGATAATTCACACCCATCATGCCCCAGTCATACTGTGGCTCTAAAGAATCATTAACATTCAGTATATTTTACTCACATATCAATTTATTAGGAAACCATTCCTTTTTTTTCTGATTAGCACTAAACATTTTTTTTTTTTGGTGGAGGGCGGGGGGGGGGGGTCCAGTATCCGTGTAACATTATGTAGAAAATGGTCCTCACGCCAATAGATTGGTATCCATGTACTAAAACACTAATAGCCCAAACTCGAAGGAGAATTTCAGAACCGTAACTTAAGAGAGGTCGGGAAGTCCCATCTCGTACACAAATTTAATGAGATTGGAAAAAACCCTTCTCAGAACTGGGAAATCAAGCTGGACAAAACAAATGTACTCACGACTCACTGCATTTAATTCCAACCCCTAACTGGAATCATCTTGGGAACATTTAAGAATCCTACAACAGCTAAATAACACGGCGATTCAGAGGTGACCTCAAAGTTATTATTACAGCATTAAAAAATTATAGTTAAGCAGTATAAAATTACAATTTATTACGAGGGGAGGGGTTTCACAACAATCCTTAAAAACATTAAGAGCAAACCTCTCACAGAATTCTATTTACGACTTCCTGTTTTGTCAGTCCTCTTTTCCCCTTTCTTTTGGTTTTTCAGTTCTAATCTGGTATGGAATCCGCCGGACAGAGCAAGGCTGGGTGGGCTCCCCCCTGAATGATGGAGTAAGTCTGCTTGGGTAATTCTTGCTGGGAAGAGGAGGAGAATATAGGCGGGGCCGTGGTGGCCACGGCGATGTTCTGACCTCCGTCGCTTACCACGGTCACTTCGGTTGTCCCCTCCTGAATCAAAGCGTTAAGGCCTTCAAAGTCAGTGCATGTAATCCCGGAACTGGTGATAAAAGTCTGGTTGCCGGAGCCTTCCTGCGGGCTGCCTGGGGTCGCGGGGATGAGAGTCTGGTGCAGGGTGGCTCCGTCGGCCTGGTCGTGAGCGGTGAGCAGCACAGCCGGCTGGGTCATGGCGCCCGCCTCGCTCGGACACCCCGAGGGCTGGGGGGGGGCGATCAGATTGACCTGGCGCAAAATCTGCAGCCGGCTGTTCCCCGGGAGCTCCTCCGGGTTCTGCGCCACCAAGGCGGGGGGCACGATGTTCACCGCGGCGGCCGCGGCCTGGATGATGGTGTTGGCCTGCGGCACTTGATGACCAACGATGATTTTGACTCGCCCCTCGCTGAACGGGGGCACTTGGCTGGGCTGCAGGGGCACCTGCAGGTGGCCCACGGTGAGGGGCGCGGCCGGCTGCTTGCCGGGGTCTATCTGGAACTGCAGGACGGTCACATCCGAGTTCTTGTTCTCGTGGTACTCACTGTGCTGCCTCTTGTGGCTGCGGAGCGAGTCCTCGCGCATGAACGAGGCTTCGCACATATCGCAGTGGAAAGTCTTCTTGGCGTCCAGCTTGGCCACCTGCCGGCTGCTCTGCCGGCCCGAGTCCTTCCTCTCCAAGGCCTCGGTCTTGACCACGTCCGCGTGGAATTTCTTCACGTGCTTGCTCAGGTTGCTGGGCTGCTTGCTGTCGAAGCTGCAGTACTGACACTTGAAGGGCCGGTCGGTGCAGTGGATGCGCTCGTGGACGCGCAGCGCCGCCTTGCTGGGGCACGAGTAGCTGCACTCCGAGCACTTCTCGGGATGCTCCGACTGGTGCACCCGGCTGTGCTTGCGGAGGGTGGCCTTGCTGTCACCCAGGAAGTCGCAATGCGGACACTTGAAGTTATTCCCGCTGTGCTTGATGCGGATGTGCGACTTGAGGTTGCCCTTCATGGTGCAGCGGACATTGCAGAACTCGCACTTGAAAGGCTTCTCCCCCGAGTGCACGCGCATGTGCCTTTTCAAGTCCGAGCTGATTTTGAACTTGGCGCTACAGAGCCAGCACTGGAAGGGGGCGTCCCCTGTCAACACAAGGTGAGTTTCGATAAGAACAGGCAGGCAACAACCACAGCGGATCCCCCCGAAGCACACACCAGAAAATCGCTTATACCAAGGCGGGCGGGTGGAGACCTTCTAACCGCAGCTGCTAGTTTCTGACCCTGGGAGAAAAAAAAAAGTGGGGGGGGGGTGGGAGGGGGACGGGGGCTTCTTTTCTTTCCCCAAACCTGAACCACCAGGACCGTGACAAACCCCACGGGAAAAACGGGAGATTGAAAAGACCTATTCAACTGTCCCGAATAAGAGAGTATTTGTGAATATAACTTCTGTTCTTTAAAGCAATCAAGCTAGCGTTCATTTTGCTCAGGTGCCCACTCTGCTAGTTAATGGTTCGCAGTTGCGGAAACTTTGCGCAATCCGTGGATTTCGATCGAGTTACGTGGCGTAACGGGTTCGAGGCCACATTTTGGAATCAGCTCCACGCTCACTCATTAGAATAGTCTTTTACAAAGTGATCGAAACGCCCAGCTTACACTTCATGCAGAGCTTTATTAACAAAGACGTGTTTATCGCGCAAAATTTATTTATCCCACATTGCCAGCTGCGTTCTTGTGAGGTTACGGAATCCAGCTGCTCGATTTTTTTTGTTTTGTTTTGTTTTGTTTTGTTTTGAATTCATGGTCGCGGAAAGATGAGCAGGGGAAAGTGAAATTGCAAACATCTGAGTGCACGTGATATTCCAAATGTATTTCCTCAATGAATGGCACGTCCAAATCATCTAAGGCACTGATAACTCACGCGAATGGGTGACCCCTGCCCATTTTACGGGTTAAGCAAGCAAAGTGGCAGCTGACATTCTTCCGTGGCTTCCAGGATGGCAGGCCCTCTGCTGAGCACTCCACAAGAATGGTCTCGTTTGATGCTCCCAACATTCCCGTGAGGTGGGGACTATTACCACTATCATTCCTAACACTACCGTACGGATGAGGCCTAGGCAGACTACGTAACTCGTTCGTAGCAGGGCCTGGATTCGAACCCAGGCTGCCTCCAAGGCTGGTATTCTTAGATGCCAGGCAATTATCTGTGCATAGGACTGATGTGCGCTTTCTCAGGCCATAAACTCAGAGAAGGAATCGTGTTCCGGCTTTTTGGTATAAGGCCTAAAACGTCACCATAAGCGGCTTATTCATAAATACAAATGAGTGAAGATGGCCGGGGGCAAATTTAAGAAGCTTCTATAAAACCGAGAGGCTCGAGCCTCAACGATGCTTTGTAGGACGACACTCCCCCAAGATCGTGCACGCTAAACTCTAGAACCAGGGGTGGTAAGCTACAGCCTGTGGGCCAAAGCCAGCCCACGGCCTGTTTTTATAAATAAAGTTTTATTGGAATCTAGCCACGCACAGTTGTGCGTGTGTTGCTTCCGGCTGCTTTATGCTCCAAAGGCAGAGCTGAGCGATTGCGACAGCAATTGTGCTGGTACAGTTTCAGCAACTGTATGGCCTGAAAAGCCTAAAACACGTACTGTTTGGCCTTTTACGGAAAGCTTGCTGACTCCTGCCTCGGCATTTTATGCTGAACCTCTCTGATGCTATCAACTCTTTTCTGCCAGGTGAGTGAAACCCCCGGACCCTTTCTTAGGACACTGCTTAAATACACAAAGTGAACTAAAATAAAAATCAACAGGAATCCAAAAGAAACCAAGTATTTTGAAATAGTTACTTAAGAAATGAAAAGGAAAAATTCACGCTATGGCAATGTCGTGTGCTTTATTAAAATCTTTTTTTAAAGTGATCTCTACACCCAACATGGGGCTCGAACTCACGACCCCAAGATCGAGGGTCGCACGCTCCACCGACTGAGTCAGCCGGGTGCCCCTGTGCCAGTGCTTTACTAATGCATTAAGTAAGATGTAGCGGCGGGTCTAGAACTATAATAATTTCTAAACAGAGAAGAGCGGAAGTGATATTTCGATCTATCTACAACAAGCGTCCTGAAAAGATCTGTGATCTCTCCTGGCGACAAGTCACAGGCACTATTCTCACACCAGTTGCCTTTTTCGTAATTGAAGGACACGGCAAATTTCAGTACAGTTAGTGACAGGGAAGGTGGACTTTTTTCCCCCATCCAAGTTCACGGACCACCGAAATTCTACTCATGCATCACCGAGTGGAGGCATCTGTGGACCCAGAGTGAGACTCTCTACTTCAGAAAAGTCTCCTAGGTTTTCCAGTCTTATCCCTGCCCTAATGACTGACAGTCTTTTTGCCGGTTTTTTTGTTTTTTTTTTAAAGCCATCAGAGCGGGGTGAAATCCAGAAACACCGGATAACCAAATCTCACAACTGAGTTGCAGAGTTTAACAGCACTTGTTGATATGAAGGCAAAGGTCCTAAATCCCTTTGTCATCTTTCTTCCTTTTTTTTTTTTTCTTAACCACAGATTTCTTAACTGAGGCATCCTGGTTAGTAATAGATGCACGGGGCCATACGCTCTCCAAAGCTAATGACTACATTTATTTCTGCCCACTATGGGACCCTCGCGGTGTCTAGGACCTAGCAGGGACTTCATGAATGTTGCCGAATGAATGAGCAACTGATCTTAGCCAACAGATCTTTTCTCAAGTTCACGTTGCTGCTCCAGCCATTGATGATGGAGTCAATCTAAGCGATGACAGGGTAAAAACCAAATCCTATTAATCTTACACTCTGTAAAATCTCGTAAGTGCCACAGATTTATAAAAGGGAAATGAACCTTCTAGGGAGACCTTGCGTACACGGCACACGTTTAAATTCTTGGAGACTTCACCTTTTCTACACCAACTTGAAGATGCTACTATCAACGGTAAGTTTATCTTTCTAAGTGAAAATGATTCTGAACCCTTTCACATATGAATCCTTCGGCTCTTCTCACTTAGGCTGGGGGGAATTCTGAAGAAACCCGTTGACCACCCGTTATGCCGATGTCTTAAGCTGCTGTAACAGGTTACAAAAACGGTCCCAAATCTTGCCACCTCTCCTCCCTCCCTGTAGCTGCGACCTTTGCCACGTGTGGAATCACGCATGGTCTCTCGACAGGGGCAGGACGACCTGCCGTGACCCTCGACACCACGTCATTAGATTTTGGCTGAGGGTAGGTTAACTGGGCTTGATACGCCTAATGGCTCGAAATGCGCTTGTGCGTTGGGATTTGCTCGCTTGTACCTCCGTCAGCCGTCGCCGTGGGAAGATCAAGGCTGGCTCAGCCCTGGTCCCAGGAGGAGGAGGATGACAGAAATGCGGAGCAGTGCTGGATTCCAGCAACCAAGGCCAGTGGACGGACAGCCCGCAGCGAGCAGATTCTCAGACGCGTTAAGTGAATCCAGCCAAGATCAGGGTTGCTGAGGTGACACCCAGCTGATCCCCAGCACGTGAACAGAAACGGCGTGTTGTCACATCTGCTGAGGTTTTGTTAATGCCGCATTACTGTGACGACAGAGAGCTGAGACGGATATTGGTTATCTAGAAACAAAATGCTGCCATAACAGAAAACTAAAATCTGTAGCATTGGCCTTGGGACTGGGTAGCAAGCAGAGACCGGAGACATGGCAGTTGGACACTGTTTAATGGCAAACATTTGGTAAAACTGTCACCTGTAGCCACTCAGAAGACAGAGAATGCACCTACTGAACTGTGGACTCGAGCAAAGAGATCAATTCTGGGCAGAACCGTGAAAGCGTCTTACAAGCTGCATAGGATAAGGTCCGATAAGGAAGAGACAAACTCAAAAAAGAACTGGCCATTTCCTAAATGGAACTCAGAGAGGATACAGAAAACCAAAGATGGGCTGGGTTAGAGAAGATTTCTCATCTCCAGTCAGTAAAAGGTTTTCAGAGTAAGACAGAAACTCGGGGATTGAAGATCAGATCCAGGAAAGTGATCTCAGGGGGAAGACCGGATGACAAGCGAGGGGTGTCGATGTAAAGTAAGGCTCTTCGTTAAGACCTCCGAAAGGACGAAGTTGGCATAAGTAGGTTCTCCCGCTGGCCGCGATTCCTGGGAATCTCCAGGGATTCAACAGCAGAAGGTTTTAAGCCAAAAGTGCCTAGAATTGGGTTCGGAGAAAGGAGAGCCTCCGAGAGAATTGTGGGTGTGGCTTTTGGCACAAAGATACACAGGAAACTCACAAAGTCTTGCTGATGGCTCTACTAGGAAACTTGTCACCACCCTAGAGTCAAAGAGCCGTACCTTTGGGTGGGCAGGAAGCAGGTGGAGAAAGTTCCTCAAAGGAACATTTTCCACCGCTTTTCAGAAGTGGCTCAGGCAGGTGATAGGAAGCATGCTGTGGTGGGGAGGGTCGGGAACCGGGGAGCTGAGCCAAGGAAGGCCTAACCAGGAAACATTCCCTGGCCCCAGAGTGAGGGGACCCGGGGACATTTGCCCAGAGGGATCTTGGAAATCTGTGGAGCAGGGACCGCCAAGGGCTTCCCATTCTTCCCCTTTTGAACAGCAGGATTACTGGAATTATTCTGGCTCTGTGTCACCACTGCACATTGGGAACGTAGGAACACACGGCTTGTCTTTTCATTTCCAAGGTCTCCAGGTTAAGAGAAGCCATATCCAAACCTGGTGGAGATCACAGTATCCCGGCCTTTAATCTTGATCCTGTGACTGGGTGTGATTTATGTGGGTCTTGGGAAGGTATGACTCTATCTTCACGTCAGAGATGTGAGCGATGGCGAGCTGGACTACAGTTGTTTGCAAAAATGGCCCCGATTCTTTACCCTTCCTCCTATCTCTGGCCTCTGCCGTGTAACCTGGCGGTGACCTCCCACCGTGGGTGAGCCCAGTCCCATCTGTGACAGCAGGCCCAACCATATAGCCTGCTTCAGCCAGTGGGATGAAGGCAGAGGCTTGACTGGGGCCTCCCCACTGGGGGGTGCCTGCTTGTACCCTGCCACGGCCATGAGAAGGACAAACCTGGGGTAGCCCACTGGCCCCAGAAAGAGGATGAGAGGCATGTGGAGCAGAGCCAGACTGCCGCAGCTAAGGCAAGGGTACAGCCAGCTAACCCAGAGGCAGCAGATCCCCAGCCAAGGTCAGTGGACAGATACCCAGCCTTTCCCCACACATGCGACTGAGCCCTGCCAAGATCAACACAGTGTCCAGCCCACCGGCTAGACCTGAAGTCCGTAAGCAATGAACGCTTATTATGATACGCCACTGAGGTTTTGCAGCGGTTGTTACACAGCATCATTGTATCGATAGCTGACTGATAACACTCGCCCAAAGGAAAACGCACACGCTTGGTTAAGTTACCTACTCTGCTGGGTTCTTCCAAGAACCCGTGCCCATGCTGAGCGAACCCGAGCATACTTCAAAAAGGGTGGAAGTAACACGGAAGCTATGCAGAAATGGATGAAAAGTGCATTGTTTATATTTGTATCTCTATTTCATTTAGCTCACCTCCTCAACCAAATACCTTAGAAGTGAAGAAGGTAGAAAGCCACATAAAGATATACACAAGGTTATAAACTCCACGTTCTTCCCCGCTGGACCGAGCAGAGGCGTTTCTGGGTGGATGAAAAGCAAACCCACGAACGGTGCAATGACCACACGTCCCCGGGTCGCTTACTGCGTTTGTGACTCGAGGCTCTGGGGTGCTTCTGACTCAGGTAACAGGCAGTTACGAGTGCAGCGTGAGAGGCAGCGTGAGGGACCTACCTGTGTGGGACCGCAGGTGCACGGTGAGCTGGCTGGAGTTGCGGCTGGCGTAGGGGCAGATCTGGCATTTGAAGGGCCGCTCGTCCGAGTGTATCCGCAGGTGCTTGTTGAGGCTGCTGCTGTCGGCTGCAGCGTAGTCGCACGTCTTACACTTGTAGGGCTTCACGCCCGTGTGGCAACGCATGTGGGTCTTCAGCTTATCCTTCCGGCTAAAGCACTTGCCGCAGACTTCACACTTGTGGGGCTTGTCTCCTTCAGACACACACACACACACACACACACACACACACACACACACACACACACAGATGGCATCAGAAAACGATACTGAAAAGGAAACAGGCTTATTTCCCACTGCCTTACGAGAAGAGGAATACGCAATCACCGAAGAACATTCGGGAAAGCCCCAGAGCTACGCGGAACCCGTGCAAAAGAGCTGCCCAACACGTCAGGAGAGGGGGAGTTCCTTCGCGTTTGCCTACTGGCATTTTCTAATTTCTCCTACATCGAAAAGAGTTCCTTGTTACTTAAGCACAGAAGGCGACTCAAGTTGTTAAAGTACAGCTCAGTAAAACAAGACGCTGTTCTCGCGGAGGTCTCGCTCCATTCCGTCCTGTTCCCTTTTCTTCACGGACGCGCCCTAGCATGCGGAGGCTCACGTTTTAGGGGCGCTCCCGGCCAAGCAGCTCAAGGCTGCATTTCTCAGCCTCGCCCGCAGCGAGGCGTGATTCGGCAGCAGGGTCCCCCTCGCTGATGTCGCAGAGGAGGTAAAGGCGTCCCTTTTGTAAAAGGACACTGCTTGCCTTTTACTTTTTGCTTTCCCCCCTTCCTGCCGGCCGTTTCCAAGACTGGGGGGGGGGGGGCGGGTGAACCGGCAGGTGCGGGCAGCAGGTGTGTGGATGGTGTCACGGGACACGACGCACCATAATGGTGTAGAAGGAAGCGAGGTCCTCGGATGATCTCGTAGGACAGAGCCGCCTGCCTGCCCTAGACCACCTGCCTTACCTCCGGACAGTCATGTGAGAGACCCACAAACCCCCACCGCGTACGAGCCGCTGTTTGGGTTTCTTTGTGACAGCAGCTTAACCTGTCCTCACTAAGCACAGGCCAACTCACCACCCATGAACAGCTGCTAACTTTTCGATGGAGGTCTCTGCAACTATTTACGTGCGTCTGTGTGCGTATCAGGCACAAAAAACTTCTCGGCTGACGTCAACTCGAATACTGTTTCCGAGGCACCGGGCCTCTCAGGGACTTTCTCAATCCTGTCAGCACCCGGGATTAGAACCCACGACGGTCTTGCTTTCTGAGCCAAATGCAATAGTGCCTCCCCACTGACCACTTCCTGGCACTTGAAATAATTTCGAACGTCTCGTCACATCAGTAAATGGCCACAACACAATTTTGAAAGCTGGCGTAGTTCACTGTATGGATGGAGCGTAAATTATTGAGCCAATTCCCTACCTGGCCACTGAAACCAGTGAGGTAGTTGTATGGACAGATGACCACTATTGAATGGTGTTTTCCACTGCAGTTTGCAGTGATGGCTTGGATGATATCAACTTCATAAAGGATGGGAAAAGTAGATTTGGTGTCTTTTTAGCCCCAGTACAGGGATGCCAAAATTTAAGAATAAGACACAGGAGACCATTAAGACTGGTGACTTTGGGTCTATATGGGATAAGGAAGTGGGTGGTGAAGTCAGGATCTCCCCCTTTTACTTTATGTATTAAATATGACTTTTGGCCAAATTCTAAGTAGCCAACTGTTAAAATCAATCATCGGCCAAAGCCGATCACTCTTGTCTTACAGCAAACATCTGGGGTTTAAGAATATATCTAAAGGGGTATGAAAGAGGGGCACCTGGGTGGCTCAGTCAGTTAAGCCTCTGACTTCGGCTCAGGTCATGATCTCACGGTTCGTGGGTTCGAGCCCCACGTTTGGGCTCCGTGCTAACAGCTCACAGCCGGGAGCCTGCTTCGGATTCTGGGTCTCCCTCTCTCTCTGCCCCTCCCCTACTCGCACCCTGTCTCTCTCTCTCTCTCTCTCTCAAAAATAAACATTAAAACAAATTTTTTAAAAAGGATATGAAAGATTATAATTTTATGATTGCAAGTGCTAGCCATCAAATTTAAAAGTCCATGAACAGTAATTTCTCAT
The DNA here is from genome assembly GCF_022079265.1 of Lynx rufus. Classification (NCBI taxonomy): domain Eukaryota; kingdom Metazoa; phylum Chordata; class Mammalia; order Carnivora; family Felidae; genus Lynx; species Lynx rufus. The sequence goes on along the minus strand of NW_025814896.1, from coordinate 10,022,371 downwards.
GGTTGTCAGCTGCTGATTAGCTCCTGTGGTCGCCACCCTCCGTATGTGCCACACCGAGCAGGTGCCGGAAGCTGGGGAAGAAGGATGGCTTCCGGCCAGAGAAGAGCCTGCTGTCGCTGCTCCTGGCCACGCCCTCCTCTCTGAAAGTACCTGAGGTGAGGACGCCTTCTCGTCAACTCTCCGACTTGAAGATGCGAATGGAGATGTTGCAGTCACCTAGAAACTATCCTACAAACCTAGGCTTAGCTAACCGCGTGTCTCAGGTTTTCCCTACGGACCTGCAGAAGACTCAAGGTCATTGCTTCACTTAAGTATTTATAGTGCTTCCTCAATCATCGTTAATGATGACAGCACTTCACTCTGGCGATGATGAATATGCTTGACTGATGACGTTCACATCAAACCCACACGGAGAGATCCACTGTTTGTTACCTCGAGAAGGCTTACCCATTCTTGAGACTTAATAGCTTAACATTCCACTGATTGGAATAAATCCAAATGAGGTTGGGGAGAATATCACGATGACCCCACTGCAACAAGGCAATCGTTGGCCGTGGCCAACAAATTTCAGAAATAATTGCTGGATAATTTCATCTTCCAAAGGCTGAGGCTAAATGGCAGACTTGGGGCAATTAGTGACGCCCCAGCTACCTTTCAGCGTATCCCTGTCTTACACACATTGACACTTTCTGTGTTCGTACTGTATCATTTGAATTACGAGTATCTGATACTTTGTTAAAAATAGTCTAAATGCAGTTCCTTCTCCATCCAGAAAATCTGGGAGACATAAAAATGTATATTAAAGAAAATTAAAATCACCAGAAATAATCACGTTTTTCTTTTTCCGTGCATCGCTCTTTTCCTCTCCTTTTGCTTTGTTTTCAAAGTAATCTCTACACCAGTGTGGGGCTCGAACCCATGACCTCAAGATCAAGAGTCGCAAGTCACATGCTCCACCGGCTGAGCCAGCTAGGTGCCCCATCAATCTTTCTTTCCCTCTTTTTTTAAAAAAAGTATTTATGAATTAAATTTCACCTTCAGAATGGCAAAAATAGCACACGTACACCCTGTGTCCAGTGATATGACGTAAACATAAAAATATTTACTATCCTTCCCTCTCTATCAATCGTTACGCACACACACGCACGCACGTACGCACATTTATAGGATCATCTCAAAATGAGAAGAATATGTACATTTAAATTTTAATTAATTCTGGCTGATTAATCATCAAAAATGCAGTTCACATTTCCACTAGCTAAGCTTGCTCATATCTGTTCCAGCACTGGATTTTATTGCTTCAAACATTTTCTGCCAAAACCATGTACGGAAATAGCATCTTATTTTTATTCAATTTGTATTTGTATTCCTGTGACGACCAGTGAGGTTCTGTGTCCTATCACATGTCTGACTCATCCGGATCCCTTGCTCCTGGCACACAATACATGTCCCGGGCGTACGAGCCGAAGAAATGTTACTTACCAGTGTGAATTTTTAAATGACGTTCCATGTCCTTCATGCCGTAGGCGGTCTTGAATTGGCAACCTTATAAAGGCAAGAAAAGATTAATTACAAAGGGGAACATAGTAACTTAAGGGTGGAGAAGGCTGGCAGAAACTTCCATAACCAGGTGATGAAAGTTAACCCCACAGTACACAGGACAAACAGGTATCACGTGCCTCCCGATACGACGCACCGAGAAGGACACGTATCACTTCTGTGCTTCCTGTCCGAACTGCAGAGCTCCAATCTGATCGCGAAGAAATATCAGGCAAACCCACACTGAGGAGCATTTTACAAAATAACCGTACTTGGCAAAATATCAAGGCCACGGAAGACAAAACTTTAGGATTAAAGGAAACTAAAGACGGATGAAGACGCAAATCAATGGGGGATCATGAACTGGATTCTAAACCAGGGGAAAATGTTTTTCTTCTCCTAATTTCTCACGTTACTGAGAAACTGGTAAGATCTTAATAAGGTCAATAGTTTGATAATAGTGTGTATGAATGTTAATTTCCTGATTTTGATGATTGTAGTGTGTTTATATAAAAGAATTTCCTTGGTTCTAGGAAACATAAATTGTGGTATTTAGGGGTAAAGGGACATCATGTCTGTAACTTAGTCTAAAATGGTTTTGGGGGAAAATATTTATATACAGAAAGAACGACAGAGCAAAGACAATATGTTAACATTTGGGAAATCCAGATGAAGGGCGTACGTACATTTTTTTGTACTATTTGTGCAACTTTTCTGTAAGTCTGAAATTATTCCCAAATACAAAGTTTCGCTTTGTTTTATTTTTAAAGGAAACAACAATCTTTCTGGATGTCTTTGTAAGCTACAGCACAGGGAGAAAAACTCACAGTCCCCTGGATACTCACGAGTTTCATTTCAAAGCCCATGGCTGTAAAGGTTTAGAGTCCACATGCACAGTAACCAGGGACAGCGAGAGAGAGGTCATATGTGGTGATGTAAATACTATGGCGCTCTGATTTTTAAGCCCAGCGCTTTGGAGCACGTCTATGTCCACTTGTCAGGGATTCACCACCGAGGGCCCTGGAATTGGTGAATGTCACATCCTTTACACAAGCGGGACCCAAGGCTGCCTTTACCTGGATAGCAACAGTTAAGCCTTTTCTGAGCAGGTGGGGCCGTGGGCTTTTTGGCACGTGACTTGGCAGGGAGAGAGATGACAGTGGCTGTCTGGTTTTCATTGCTTTCCGTGGGCAGATAAGTTTGATAGCCATGTTCAAACACAAATTCTGGAGCTGAAACTAAAAGACAGGACGGTTGTTAGCTCTCGTCATATGAATACCCGACAGCTCTTCCCTTTGCCTACCCTCCTCCACAGAGAATGAACAGGTTAAATTGCTTTCCCGGTTTCCTTCGCTGTTTAGGACTGATCCTGTGACCCTTTTCTAGCCAGTGAGACACTAGAGAACATCTGTTGAGGGGCTTCTGGAAGAGATTTTCTTCCTGATTTAAAAATAAAAAAAGAGGCAGTCGAGGAAAGCCCATTCTTACTGGCCTGGTTGTCCCATTTTCTGTCTTGGGATGTGCTGGAGTAAGGATGTGATGCCTGGATCTGTGGAAGCCATTCTATGACCATGAGGAAAGAGCAAGGAAATCTGATGTTGAGCCAGAACTCTGAGACTATCCAAATCTAGACTTATTAAATAAACAAGAAATGTGCCTATCATTTATACCAGGCAAGCTTTCTATTATCTCTGGCCAAATGCACTTGGTACCTTCATAAGTTTTATCACAAAATCCTAACAAGCAATTGGAGAGGAACTGATCAAAGGAATTCTGGCCCAAACTACAAATACTCTCTAAAAACACAAGTATTCCAAAAACAAACAGACAGACAAAAACCAAAAACAAACAAACAAACAAACAAAAAAACAAAAAACAAAAAACAAAAAAACCCAAAAAACAAAACAAAAATCAAAAACTCCTTGTATTCTTACTGAAGTTTTTAGGGGAAAAAAAGAAACCAAACATCTTTATCATCTTGATCTTTGTTTTTATTATTATAAAGAATAAAACAGGCAGTCTCAAATTTCTTTTCTTGCTTATAAAAACTTTTGTGACTACTTCATTAACTACAGTTATGGTTTTGGGTTTGGAAATATTTTCTTCCTTTATGACACATAATTTGTTACATGGAGACTTGGTTTCACAGGAAGAGTCAATATGACCAGTGGCAGGTCTGTTCGTCGGGTGTATTTTTCAGGCTGAGAGGTCCTAACAATGGCGAAACTGTGAACTTGTTGAATGAATTAATTTCGATTTCTTTGGACATTTTGAGGAAACCCAGGCTTCTTATCTCCACCTCTTAAGGACCTTTGGCAATGACAACATGAACCCCAAGAACGCCTGGGTTCCAGCAGCACTTGCTATGCAAGTAAATGGTTTCACGGTTTCCACTGCAATATGTACGGGGGAGTTGAGTGGCTTTTAAAAAAATTTTTACTATTTATTTTTGAGAGACAGAGAGAGACAGAGCATGAGCGGAAGAGGGGCAGGCAGACACACACACACACACACACACACACACACACACACACACACACACACACAGAATCCCAAGCAGGCTCCAGGCTCCGAGCTGTCGGCACAGAGCCCGACGCGGGGCTCGAACCCACGGACCGCGAGATCGTGACCTGAGCCGAAGTCGGAGGCTCCACCGACGGAGCCACCCAGGTGCCCTGGAAGTTGAGTGGCTTTTGTTTAAAGTTGGCCAAAAGATTCTGACAAACCGATATCCTGTCTGCTCGCCGAGTCCCTCGGATGCAGGTACCAACCACACTTGCCTCTTGTTGGAACGTTTCATTTACGCTGTGGGATTTTGCATCCAGCGCTCTGCTCAGTTCCCAAAGCGTGGTCCTCGGCCAGCAGCCCTGGACCCACGGCGGAGCTTGCTACCAAGGCCGATCCTCGGGTCCCGCCCCAGCCCACGGACTCAGAAACCCAGCAACCTGTGTTCTAACAAGCCCCCCAGGTCGTTCTGATACGTGGTCAAGTTTGAGAACGCTCTCCATGCGCCTCAGTAACACTTAACGCAGCTTTGTCTAACTGAGGGAGTTCATCTCTCCTGGTTGTTGCTTTGCAAGAACGGCAAGCACCGCGTTGTTTCTCCAACAACCATTTGCCTCATTAGTATCAAATTGACCCCCTGCTACTCTTTGCGGGTATTTCTGCGTACACGGTTACTTTTCATCTTCGACCCGGTTCATCATGCGACATCTTGGAAGATGTTTAAACAACGAAGCTCGATATACGTAGTCCCCCCAAATGCACACCCTTCTGCTGAGTGATAACAAGGTGTTCAATAGTGCTCAAGTTTGTCTGCAGGCTCGCAATGACATTTGGGGTTTAAAAAAAATTTTTTTTTAATATTTATCTTGAGAGAGACAGAGCGTGAGTGGGGGGAGGGGTAGAGAGAGAGAGAGAGGGAGACACAGAACCCGAAGCAGGCTCCAGGCTCCTAACTGTCAGCACAGAGCTGGACGCGGGGCTCGCACTCATGAACTGTGAGATCACGACCTGAGCTGAAGTCAGACGCTTAACCAACTGAGCCACCCGGGAGCCTCTTGGTTGCCTTTTTAAAAAAACATGTTTATTTATTTATTTTGACGGGGGGCAAGAGGCAGCAAGAGAAGGAGAGAGAAAATCCCAAGCAGGCTCTGCGTGGTCGGCGCAGAGCCCGATGTGGGGCTCGATCTCATGAATCACGCGTGAGATCGTGACCCGAGCCGAAATCAAGAGTCAGTTGCTTAACGGACTGAGCCACCCAGGCGCCTCAAGGTTGTCTTTTCAGCCTTGTTTCCTCTGATGCACAGAAGTTTGATGGATTTCCATGTGTCTATTTCCGCCTTTAGGCAAAATAGACAAGTTGCCCGTGCTTTTGGTGTCCTGGGGGAGGCAGCAGGAAACAAAGGGAGCCAGGCACCCAGCTGCAGGGGTCATTTTGGGGTGGGTCTAATGACACATAATGAGTGAGTCATCCCAAAGTAGCCGGGTCCAAGACCAGAAAGGGTTTGCTCAAGAGCTTGGGCTCTTAAGTCTTATCTCCTTGAGCCTCAGTTTCCTCACCTGGAGAATGGGTACAATTTCTATTCCTACCTCCTAGAGCTATTGTGAAGAGTAGAAATCAGGCATGGAAAACTGCTACCGCTGTTGTCATTTTTCATGGACTTATTCAGCAAATATTAAAAAAAATTCTTTTTTAATGTTTATTAATTTTTGAGAGACAGAGACAGCATGAGCGGGGGAGGAGCAGAGACAGAGGGAGACCCAGAATCCGAAGCAGGCTCCAGGCCCCGAGCTGTCAGCCCAGAGCCCGACGCGGGGCTCGAACTCAACAGCCACGAGATCGTGACCTGAGCTGAAGTCCGACGCTTAACCGACTGAGCCACCCAGGCGCCCCAGAGCAAATATTTTTTTAAATGTTTGTTTATTTTGAGAGAGAGTGAGAGTTGTTTAACTGACTGAGCCACCGAGGCGCCCCTCGTTTATTAAGCACCTACTGCGGGCCAGACGCCGTTCTAGGCAGTAGAAACACATCAGTGAGCCAAAGGGACAAAAGTCCCTGCCTTCGTGCCTGGGTGGCTCAGTCAGCTGAGCGTCCGACTCTTGATTTTGGCCTAGGTCCTCACCTCCCAGTTGGTGGGATCGAGCCGCGTGTCGGGCTCTGCGCGGATAGCATAGAGCCTGCTTGGGATTTTCTCTCTCCTTCTTTCTCCGCCCCTCCCCCCACTCAGAAAAAAATCCCTGCTTCATGGAGCCCACACTCTAGTTGGTGCACGCAGTAACTTGCCCACACGCCATACAGCGAATACAGATATATAGCTAAATGCTATGGAGGAAAATATGCAGAGAAGGGGTCCGGGGAGTGCTGGGGGGCCGTGCAGTTTCAAGTAGGGGGATCTGTGAGGGCTTCGGGGAGAAGGTGACATTTCAGAACACGGAAGCACGTAACTGTTCACAGTGCCTGTTGCAGGTGCCTGGAATTCAACACGCGAGAAAGGAGCACTGGGGTCTCTGGTGACCAATCTTGCTGGAGCCTCTGGGCTGGCTTTAGAAAGGGTCCCTCCCCCCGCCCCCCATCCCCGCCGCCCCCTCTGGCTTCTTTCTAGGAGGCCCTGGGAATAGCAGGGCCTACAGATACCCAGGGAAAGGCTTCAAGTGGCCTTGGTCACTGGGGGGCGGCCTCAGGCCCCTTTAGGTGTCTGTGTGTGATGTGACACCCGAGTAGCCATTCATTCCCAGGCGTTAAGGGGGTGTGAACAGTCCCACTGACCCGAGGCCAACTTTTCCAACGCGGTTCAGGGCCTCGCCACCTCCTCCTCTGGCTTGGCTATGAAAGTCAAGTCCCACGTTCAGTGAGATCCGCCCCCAGTGAGATCCACACCCTCCGGCAGCTCACAGCCTCACACACCTGCTTTGGGCTTTCGGTCTTGTTTCTCGTCCCTGGGGGAGTTCCCTGGCTTTCTGGGTGTCCAGGTGTGCACCCGAGAGCCTGTCTGTTGTAGTTAAGTCCCGGTTTGTGGCCAGAGCACCGTGGGTGTTGGGTTACTCAGTTATGAGGCTGCTTAAAATATAAGACTGTTAGATGAATGTTACAGAAGCCAAATCTCTCAGAGGTCATGCCCCTCAGTGTCTTAACCCGCTGGGCTCACGTGGACCAGTGGGAGCTCCTTTTCTGCAAAACGGCCCTTCGGATATCTGACGGCATTATTCACATCCTCCAGCCCTTTTGGCTTCTCCCGTCTCTCCTTCAATTTTTAAAGACTCCTCTTTTTATCTCTTATTTTTATTAAAAAAATGTCTTAATGCTTATTTATTTTTGAGAGACAGAGCGTAAGCAGGGGAGGGGCAGAGAGAGAGGAAGACCCAGAATCCGAAGCAGGCTCCAGGCTCTGAGCTGTCAGCACAGAGCCCGATGCGGGGCTCGAACTCACGGACCGCGAGATCATGACTTGAGCGGAAGTCAGACGCTTAGCCGACTGAGCCACCCAGGAGCCGCTGTATTTTTTAAAATTAATTAATTACTTTTGAGAGAGAGAGAGAGACAGAGAGAGAGACTGCAAGTGGGGAAGGGAAAGAGAGAGAGGGAGAGAAAATCTCAAGCAGGCTCTGCACTATCAGCACAGAGCCCGACGTGGGGCTCGAACTCACAAACTGTGAGATCAGGACCTGAGCCGAAGTCAGACGCTTAAGCCACTGAGCCACCCAGGCACCCCTGTTTTTGTTTTTTTTTTTAATAAAAGTAAACATTAACTGTAGAATATCTAGGGAGTACAGAAACAGCATAGAGAGGAAAATAAAAACTGCCCAAGGCCGTCAACATGGCAATATATGTGCTCATTACATTCTCTATTTTTTTCTCTAAAGCACTAATCTCTACTGTGATCAAATAATTACTTGGGAAATTATCTCATCGTGGTCCTCCCCTCCCTCTGGTTGGATGAGACACCCGAGGTCACACCTGTCCTCTCCATCTCTGTCTCCCAGCAACTAACAGAACTTGGCGAAGGGCAGGGGCTCAAAAAATATTTGTGAATTAATGATCTACCTAATGGCTAACACATTCTTTGTATGTAGATTTCAAAAGTGTAAAACTGGGATCATGGCTTGAATCATTTACAGTCCCCTTTTGTTAAAAAACGTCACCATTTGAAGCTGTTGGCCAGGCTATCATTCACCTAAGTCACAATTTCAAATGGCTACATTCTATTCCTTCATTTTGGTTGAGCTATATCATCCATTCCCCTGTTTTTAACACTGAGTTGGCTTCTGGGTATTTATTTGTATAATAACACATACCCCAAATTAAAAAAATTTTTTTTTCATGTTTATTTACTTTTGAGAGAGAGAGAGAGTGCATGAGCAGGGGAGGGGCAGAGAGAGAGGGAGACACAGAATCCGAAGCAGGTTCCAGGCTCTGAGCTGTCAGCACAGAGCCCGACGCGGGGCTCGAACCCACGGACCGTGGCATCACCGCCTAAACCAAAGTCAGTCGCCCAACTGACTACGCCACCCAGGCACCCCCACCCCAGATTTTTAACTGACCTCTGGATACTTTGGATACATTCCTCTAAGTTGCAAGATTGGTCACAATGGTATGGTCACCGTGTTCCTTGGTGATACATGATTATAAGATCCTTTCTGCAAATCTAAATCAATTTACATTCTCCCCTTTACTTTTGCTGGCACATCAGCTATTTGACAGAACAAAATGAGATCATTTTAGTTAACCCACATTTTTTTCAAACAACTGGTGAGGATGAATTCCTTTTGACATTTTTTTTTTTTAATCCATCCCTGTACCTTCTGTAGTGAACTCCCTGTTCATGCTATTTTTTCTTTTGTGTTTTTTTTTCTATTGAATTTCACTTTTTTCTTATTGACTTGTACATGAGCTTTACAGATTAAAGATATTGTTACATTGTCATATATTCAAATCGATTGTACTTTTCTGTTTCTTCCAATGTTGTCCACGCGTACGATTGACATTTAGGGTTCTGGAACCAAATGCAAACTCAAAATTCATCTCCTAAGAAAAAAGGCCACTCATGCCCCTCCAAAGGGTTTTCACGCATGTCCTACGTGAGGTCCCAGCCTGACACCGCCCCCTCTCCTCTGCCGCAGCTGATTGGTCCAGCAGCAGATACCTACAGGAGCTGAGCCAATCAGACCCGCTCGCCCGGAAGGTAGGAATTGGGACTAAGATCCCGCAGGAAAGTTTGTGAACTTTCCTTTTGTGGGGGAAAAAAAAGGCATAAAACCTGGGGGCAGTCATGCAGATAGCTTCTTGGGATCTATCTGGGGATAGATAGATCTGGGGATCTCTGTAAAACGCAAGCCTTCATTGGCTGGTTCAAATTCCCAGGGCCCTTTCAGAGCCACGGAGATGTTACCGCCAGGGGAAGGGTATCTGGATATTTCCACGTTTCACCGAAGTTTCAGGGGCTTCTGAGGCACAGACACGTTTGAGAAACACTGTCATGAGGGTGTTCTAAGGGGTGGTGCGTAAGTGGTCAAGTGCACAGATTCTCTAGCCAGGTGGCTTGGATTTGCTACTTTCTGGCTCAGTCAACTTGGATAGCTATTTAACCCCTTTGTGCCTTAGCTGGTTATTGGTAACATGGGGATTAATCATTCTTCGCATCTAATTTATGGCTCACATGCAGTGCTTAGAAAAGACATGGTGAATAAGCACTCACATAAGAATTGCCTCTATTATTGTCGGATTCTTCCAGCAAATCATTACATAGTTTATCTTACTAAATCGCTCACCTGCTCAACAACCTTCAATGGCTCCCCGGTTCCTTCGGAATAAAGGCCAGAGCTGAAGCATGGTTCCTAGCACATACACTCTTTGTCACTCCAGCCACTGTTACCAGATACTGCCTGGAGCTTCTCCACATCTAAAGCACCATTAGGAAATGCCCCCTTCCCACCATCTTCCTCCCAAAGGCCAGTGAGTCTTTCAAGGACTATTATACATTTGATCTCATTTTCCCCCCTTGGCTTTCCCCACTGGGACCAATCTACTCCATTAACTCTTTGCACAAGGCCAGACTTGTCACCGACGGCTGGTTTTGTATGTCTTTGCAACTAAATTCTCCTCCCCTGTGGGCTTGGAATTCTCCAGGGGCAGGCATCTCCATTATCTCGGCTCCCGCGTCTGTCGCGCAACAGTCTCACGGGACTGCCCTCCCTGGACCCTCAGGATGGGGCAGACACCAAGTCACATGCTACACGCACATTCATCGAATCCTACAGCTGCCCTTTCCCGTGTCCCTTCCAGAACTGTTTTATTGAGGGTCTCCGGTGTGCCAGGTCTGGTGCTGAGGGGGCAGGAAAGCAAGACGATTAGGTCCCTGCGGGCAGGGAGATCTACAATCCAGTAAACAAGAAATTAAACCACTGATTGGGGGCCCACGGGCCAAACTGAGCGTTCGGATTCTCTTTCAAGGCTTCCAGAACCAGCTAGGTGGGCTGGACCTTCCCTCTATCACTGTCCTCTGGCCAGAGACCACAAGGGACATGCCCGTGGTTCAGTAAGTCTGTCACTCATTGTGGCAGGAAAGCGTCATTCCACGAGAGCCACGGGGCATCTCAGTAACCGGTGGCTACAAAGGACTTCTTACTGGTTTGGGGCTCACGTTAAGCGAGGTTTGGGGAGGCCTGAGGAAGCCGGCCTGCAAGCCGTCAGAAAATGGGGAGAAGCCTAGGATTTGGTGTCTTAGTTAAGACTGAGAGGAGAAAAGGCTCACCTGTAATAGGGAGAGAAGCAGCTGTCACCCCGATGCGTGGGGGAGGGGATGTCGGGTATCTGGCGTCTCAGGAGGAGGGAGCGGTCTAGTTGTGGTCCTGTCGCCCCAGGGTCCCAGAGCGGCCCAGCTCATGCTGGCCTTCTGGGAACTGTTTCCCGGGAGAACAGAGGACAGGGGACCAGCACAGCCTGCCTGGTAGAGCCAGCCCGCCTCCTAGTCATACCAAGACGAAGCTGGTGCGGTTCCTGGCTTTCCTTTCCCAGCTGGTGGTCCCCAGGCCCTCCCACTCCCCATCGTGGCAAATCTGCTCCTGCATTCACCGTCTCCGCCTGCCCTCTGACAGCACCTGAATCCGCTTCTCCAGCTAACTAAAGACTGCTTATCCCCAAATTGCTAGTGAATCACAAGCGAGATAAATAAGTTCCAGGTGGGGAAGTGGTAAAACATATAACCTCGGGGGTGTGGGGAGTGAGAAATCACGGAAAGCTTCTAGGTGGAGGTGACCTTTAGCATGGGACCCAAAGGGTAGGAATTAACTAGAAGGGGAGAGAAAGAAAGATCCTTCTGGGTCAAGAGATCGATTCAACTACTCTTGGCTGGGGGCTTGTCATGGGCCGGGCCCTGCAGCCACATTTTCCGTGCTGTTTCATTGCGTTTTCACAGCCCTCGGATGTGGTTAAGTACGAGGGGCTAACACTGACAGCTCTAAGCGTCTTCCATGGGGGAGGCCTGGCTAGAACCCTCTGAGGTGAGTACTGGCATGTTATATAGCTGGGGAAACAGACACTGAGATCCTGTTACCTGCCCAAGGTTACCTGACCGCAGGTGGGGGCGGCTGGGCATCGAACTCAAGGCAATCGGACCCAGACTCTTTAACCATCAAACCCCGTGGCCTTTCTATCTATTCTTATCCCCACTTCGAAAACAAGACACCAGGAGCTCCTATAATTTGCCATGGTCACGGCCGGGACTCCCACTCAGGGGCCTAACTCCTAAGCCCCGTGATTTTTAGAATCTTAGAAAATGTATGTGGGCTGCTCGCTATTTTTTTCACCAGCGTCAATATCTACTGTTAGTGCACCTGTAGAAAAGTTCTTTGGCCAAACGCCAGACAAAAGGCAGCTTTCAAAGCAGGCAGAGAATCAAGTTTACTTTACATCCACCTACTACTATGATTCTCTTTTAGATTCAACTATATTATTGGACAGAGAAGGGACAGAGTTGAGCAACCCGGAAAGGTTTGGCTTTAGTCAACAACTGGGAGGCACAAACAAGTTTGGACAGTGTCTGCGTGAGAATATCTGGAGAAATCTGCCTGTCGGGGGTCAGACCGTGGCCTCGAGCAGCGAGGGACTCTCCAACTTGGCTGAGACGTGGAATCCCTTAGGAGCTTGTTAAAAATACAGATGCCTGAGCCTCGGCCCCAGAGACTCGGCTTCAGGAGGTGGGGCCCGGGCATCGGTGTCTTTAACAAGCTCCCCAGAGATTCTGGTCCACGGGCGGGTCTCGGAACTGCCACTAAATGGAACAGGGAAGCCCAAGCTTTTGGGGAGTCAGGCCCAGAAGGCCAAATGAAACAGTGTGAAAGAAGGGGGGAGAAGGCGGGCTTTCGGTTGTTCTGCGGCACAGAAGCGGGAATGATGAGTCAGGCAGAGACGGAACAGACTGCAGGTCTCACGTCCATTCGCCACCTGTTCATAAAGGCGGTGGTTTACTGAGCCCAATGACTCCGTCCCATTCGCCACCTGTTCATAAAGGCGGTGGTTTACTGAGCCCAATGACTCTGTCCCAGACCCTTTATGTGGATTATCAGAGTCCTCCAATAACACAATGATTACTAGGTATTAGGCACCTAATTCTATTACCTAACAGCATAGGTGCCACCGTAACCTCTTTTTGCACACAAGGAATTATTAAGCAGCAAGCAGCTTGCCCGCGGTCTAGGGCTGGTGGGTGGCAGGCAGGGGTACAAGCCTGGCAGTCTGTCTCTGGAGCTCGGAGCTCCCTGCAGCACCGTGAGCTGGGCACACAGGGGTCTCCAGGCCCAGCCTGAACGTACGGGGCGGCCGGCACAACCCAGGCATGGCCAGCGTGACGGATGGCAGAGTAGTAGAAATGCCAAGGAAGGGTAAGCGTCCTCGAGCAAAGACACAGGACGCAAGAAGGAGCAGGTTTGTGGGTGCGGGATCAGCCTCACGACGGATGGGAGACTGGGGCAGCTGGTCATTCCCTGAGCAAAGGCTGGTGCTGGGGATCCGGTGGTGGACGGGAGGGGTGCTGCCCTTGACCTCACGGTGCCCATGGCTCAGTGACGGGACAGACCTGAAGTTTGTTCCCCAGATATTCATTTAATTACAGGGACCTGGCCCGGCTCGGGGGAACAGCGTGTGTGTGTGATGTTCGAGACGGGATCTCTGAGGAGATGCCTTTAAGCTCTGCTCCGATGTCTGCGTAAGGAGTCCCCCAAAGAGGGAACAACACGGTACGAAGCCGCCAAGGCAAGGAAACGGGGTTCATTGGAAAACAGAGGACTTCGGCTGGGCTGCCGCCAGAGTGAAGGGGGTGTCCTGAGATGAAACCAGATCCTCTGTGTGGACGGTCATGCCAGGTAAAGGCAGGAAAAGTATTTCAGGCCCAGGGAACAGCCCGAGCAAAGGCTCAGAACCCAGAAAGGGGCAATGGCCACAAGTAAAGCCTCCTGAACCCGAGGCACTGTTCTACAGGGTTCGTACCCACTGTGTGGGGTGATGGGAGTTTGACTGCGAGGACAGTGAACAGGGACAGGGCCGCTGGGGTAAAGGCCAAAATGTGTAAGTGCTGGGACTGTCCTGAACTTGTGGTGGCCTCTGGCCGTGTCTCCTCCCCACTTACAGCTTCCCTTGGACCAGCAGTAAAATCAGAAGGTTGCCCCCTTAAGGCTTGTGAGTGATCAGATCATTATATTTCAGTGTTTTAAAAAACTCGGCAGAGGGGCACCTGGGTGGCTCAGTCGGTTAAGCGTTGGCCTTCGGCTCAGGTCATGGTCTCGCAGGTGACAAGTTCAAGCCCTGCATCCGGGTCTCTGCTGTCCGCGTAGAGCCCACTTCAGATCCTCTGTTGCCCTCTCTCTCTCCCCCTCCCCCACTCGTGCTCACTCTCTCTCACTCAAAAACAAATAAACTTTGGGGAAAAAAACCTCAGCAGAAACATTCTTCTGGATGCGTCAAGAAGACAACCACAAAACTTTGCTTATTGACAAAAAAATGGAAACACCAACACAGGACAGAATCAGCAAGGTGCAGGTTGGTGGCCCGCCCCCCCCGTCAGACGTTCTCTCCACTCCTCAGCTCCAGGTTAACCACCTGCTGAACAGTGTCGGAGAAAGGCTAGAAGAAGCCTGCAGACTCCGTCAACCTTACAGATGTATTTTGTTTGGCCAACGAAGTTTGAAAATGTAGGACATTTTATATTTTTCAGCCTCTCTGAAAAACCCAAATATCTAAGTGACCGGATCCAAAGGGCAGCTGTACCTTTGGATGAGTCGCGCACGCTTTTTCTCTATGCTTGTTCTCTACCACAGTCCCCCCCCCCCACCCCAGCAGTGCCCGTCACCTGACACACAGCTTCTATCATTAACATTACCTACCTCATTCCTCTTCTAGAAGCCTGCCTTGAATACTATGCACGTATGCATATGTATGTGTATTTTTTTTTTTTTACACTTACCCTGGGAATCTATGTCCGTACAAAGATCTAGCTCCCTTTTTCAAGGCTAAGTCATACTTCATTGTCCAGTTGTCCAAATCTCTGATGTCTACTTATCTCATCATCTCTTGATGTATACATGTATATATACAAAGGTTCCACTTTCTTTCTTTTAAGGTTTATTTCTTTATTTAGAGAGACATGGGAAGGGCAGGGAGAGAGAGGATCCCAAGCAGGCTGCATGGTCGGTGTAGAGCCCGACTCGGGGCTTGAACTCACGAACCTCGAGATCGTGGCCTGGGCCGAAATCCACAGTCGGACGTTCAACCGACTGCGCCACCCAGGCACCCCTAAAGGTTCCACTTTCTTGACCGTATATACCGTAAATGAATAAAATTTTACAGGATACATAGGTTTATAAAATTTTACGGGATAAATACCGCGAAGTGGACTTACTGGGTAAATGTATTAATGTACATTTTAAAATTTGAAAGATTTTAAGTTTAAAAGATATCACAAAATTGCCCAGGTTATATGAATTTACATCCCCAGAAAACGAAAGCCGTTTCCTGTCCAAAGTCTTTTCACTTACATTTCTTTAATGACTAAGGTGACAGAGCATCCTTTCATGTTCGGTGGCCCTTCGTATATCATCTGTTGCCCTTTGCTGACTTTTCCATTTGGTTCTTTTTCTCTACTTTTATCGATTTTAGGAGTTCTGTCTACGGCCATACCACCCTGAACGCGCCCGATCTCGTCTGGTGTTAGGAGTTCTTTGTATATGAAGGACATTAGGCCTTGGCCATCTATGCTGCAGTTCCCCCCCCCCCCCCCCCGCCCCCAACTGTGGGTCTTTAATTTTATACATTGTTTTTACTTTGGAAAAATTGTAACTTTATTTGTAGCCACATACACGATTCTTTTCCTTTTGCTAGAGGATTTAAGTGTATTTATTTTGAGAGAGAGAGGCAGAGAGAGGATCCCACACAGAGAGCAACACACTATGAGCAGGCTACACACTATGAGCACAGAGCCCAAAACGGGGCTCGAACTCTTGGAGTCATGAGATCATGACCTGAGCCGAAACCAAGAATTAGACACTTAACCGAATAAGCCACTCAGGCACCCCTATGTATATATACATACACATATATACATATATATGTATATACATATATACGTATATATACATATATATATACACATACATATATATACATATATATGTATATATATGTATATGTTTTGTTTATATATATGTGTGTATATATATATATGTATATGTTTTGTTTATATATATATATATAGTATTTTTCAAGTCTTTATTTTTAAGAATTTCTATACCCAATGTGGGGCTCAAATTCACAGCCCCGAGATCAAGAGTTGCATGTTACACCAACTGAGCCAGCCAGGCGCCTCACAGATTTGAATTTAAAAACCTGAATGCTTTTAACTAAGGAATACATTCTTTATTTCCCCACAGGATTCAGCAGTGTTTGTACTATGTCCTCATAAATGGGTGACTTCATGTTTTTTTTTTTTTTTTTTAATTTTTTTTTTTCCACGTTTATTTATTTTTGGGACAGAGAGAGACAGAGCATGAACGGGGGAGGGGCAGAGAGAGAGGGAGACACAGAATCGGAAGCAGGCTCCAGGCTCCGAGCCATCAGCCCAGAGCCCGACGCGGGGCTCGAACTCCCGGACCGCGAGATCGTGACCTGGCTGAAGTCGGACGCCCAACCGACTGCGCCACCCAGGCGCCCCTGACTTCATGTTTTTAAAGTTGTCTGTCTAGCCCCTTGAGACAGATTATAGAGGTATAAGTATAGATATATGTTTGTGCACGAGTGTTTTTACGTGAGTGTGTATGTGTGTGTATATATTTACTCTAGAACTTTTATGGTTTCGTTGTGAAACGAAACCATTTCAATTTTGGACCCATCTGCAATTTTTTCGAAGTAGGCTTCGAGCCCAGCGTGGAGCCCAGTGCGGGGCTTGAACTCACGACCCCGAGATCAAGACCTGAGCTGCCACCAAGAGTCGGTTGCTTAACTGACTGAGCCCCCGGGGGGCCCCTGCAATTTATTTTTGGTGGAGTAAATGAACACAACCAAGAACTAGGACGAACTTTTCTATCTTTCTGGCAGGCAGCACAGGGGAGGGTGGACGTCAATGCCGCTGGCAGATTCAAAACAAACCTATGCTGTTTGTCCCTTTAGAAAAATGAAGCACATTCTGGGATGATACACATAGTCCCACCACCCAAAACAACTGCCTTTTTCCCATGCAACGTATTTCCTGCAAGTATTTTTGTTTCCTTAGTATGTACAGGTTTTCGTTTCACAAATCTGTTTTTTGCCTGTTTCAACGTGCAACAGCATCTCTAACTGCTAACACTTGACGTTTTCACCCAGCAGTTCCCAAACCTGGCTGGGCAGCTGGCTTCCCAGTGGAGCTTGTTTAAAAAGAGTGAATCCGGGGCGCCTGGGTGGCGCAGTCGGTTAAGCGTCCGACTTCAGCCAGGTCACGATCTCGCGGTCTGTGAGTTCGAGCCCCGCGTCAGGCTCTGGGCTGATGGCTCGGAGCCTGGAGCCTGTTTCTGATTCTGTGTCTCTCTCTCTCTCTGCCCCTCCCCCGTTCATGCTCTGTCTCTCTCTGTCCCAAAAAAATAAATAAACGTTGAAAAAAAAAATTAAAAAAAAAAAAAATAAATAAAAAGAGTGAATCCGTGGGGTGCCCGGGTGGCTCGGTCGGTTAAGCGTCCAACTGTGGCTCGGGTCATGAGTTCGAGCCCCGCGGCGGGTTCTGTGTCTCCCCGTCCCTCTGCTCCTCTCTCCCTCTCTCAAAATTAAAAATAAATAAACATTAAAAACAAAAAAAAGAAAAAGAAAAAGAATCCACAACCCCACGGGGTGGACCCCGGGAATCCACGTTTTCAATGAGTTCCGCGGAGGTGCCTGGGACAGAAGCAGGACGCCTCTCCCGTCCCCCCGGCCGTACCTGTGATCGTCTGGGTCTCGGAGGTGATGGTCCTGGTGGTGGCCTGAGTCTGGGCGGCAGGCACGGTTTCTTCAGACACAAACTGGACCGTGCTGGGGGCGGCCCCGGACGAGCCGGTCAGCGGGCAGCCGCTCTGCTTATGAGCCACAAAGGCATCCAAGTTGTTAAACTGCTGCTTGCAGATGCCGCAGATGTGGATGTCCGGAGTAAGTTCCACCAGCACCGTTGTGCCACCTGGAACTCCACGGGACAAAGGGAAAGCCACAGATTAGTTAAGCGGTCAATTCCAAACAGCTTCAAATCGCAACACCGACCAGATCGCGGCAGCGAGGGCCAGTTGTTGGCGCAATGCCCGTTCTGCTCCCTTCTTTTGTCCCAGCCAGCAGCGGCGTTCCCAGACCCAACTTCCGGCTCCTGGCACCTTTGCACCGTTGCCCGTGGGGACACCGGTGGCATTTTACGCAAGAAAGTTCTTTGGTGTGCAGGGCTGCTTGCACTCCGAAGGACCAGGAGCTAGTCCTATCCCAACAAAAGGTAGTTGTACTTCCCAGTCATTAGGAAAACCAACCCCTCCGCTTGGACAATCCTCCCGCCCCCATCCAGGAGAACTACTAGTCTAAATAATCTTGGTCCCTTACATAGTTGGGAACTTCTGGGAAAATCTGGCTTTCGTGATAAAAAGGGATTAGATATGGTTGGCACTGGTCCCCTGCTCTTCTGGCCTTGCATGTGGATGTGATGCCAGGAGCTTCTGCAGCCATGTTGTTACTATAAGGAAAATGCTAAAACCCCTACAGATGCTCATCCTTACTTCATCGATCCCCTGAATCAACCAATCCCAGACTTTTCATTAGGCTGGGATAGCTCAGTTTGTTACCTGTAGCCAAAATTCACTCCTAACTGATAGGGGTACTGTTTCTCAACAGTCCATGATGATACCAAAAGTTAACCATAATGATACCGAAAGTTAACAACGTGTTAACATTTGCAAAGCACTTCCCACAATATCTGGCACCGTATAAGAAAGTGCTATGTAAATGTTTGCTAAATAAATACAATCAGGTACCTGGCTGGCTCAGACAGTTAAGCGTCAGACTTCGGCTTGGGTCATGATCTCACAGGTTCGTGGGTTCAAGCCCTGTGTCTGACTCTGTGCTGATGGGGTGAAGCCTGCTTGGGATTCTCTCTCCGCCCCTCCCCTGCTTGTGTGAGCACACACGCATGCACACTCTCTCTCTCTCTCTCAGAATAAATAAAACTTAAAAACATATAAAAAAGGTACACAATCAATGAATGAGTCTCTAATAGGACTACCTTTATTTTTATTTTTCAAATTTTCTTTGCCTCATCGTAAGGAAACTCATGTTAATAACAGAAAATTGGGAAGAGAAGAAGCAGAAGGAAAATCACTCACAATCTTTCCACCTCTGGGTACCATGAACATTACAAAACATTTTCTTCCATTCGTTAACGCTTAAAAATTAAGATCATAATGTACAGTAAAATTGGTCTTTTCCCCACATAATATCACATAAGCGTTATGGCTAGATCCCTAAAGTTTTTATAAATCTTATTATTTAATAGCACACGATCATATGTTATCCATGCATCATAACCTCAGTACTTATAAGGTCTTTATATTATTTCTAATTTTCCTCAAGTCTAAATCCTATGAAAACTACCTTTGTGCATATGTGGTTGGTATATATGCATCATAACTTTCTGAAAATTTATAAATATTTCCATTATGTTCCATTTTCCCCCAAGTTGAGCAAAGGCAAGTAACCTCTGTGTGGAAATACAATTTGGTTGACTTGCTAAAGACACAGGCTCTGGGCTGTGCTGTCACTTTTTTTTTTTTTTTTTACTTTTTTTAGGTTTATTTATTTATTTTGAAAGAGAGAGAAAGAGAGCACATAAACGGCAGAGGGGAAGAGAGAGAGAGGGAGACAGAGAACCCCAAGCAGGCTCCACGCTGTCAGTGCAGAGCCCAATGTGGGGCTCGAACTCACAAATCGTGAGATCAAGACCTGAGCTGAAGTCAAGATCTGGACACCCAACCGACTGAGCCACCCAGGCACCCCTGTGTTGCCACGTTGTATAAGCCGTCTTGCAAAGTGCCGTGTGCACTTAAGTACATCAAAGTCGATGGATGGAAGAAATGAAGCCTTTTCTATTCCTCTGGAACACTGCCTCCCTGTCGCTGAGGTGCCCATGAGACTAACAGGGAAACAGGAACCAGGAAATGAAGTGATTTGCATCGATGAGGATTCCTTAATGATCGAACAAGACTGATACCCAGTATGGAAGGGTCTTAATAACAATGGCTCCAGGATGTGGCCAAGTGTACAGGTCATGACCGAGACTTGCCTTAGAATCCAGACACTACGATTTACAGTGACTCGGGCTTCGTCTCTTCTCGTCTGTAAAATGGGAAGTTTCTGTTGCAGAGGAAGGTGCCAAGGATTAACCGAGATCGTGCTTGTAAAAGGCCAGCACAGGGTCTCCATCCCCCGGCAGGAGTCTGGTGGTGCACTAAGTTACCCCATTTGAATGTGAGGGTATCCCCCTCTGAAAACTTGGGACTGATAAAATATACCTAACCTCCTGCATTTGTAGTGAGAATTAACAGGCCAGATAAAAAACACTGGGCACGGGCACAAGCTTTTAACAGCAACGAGAAAGAATCCCTTTATCTTCACTCCGTACTCCAAATCTGTCTCGGTATCAGAAAAATCTGGGGGTGTGTGTGTGTGGGGGGGTGTTAAACATGGACACATCTGAGCCCCACTTTGGAGATACTGAGTCATAATGGAGGTGGGCGCAGAAGGGGCTGGTGTTTAGAGAAATCTGGGCTTTTCACAAGTTATGCAAGGAATACCCAGCCAAGTTTGGGAGGCAATGTCTTCAAAGCAGCTAAGAGAAGCGCTTACTACGCGCCCGGTATCTGCAACCCCCTGTGCCAGAGGTGGGTTCTCTAGGCTGTGTGCGTCCGAAGCGTTCAGGGTAAGGCCAAGGATCCCCTCCCCCACGTCCCCCATCTCATGGGTGGGGCCCAGGGAGCTTTTTTTCCTTTTCTCTTTTTTTTTAAAATAAGCGCTCGCGCTCCCAGGTGGCTGGTTTGCGCTCAGGCTCCGGACCCCACTTTGGGAAACAATGCAGCGGGAGAAATGAGGTACGCGGACCAGGCTGCTGTCCTCGTCAGGCAAATTCAAATGAATCCCAAACTCAAAGAAAGCGACCACCGCCCCATTCCCCATTCAGATCTCCACCTTTCATGCGTAAAAGGCTTTGCAGTGCCGCGGCCAGCCCAGCCCGCCAGACCTCATGCAACCCTCGGATCCCCAGACTTCAATGATTTTTGAGCCGCCAAGGCAGAAGTTTTCCCATCAGCGTAATCGCAGTTACCCCCCAAACCCCCCAAACTCCGCCCGGAGGGGGGCGGGGAATACCCCGAGGGGGTGGCGATTGTCTGAACGGCGTGCCCTCCCCCACCGTTCCTTTGCAAGGGGTCTCGCCAGGCTGGAGAGCGCCCCCCGCCTTCCACTGGCTTGGGTGCCCCCATCCCAAGCCCACTCCGGCGCCCCCTGCCCGGCGCGCCCGCCGCGGTGCCCGAGACGCCGGCTCCGGGCCGTCACCCCGATTTCGGGGCCCCGGGCCTGCTCGCTGCGTCGCAGACGTGCTTGGGCCCGGGCCCCGGAGCGCGCACTGGGCCCCGGAGCGCGCACTGCGCCCGGAAAAGCACTTACTTTGCACCGAGCCCGGGAAGCTCTCGCCCTCGCTGGTCGCGTTCATGGCCGCAGACTGGGAGGTCCCCGGCCGGCCGGGGTGCCAGGGTGGGGGGCGCTGATCTACATGGTGCAAGCACTTTTCCTTTTATTTTTCCACACCCCCCAGCCTTCCTTCTCCCAACTCCGCCAGGCGGGGAGGACGGATGTAAAGCAAGCTCCACTTCCGCTGCCTAGAGGGCGCTGGCCGGGCCCGGCCGCCCCAGCCTGGCTTTGCATCAGCGGCTCCCGGGGGAAGCTGCGGGCCAATCCCGATGCCCGGGCCGCGCGGCCTGGGAGCGCGGAATCCCCCGGGATCTGGACCGCGCACCAGCGTCCCGGCGGGTTGGGCGACCGCGGGCGGCGAGGGATGCGCCCCCACCCCCGGCCGCCGCCGCCCGGCCCGAACCCCTGCGGTCTTGGCCGAGGAAGTCTGGCCTCCCCGGCTCGGTCGCTTTTGCACCTGCCGCCCTGGGCGTCGCTCCCGGATCACGGGGGCGCTTTGCAGAGGGGACCGCGTCAAGCTGCGGTTGGGGGGTGGGTGCGCGGGGCGCGGCGGGCTGGGGAGAAACCCCAGCTGAGCGTCAGCGCCCGGCAAATCAGCGAAGCGCTGGGCGGGTCCCCTGCCCAGCTAGTGAAATACCGAGGACCGTGATCACGTGGATCGTAAGAGTAACAACTGGGCTCGAACGCCCACCCCCGGGTTCTGCACACTTTATCGCGCACGGTCACCTGGCGGGCCCCTCCTAGAACGCCGGCTGCGGGGCCCACCCCAGAGTTTCTGATTCAGTGAAGTCTGGTGGGAGGTGCGAGAACAAGCATTTCCAAGTTTGCACGTGAAGTCCCAGTCGTTGGTGGACGCAGCCCTCCCTGATCTGTACCCGCTCGGTGGACCTCGCTCGGTGGGCCTCGTCTCCTACTTCCCTCGGGCTTCAGCGGCAAACCGCTCGCCAGCCTCAAGTCTCCTGTGCTAGCGTTCTCTCCTTATCCACCTGCCACTCCCTACTCTCTTCGGGTCTTGATTCAAATTCACGTTCTTGGGGAGGCCAGTCGTGGCTAACCCATTCTATTTAAAATTGTTTTAATGTTTATTTACTTTTTGAAAGAGAGAGAGAGAGAGCGCGTGTGTGGATGGGGGAGGGGCAGAGGGAGAGGGAGACACAGAATCGGAAGCAGGCTCCAGGCTCTGAGCCATCAGCACAGAGCCCGATGCAGGGCTCGAACCCACGAACTGTGAGATCATGACCTGAGCTGAAGTCGGACGCTCAATCCACTGAGCCACCCAGGCACCCCATTGGCTAGCCCATTCTAATATCGAAGCTTCCTCTTCCCTCACCCGACTGCTCCGTCTCTCTCTGGCCTGCCTTTTCTTTCTTCCCAGAACTTATTACAGTTAGCGTTATGTATCTGTAGTGTATCTATCCATCCACGGATCCGTGGATCTAGGAGATAGATAATTTACTTGTGTATTACCTGTTCCCCCTTACACATTCAGAAGCTCCCGAGAAAGTGGGATTAAAAAAAATATCTCGTTGCTTCACTGATATATTTATCCCCAGCGACTTGGCCTAGTGCCTGGCACATAGTAGCTTCTCAGTAAATATGACTGTATAACTAATGGAACTTCCCCTGCTGCTTCCTTTAAGGATTTGTTCATTCCTCCAATTATTTCTGTGTAAGTGTTGCAATGTGCCAGGCACTGTGCTGACCCCTGGAGGTACGAGGGTGATCCAAATGATTTGGTACCTCTCTAATAGAACTTGGCGAGTGGCTAGTGATTTAGCCAACACTAAATACAATCCTATCAGCAGTGTGATTTCTTAACAGCGATAAAGTCTCAGGAGACATAAAACAAGGCTGTGATAATGGCTGCAGGAATGGTCAAGGAAGGCCTCTCTGAGTAGCTAATAATCAAACTGAGAGCAGGGAAGATCTGTAGGTGGTAGGTGGTGGAGGGGAGCAAGAGCCCTGAGGCAGGCAGGAGCTGGAGGTGAATTGGCCAAGCCCCGCCCCCTGCACGCCTTAACCACTGTCCTCTTGCTTTGCTCAGGCCAGTGCCGTCTGCCATCTTGCTGTTGCCCCAGGGCCTCTGCATCTGTACCACCCTCTGTCTGGAATCCTTTCCCAGGACTGAAAGCTTTCTGTCATCCAGGGCCAAAAGGAATGTCCCCTTCCTAGGGCGATTTTTCCTGTCTCCTATCTAAAGCATCTGCCCCTCTCGGCACTCCACCTTCACCATACCTATCCCCAGCTAACAGGATCTAGAAAGGCCCTCCCGCTTAGGGCAATGCTTATTTTCGAATGCTTGATTAATGTGCGCCCAGGTGCACACCTCAATCAGCCCCACCCGGATCTAGATGCAGACGATTTCCAGCCTCGCCACCCTTCCCGGTCAACGATGCCCCAGCTCCCCAAGCCCGGAGAGGTAAGCGCCCCTCTGCGTCTGTTGCCACAGATTCCTTTTGTTGGGACCAGAATTCTTCATATTTGCCTGCAGAGAAGAAAACGCCTGGAGAGACCAAATTCTCAAGTCCCAGCCTGGACCTACTGCAGCTTTTCCTAGGGCAAGACCTGGTCATTTGCACGTATTTCACAAGCGCCGCAGGTAATTCTTATTGAGATAAAAGCCTGGGCTTTACCAACTGGTGGTGAACGGCCACGTAAATCCGGAGCTGCTTCGCGGCGACTAGTTGGGCGACCTTGGGCAACTGCTCTGTGTCTCAGTTTTCTCTAAGTGGAGATAATAGGAGTAGCTACTTCATTAAGTTGTTTTTCAGAGGAAGCCGGTCCATACGTATAACGGGCTTACAACAGCGCATGGGTCGTATAACTGGGCAGCACATCCCAGCTCTCATTACTTTTTTTTCTTTTTAATTTTGAAATGCTTATTTATTTTTTGAGAGAGAGAGAGAGAGAGCGTGAGCGGGGGGAGAGGCAGAGAGAGAGAGGGAGTCACAGAATCCGAAGCGGGCTCCAGGCTCCGAGCTGTCAGCACAGAGCCCGATGTGGGGCTCGAACTCATGAACCGCGAGATCATGACCTGAGCCGAAGTCGGTCGCTTAACTGAGCCACCCAGGCGCCCCTATCTATTTTTCATTTTTACTTGGTTATTATCTATCTCCCCACTGGCTATAAGCTCCAAGAGGGCATCGACCTGACTTATTTTATTAACCTTGTGTTCTCAGAGCCTAGGACGGGGCCTGGTTCACAGGTGGCCTCAATACATTTTTTTGTTGTGGAATGAACTTGTGTAGGTTTCCATCAGCTCGAATTTAACCATTTGCTACTATGCCCAGCCATACTTACTCTTGTACATGTAGATCACTGCAGTGGTGGTTTTTTCTGGTCTTAAAATTCCCTCTTTTCTTGTTTTTTCTTTTTTTCTTTTTTCTTTCCATGCTTGTTTTTCTTATTGTAGGAGTATTACAGGGTCAGTGTTAGAAATTTGGGGGAAAAAAACCCCAGAAAAACATAAGGAAGAAAATAAAACACATTTATAATATAGTACCCAGAAATAGCATTTCTTTAAAAGTGAGCTCTACCTTCACTGTGGGGCTTGAACTCACAACCCTAAGATCAAGAATCACATGCTCTACTGATTGAGCCACACAGGCACCCCCAAGAAATAATATCTGATTGATAAATATACCTAAAGTCTTTTTTTCTTTGTGTCTATGTACATCTGTGTATATGTATATATGCATAAACACACAAGTTGTATTCATATATTTCATAAAAATGTGATTTTTAACTTACATGGCATTTTAAGCTCCCTTTTTGGGGTATGTATTATGATCATTATTTTTAAAAGTTATACGAATGATATATGGCTACCGGAGATCCCACCATCCAGAGATAACCAGTATTCACTTATGTACTATATATCTTTTTAGATTTTTCCATAGAAATACAATAGAATGAATCAAATGAACTGCTGATGTTTGTCTAATTTTAACTTAAAAATGTTAATTTCATACGGTTCAAATCAATACGAGTCACCATATCAATATTAGACTTCTGGTAGGGAATGCTGTTTATGTACAATGGTTGTCTCAAATTCGTGGTTGCAGAATGTTTGATTTGCAGCTGAGTGCATGGCCTCCTGGGAAAAGACTTTTTCCAGCCTCCTTTGTTGCCAGACATGGGTCCATGGCTGCATTCTCACAATGTAAATGAAATGTTGTGATGGAACTTCCCAGAAATCTCCTAAACACAACAGTGGACGTAGCCATTTGCCCCTTCTTCTTTTTCACTCCCTCCCGTCCTTGCTTGGAAAGAAGATGTGATGGCTGGAGCTTTAGCTGCCATTTTGGACTATGAGAAGGAAGTTATACTCTAGGTATGGCTGGTTAGGTCCCTAACTTCTTTGTGGAGCTGTCAGCTGGACTGCGACTTCTGGGCTTCGTTTACAGGAGAAATGCACTTTTATTTTGTTTCAGCCACTGTTACTTGTGTGTGTGTGTGTGTGTGTTTGTGTGTGTGTGTGTTTCTTTCACATGCAGTGGAATCAAATCCTCATCAAACTCAATACTTTGCGGACTGTTTCATAACTGGCTTTGATGTAGAAGGGTTTTCCCAGTTTGGTTGGTGCATTAGAATCACCCGGGAAGTTGCGAAATATGCAGATTCCCCCCACTCCGTTTGTGGAGACCCTGGTACAGGCGGACTGGCAGGAAGCTTGGGCGTCTTTACGCTCGACGAGCTCCTTGGGTGATGGTGATGCTCTTGGTGTGTGCAAGCTTGTGCTTCTCGCTGTTAGTTTTAATGGTTGCATGATATTTTATTAGAGGATTGCATCATAATTAATTTGATGTGCTATTGGATGTTGTTAATTACTTTTTAAATGTCATAAGTCATACGCTCAGTGGCTTTTTTATTGGCCCAGGCGAACCCATTGCCTCTCTCTGCCAGCCGTCCTGAACAGAGCGGCTATGAGAACTTGTTTCAACACCATTTGGAAGGGTTTTTCCTCCCCTTTTCTTTTCAGATCGTTTGCTCAATATGGTTTCCTTCCAGATGAATTTCTGGGTTAAGGATTACATTTCTTAGGGGCACCTGGGTGGCTCAGTCAGCTAAGCATCCGACTTTGGCTCAGGTCATGATCTCTTGGTGCGGGGGGTCGAGCCCCGCTTCGGGCTCTGTGCTGACAGCTCAGAGCCTGGAGCCTGCTTCGGATTCTGTGTCTCCCTCTCTCCCTGCCCTTTCCCCACTTGGACTCTGTCTCTCTTTCTCTCTTTCTCTCTCAAAAATAAATAAACTTAAAAAAAAAAAAAAAGAATTACATTTCTTAAAAAGGCTTGGCCTGACTAGAATGCTCACGGTCTCTTCTGTTCTTACGGTTTTGACTACTTCTCGCTTAATAAAATACAACCAAACAATGGCAAACTTCCTGTAGGTTTTAGATTTAATCCTGCTACAGGTTGGAAATCTAGACTCTAGAATAAATTTAAATCTTTTGTCAATCCCGGGGCGCCTGGGTGGCGCTTAACTTACTCCGTTAAGTTAAGTAAGTTAACTTAACTTACTCCGTTAAGTATCTGACTCTTGGTTTCAGCTCAGGGCATGATCTCACAGTTCATGGGATCGAGTCCCATGTCAGTCTCTTCACTGACAGTTTGGAGCCTGCTTGCGATTTTCTCTCTCCCTCTCTCTCTGCCCCTCCCCTGCTCACGCTCTGTCTCAAAACAAATAAATGAACTTTAAATCTATTGCCAATCCTTAAAAGATGACAAATTTCTCAGAAAAATAGGGATTTATGGCATTCTTTTTTTTTTTTTTTTTTTTTTTTTGAAAAAATGGAGAGATCTGGCAAATCTGGGCCTGGATTATCATATGTGTATAGCAGCACTTGCCTGGGTCTGAGAAGCCTCCCCTTCATATAAAGCCCGGCCTCTCCAATTTACCCCAGTCTCCACTCCTCCCTATTACTTCTTGATATCAAGACTGAGTTTTAGTC
This sequence comes from Lynx rufus, assembly GCF_022079265.1. Lineage (NCBI taxonomy): Eukaryota > Metazoa > Chordata > Mammalia > Carnivora > Felidae > Lynx > Lynx rufus. The sequence continues at coordinate 9,995,174 of NW_025814896.1, read as the reverse complement.
CCCTAGATCATTGCCCTTGTGCTGCATGTATTTGAATTTACCCCAAATTTCCAATATGTTTCTGATAGAAAAAGGGATTTGTCCTTTCCTATGGTTTAAATATTTCTTTTGACTAAAAATCTCTGCCAAGGAATTACCTACATTACCTGTGTTTGTCATTTAACCCTCAGAACAACAGAGGGGTAGACACTATTGTCATGATTTTATTGATGTAGAAACTGAGTCTCATAAAGGGTAAATAGATTTCCTCCAGTCAGAAGGCCAATAGAGGATGATTTTAGGTGAGACTCTTTGAGGGCAGGTAACATAAACTGCAGAAGAACCGAGATTTGCACAGTGTTTCAAAATCAATCTATGAGAACTATTTTCTTAATTTCTGGAAGGAGATTTTCAGATACTTTCTTAACTTATTAAGAGAATATACATTTTTAAATCCTGGTAATGTTAATCGTAACCAGAATAACAAGGTCATAATCACTGGATTAATTGTCATAAGTTTTATGAGCAAAGATAACCTTCTCTTAGCAAGATAGTTCATTGTTTCAAGTAACCTATTTTTTTCTCCCATTGTAAACATTTTTCTTCTTCTTCTTTTTTTAATGTTTATTTATTTTTGAGAGAGAGAGAGAGAGAGAGAGAGAGCGCATGAGCAAGGGAGGGAGGGCAGAGAGAGAGAGAGAGACATACACACAGAACCTGAAACAGGCTCCAGGGTCTGAGCTGTCAGCACGGAGCCCGACGTGGGGCTCGAACTCACAAACCGTGAGATCGTGACCAAAGCCGAAGTTGGACGTTTACCTGACTGAGCCACCCAGGCGCCCCTCCCGTTGTAAACATTTTAATAAAAACAGTTTGCTATAGCGATCGTGCACAATCCACTAAAATGTAAGTTCTCAGGACAGCAACTTTTGTTGATTTTCTTCCTTACTTCATCATCTATAATAGGGCCTGGTACGTAAAACGTGACGGACGGATAGATAGTATCCAAGTTCCTTTGGAAGATCACTATTAGAGCAAACCTTTGGCCATCAGAAGAAAGCATTTTTTCCCTGTTTGGTGAAACATACAGACAAAAGTGTGATACGATGACTGAGTCTAGAAGAATTTCCATTGAAAAATTTTCCAGTGAAAATTGAAACATTTCAATTTCCATTGAAACTGTATGGTAACTGGTATGCAAATATTTTTTAAACCTCCCTTATTTTTCCAGACAAAGGCTAACAAGAATGGCCAACGCAGGGCTTTGTACTTTCAAAAGCACTTGTATGAACCACGTCTCCGCCCAGAGTTTGTCACAATCGCGCAGAAAATCATGGCGCAAGGCATCGGCTATAGATTTAATCAAAGGAGGGGGGCCCCGCCCTGGGTCTGTTGTCCTCTGATCCGTTGTCTGCTTCCCCTGCTCAGCTCTCCCTGTCAGGGCAGCTGACCCCCCTTTGTATTTTCCAGGCTTTTAGGACTTCTGGCTTCCCGCTGGGTTTGGTTAATGGACAGAAGGGAGAAGCGAGAGGATTCCTTCCCGAACCTCTCTACCTTGGGGGCTGTGGCTGCGTCCGCTCTGTGGCCCCAGATCCCAGACAGGCCACTGTGGTCTCCTCTTCTGCCAGGTGACACTAGTCCCTTGTCTCTGAAAACACCCCTTCTCCCTTTGTCCCCAGCCGCATCCCTGGGGAGGAGGGGTAGTGGCTTCCAGTCATTATTAATCTCTTGGTTGCCTAACTGCCCCCCTTTGGCTTTTCGGCTCCATTATCCTGAGTGTGTCAAATTCCCTGCTTTAAATTTACACCTAAATCCTCAGAGTTTGCTTCTCTGTTTCTGGTTGGGCCCTGACTGGAGGAGCTGTAATAAGGCTTGTAGGGCTTGCAACTTTGTTGCTTTTCTGGATCCTATGGTGGATTCCTAACTGGAGAGCGCCTCCCACTCTCCACGGGAGCTTGCTGGGAACTCACAGGCTCAGGTACCACCCAAAGGCGCTGGAACGGACTCCCAGGGCGTACGGTCCAGGCACGCGACGGGGAGTCACAACTTGGGTGACTCTAACCAGCACCCCCTGACCGCATCACTGAAAGCCCATCTGAAATCTTGGAAGGGGCCCGGGGCAAAACGTATTCCAAAATTGATTCACTAGCGATATTCAGCCACAGCCCTTACGTAAACATAAAAGTCCACGAAGACAAAGAGGACAGTTAAACGAAGCGCTAAAACCCTCTGTGACGGGGTCCGCTCAAGACTCAACCCGTTGTGCATTAAGTGGTGATTACACAACCAATTATTTTGAGGAGAGTTGGCTTTGAGTCTTGCCTGGCCCCTCACCAAGGGTGGCACACCTGTGTTTTAATAGTTACATTGACTTAGATAATTTCAGAGGAGCAAGCATACACAGGCCTTGCTTTTTCTTCCCCCCACTCTTTTATATAGTTAATGCATCAACATGAAAATACTCCAACAGCATAAAAGAGTATACAGGGAAAAGTGGGTTGCCTTCAACCTCCCTCAGGCCCCCAAGTTTCCTTTCTTAGGAAGCAGCTGCTATGATCAGTTTCTTGGGCGTTCTTCAGAAGTTTCCTACGTATGTACAAAAAAGTTTATGTATACTCGTCCATTTCTGTTTTCCAAATGACACCATAATGCAAACAACATTCTATATCCCCTTTTTGGCATGCCAGTGTATCTTGGGAAACACTGGTTCGTAGGGCTCCAGATCTGCCCTATTGCTTCAGGAAGAGTTCACTTGTCCATTGGACACGTACCTATGGTAAAGTGTATTCAAACCATTTCTGTTAATGGACATTTAGTTTGTTGTCAGTTTCTTTGTTACTGCAAACAAAGCTGCAACAAATATCTGTGTCTGTTTTTATATCGGTACAGGAGAGAGTATATCTGTAGAATACTTTCCTAGACTAGAACGGCTGGGTCCCATGCCATTTAAAATTTTGATGCGATTCCGATGGGGTTTTGCCACGTAGAGCTCCTACCAGTAACTTGTCAGAGCACCAGTTTCCCACCTGCTCACATGATATTATCACATTTCTGATCTTTGTCAGTCTGATGGGTAAAAAAAATGCTAAGTTGTAGATTTCATTTGCATTTCTTTAATTATGATACAGGCCTGAATTTAAGCAGAATGAAAGCAATTTTTTTTAATGTTTATTTATTTTTAAGAGAGAGAGATAGAGTGTGAGTGGGGGAGGAGCAGAGGGAGCGGAGACCCAGAATCCAAAGCAGGCTCCAGGCTCCGCGCTGTCAGCGCAGAGTCCGGCGCAGGGCTCGAACTCACAAACCAATGAGATCCTGGCCTGAGCGGAAGTTGGACGCTTAACCCACTGAGCCACCCGGGTGCCCCGAAGGCAAGTTCTTAACGCTGATCTCCAACAAAACCAAACCCTGTCGTTACATTCTGTGTAATTATTGACTCATAAGAGGTTCAAATATAATGCATATATGACGGGAGAGACACTTTGTTCCAAAGTTTGAACTCCAAAGACGGAATCTGAAAGCGAACCTCCTGGGGGTCCTCAGTGTGTTAAAAGTTAGCATGTAACACATCTGGGTGTGCCGTTTTCAAATGGTGTTAATTATACATTAAAGATGAAATTCAAATCAGGTATTTGCTAGCTGTTGGAACACCCTGTGTGACACTAAGGTTTGAAAACTACTGATGTAGTTCTCATTTTACGGAGAGGGAAACTGAGACCCTCCCATTCTTGTGGGAATCCAAAACTATTTGAAAAAAAAATTTTTTTAAACCTTTTTGGGAGATGTTTTTATACTCTTTTGTCATGATATAGTTTGAGCCCCCAAAAGTTGTGAAACTTTCATACCCTCGTACCCTTCACCCAGCTCCTGCCAAAGGTCGTTTCATAGTCTTGATATCTCTGTCAGCACAGAGCCCGACATGGGGCTTGAACTCACGAATAGCCATGAGATCATGACCTGAGCCAAAGTCGGACGGTCAACCGACTGAGCCACCCAGGCGCCCCCATATGGTGACCCCGTTTATCTGGCATTCTCTAAAAGACAGTGACAGTGACAGGAAGTACATCAGTGCTTACCAGGGTTTAACAGGAGGGGGAGGGTTTGACTGCATGGAGGTGATATGAGCCAATATTGTGGGGTGCTGGAAACATTCCGTGTCCTGATTGGGGTGGTGGTCACCCAAATCTATACCTGTGTTAAAATTCACAGAACTATACACGGAAAGAAAAAAAAAATCTCATTGTATTATAATATAAAAAACCCATTCTATATTAAAATTCTAGTTGATTCTTATTATTTGCTGTAGTTGTGTTCTATAGTTACCCTAACCGTTGAATTACAGAGCTCCTAGGCGAAAAACAAGGTTGGGTCTCTTGAGCCTCTGCTTATGACATTTTCATCAATGCATAACCTTATGTGTGTTTCTGTTTAAAGACATTTTATTTAACATATATTGTCGATTCGTTAGCGCTGAACTCCGCCAATAGCATTGTTACTTATGCCTGAACAAACCTTACCCAACACACCAGTGTTCTCTGTAAGGATGTCACAGCCTTCCTGCCTGTAGAGCACTAGACGTTGCTTCGGCACTTTGCTTGGGGCCGTTTTATTATTGTTAATTTTATTAAGAAATGTCTGTGCCCAACGTGGGGCTCGAACCCATGACCCCAAGATCAAGTCACATGCTCTACCGACTGAGCCCGCCGGTTGCCCCTGCTTGGGGGCTGTTTTAAACAGTTTGAGGGGTGCTTGGGTGGGTCAGTGGGTTAAGCGTCTGACTTTTGATTTTGGCTGAGGTCATGGTCTCATGGTTCATGGGATTGAGACCCTCATGGGGCCGTGTGCTGGCAGCATGGAATCTGCTTAGGCTTCTCTCTCTCTCTCTCTCTCTCTCTCTGTTCCTCCCCTGCTCTCTCTCTCTCTCTCTCTCTCACACACACACTCTCTCTCTTTCCCCTAAAATAAATAAACATTAAAAAAAATGAACAGTTTGAAAGCACCAACAAAAGCCACACACAGTGTGTAAAACGTGGCACACAACAGACCATGAAGACCTTTGCTCAGAGAATGAGAACAGAATTGAGGAGGCAGAACATCGCCTTGGTTTGCTTGACGTCAGCTGGGAAGGTGGTGTCCCATGACCCAAGTTTCTTGCCCCTCTGCGCATGTCCCTGAATGACCAGGAAAACGTATCGAGTATTGATTTCCGTGTGAAATTTGAGCCAGCAGGTAAATTACAAACACTGAACTTGGGAATAATGAGATCTACTGTAATCACCTCCGTGTCGCTGTGTTTCCCACGTCCCCGAGGACCTAAGTGTGATGCCATTCTGGTCGTTGTGCTGTTAGATGAAAACTTCTGCGTGTTCTCACTAGCTTTTAGCTGCTTTTCCTTGTTTCCTAGTAACCTAGAATTTGGTGACAATGTTCGTCGGTGGGGTCGATGTCCGCCTGTGGCACGGGGTACCCAGAGGAGCCCTGTCATCTAACAACTAGTGTCCTCTGTCGTGGGCTCTGGGACACTGTATCGACTTTTTCTCTTCCCCTGTTTTCTCTGTTCTCTTGCTAGAACCCCCGGCACTTGGAAGCGGAACTCCTTCCTGCCTTGGTCCTGTCGTTACGTATCATTTCTCTCTAACTTCCGTGTCTTGGTCTTTTTCCTTTGCCTTCTGGGATATTTCCTCTACTGTATCTTTCGGGCTTTCTATGTCATCTTCCACTCCTACTCTCATGTTTTTTAATTTCCCAGGGCTCTATTTTTGTTATCTGGATTAAGAAAATGCCGCCTGATTCTTATTTTGTGGATGCAATACTTTCTCTTCTCTGAGGATGTTGATGTTGGGGGGAGGGGATTTTTTTCCCTCTCACCGAGTTGTGGTTTCCTCCGTGTGGCCTCACACTTCTCTGTTCAGCTGTTTTTGCCTTGGCCAAGGTCCCGTGCTCCTTGGCTACCCAGCCTTCCTGTAGAAAGAGGCACGAAAGCGCTGATTGGCAGTTCTGAGCGCAGGGGGGAGGCTTGGCTGCTTGTCAAGCCTGAGCACCATTGTGTCCTTGCCTTCACCTCCTCACACCCACAGGTTTCCTTTTTCTTTGCTGGGCAGATTTCCCAGAGAATACGTGCCACCCAGCTGCTGGACGATGGCCGCCATCTTGCCTGTGGTCTTGGGAGGTGGTGGTGGGGGGAAGGTCAAGGGACCTCAGCAATCAGTTTGTAACCCTTCTCTTGTCCTCTCTATTTTCAGTTTAGTCCCTGTGCCTAAAGCTCCCTGTCCAGAGACCTTACCTAACAAAAGGCACTTTGCAGATGTGATTCAATGAAGGGTCTTGAACTGGGGAGATTGCCCTGGGTTGCCTGGGTGAGCCCAGTGCAATGACAGTGACCTCACAAAGGGGAGGCAGGAGGGTCAGAGTCACAGAAGGTGTGGTAATGGACAAAGAGGTCAGAGAAGGACCTTCAAGCTGCTGGCTTTGAAGATGGAGGAAGAGGCCACAATCCAAGGAATGTGGATGGAACAGATGGGAAACGGATTCTCTCCTAGAGCCTCCAGAAGGATCCAGCCCTACCAACACCTTGGTTGGTGGACTTCTGACCTGCGGAACTGTAAGATAATGAGCCACTTCGTGTTTTAAGCCACACAGTTGGTGGCAACTTATCACAGCAGCGGTAGGAAACTACTACACCCCTCCTGGCACATTCATCTCAATTCTTCCTGATCTGGGCATAGGTCTGTTCTTTGGGTCCTCCTTTGAATGAGGTCCAACACCTCCCAAAGGGACCAGCCCAGTGAGACTGCGTTTGGACTTCGGGGCACCTGGACTATAAGATCCTCATGGCTGCAAGCCTCTAAGTTCATGGCAATTTGGCGGAGCAGCGGGAGGAAACTGACGTACTTCCCTCGGCTTTGGCACGCACAGGGCATTTTAGTACCGTGTGCCTGGGATGAAAAGGTTGGCGTGGAGACATTCTCGAATAACTCACTAACTTAATAAATAACTCAAAAGGAAGCCCGCAGCCTGCAGGAAAAAAGTCAGCTTTTATTGTACCAGGATCACTTATAGGGTTTTTGAAATGTATGCACATCCCCGCGCTCCTCGTAATGTCACAGAAATTGAACTAAAAGTGTGAGAGCCAGAGATCCTGTTGGGTCAGCACGAATGTCTGCCCGCAGGACTTGAAAGGTTCCCAAGACCTCCTGTAGTCGCAGGACATGAAGTCGGTGTTAACAAGGCCACGTCCAGGAGGTGTCCGAGGCAGAAGGAAGGCGCGCAGTGAGAGCCACTGCTTTGAATCTCCTTTCCCACATCGCGAAGGTGACTTCTCGGTTGAAACATCACAACTGACTTCCACTTTTGATTTTTACCAGAGATTTTGCCTTCCTCTTCATTTTTTTTTTTGTTGTTGGCAGTTATGTGACATACTTTTTTTCCAAAAGAACTTATTCAGCACTTCAAGGTGTCATGACTCTTTACTCCAGTGTCCTAGTATATTTGGCTCAAGTTAAAAAGAAAAAAAAAAGGGGGGGGTTGACTTTGGTCCGTGCACTTGGCTGACCAGGCCTAGAATGAAAAAGAAAAAAAGAACAGAATTGACTAAGAAAAGTCACTGAGTTCTCATAGCGGCTCATTTTTGGCCTAAGTTCCACATATTTATTCCTTGTTTGTTTGGTTTTTTTTCTTAATGGCCTCCTACTTGGGAACTGCTTACGAGACACATGAATAACCTAGTTTAGGCTCTGGATCGTGTCGTGGGTTGAACTGAATCCCCCTCTAAGATATGTTGAAGACTTTACCCCTGGTACTTGTGAATGTGACCTTATTTGGAAACAGGGTCTTTGCAGACGTAAGTAAGGATGAGGTCAGACTGGAGGAGGGTGGGCCCTTAATCCAACAGGATTGGTATCCTCATAAGAAGAGAAGAGACACAGACAGGCACACACACACACACACAGGAGAATGCCGTGTGGGGACAGAGGCAGAGATCGAAGAGACACCGCTACAAGCCAAGGACGCCACGGATTGCGGGCAGCACCAGCAGCCAAGAAGTAGGCACGGTCAGATTCTCCCCTCCAGTCTTCAGAGAGAACACGACCGTGCTGCCATCTTGGTTTTGGATTTCCAGGCTCCGGCCCCGTGAGAGAATTCATTTCTGCTGTTTTAAGCCACTCAGTTTGTGGCTTAATGTTATAGGAGCCACGGGAAATGAATACAGCTCATCAACCACAGCGCTCTTGACATTGGGGCCAGATAATTCCTTGTCACGGGGGCTGCCCTGTGGATCGTAGGATGTTTAGCAGGATCCCTGGCGACCACCCACTGGAAGCCAGTGGGACCTGCCCATTTGCGACAGCCAAAAGTGTCTGCAGATATTGTCAAATGTCCCCTGGGGGCCAAATCACCCCTGTGATTGTGGTTGAGAGCCACTGGTTTCTCATTTAGGAATCTTCTGTCCATTGCAGTTGTAGGGGTGTAGCCAGTCGCGCCGATTATAACGACCCCTGTTCATTCTTTTGACCGATAAACCACTTTCTAGTTGCCGACGGCTCTGGGTGCAGTGTTTCTTTCCCACACAGCATCCTCAAGTTCTGCGCTACCTCCTGGCGCGTTTCTCCCCTCTGGGTAATGGGGGGACTTGGATTCTCTGCGTTTCCCTCCTTGGGCCACACAGGAGGCCCATTAGGCAGCCATGCTTGAATGTTCAGAACCACACCTGCAGACCCCTGCCTTGCACCGTCTCGGGGGCACAACTTGGTAAGAGTGCAGATTTCTGGGCGGAGAATGTTGGCTCTGAATATACAAGGGTGGGACCCCAGACTATGTATTTTCACCAGCCTCCCCAAGTGACTGCCATGGGAGATACACAAGGTGCGTGAACTGCTGGCTCAGGGAACAGAAAACACCATGAATTTTGTTGTGCTCGTTTCTGCCCTTCGTATACATTAGAGAGGACCTTCTGGGTCACACTTATGTTGTACAGTCCCTTCAGACTGTTTGTAGACATTTGTCCAAGATTTATTTAAATTTTTAAAGAATTTTAAGTTTACTTATTTTGAGAGAGACACAGCACGAGTGGGGAAGGGGCAGAGAGAGAGAGAGAGAGGGAGAGAGAGAATCCCAAGCAGGTTCCGTGCTGTCAGCACAGAGCCCGAAGCGGGGCTCAAACTCACGAACCGTGAGATCCCAACCTGAGCCGAAATCAAGAGTCAGACGCTCAACCAACTGAGCCACCCGGGTGCCCCTGTCCAAGGGGCCTGTTTAGAGGGAGGCTCAAGGCTGGGGGAGAGGAATGGTGAGGATTAGCAGTCAGTCCCTCTGAAATGATTCAAAGCCACTTACTCCCTTGGATCCCACCGGCCGCAGGTAGCAGAGAACATAAGTGATGGTGGATGCCAACCTGAAGGTGGCTGTGGCTGATTCTGAAGAAGCCTGGACGCAGGTCGCCTGTCCAGGGACAGGCTGCGTCACGCGTCCCCCGGAGACTGGGCTTTCCCCAACCTTCTGCCCCAGCTGGCCCAGCACCTGGCTTTTGTCTGTAAGTTGGTCACCTGATTCTTTTCCAAACGGCCCTAGCTGCTCACGTCACTTGCTGGTAGGAGCGTGTCCGCAGACGAGAGGCACAGAGGTGACTAGGGGGCAGGGGGGTGCATGGCACCCGAGGACTTTGTTCCCTTCTTACAGTGATGCCGTTGCTGACGGGGACCCAGGCTCCCACTCCTCCAGCCAATCCCCCTTACAGTGTTCCAGTGAAATAAGAGATAAAAACCATGTCAGTGAAAGGAAATAATTTTGAACTTCGTGGTAAAAAGATTTTCTGGACAAGTCTAGATTTTATGCCAGTGAAGACTTGCCAACGTCCGTTTTCTGTCTTCCCGTAGGACGTCGCATTGTGTCCCGAGCCCACATGGGATGGAGAGAGAGGCCTGACTGAAACAAAGTCAAGTCAAGCAAAACTCACCAACTAAATACAAGAGTACACGAAAAAGTGCCCCAGTAACTAAGGACATAAAGATAAAGACAATTAAAGCTTAAAGGAAACTTAGGGATCCTTTTTCTAAAAAAAAAAATTCCTTCTGTTGATATTATCTTTACCTTAACTTTCTCTTTTTTTTAAGTTTATTTATTTTGAGAGAGAGAGAGAGAGAACGAGTGGAAGAGGAGCAGAGAGAGGGAGACAGAGGATCCCAAGCAGGCTCCTTGATGTCAGCTCGGACCCCAACCCATGGGCTACAGCTAGAGCCCATGACGTCATGGGCTCCAACCCATGAACCGTGAGATCACGACCTGAGCTCAGATCAAGAGTTGGACACTTAACCGACTGAGCCACCCAGGTGCCCCTAGGGCTCCTTTTAAAAAGAGATTTTTAGGGGCGCCTGGGTGGCTCAGTCGGTTAAGCGTCCGACTTTGGCTCGGGTCATGATCTCATGGTTCATGGGTTCGAGCCCCGTGATGGACTCTGTGCCGACAGCTCCGAGCCTGGAGCCTGCTTCGGATTCTGTGTCTCCCTGTCTCTCTGCCCCTCTCCCCACCTTTCTCTCTCTCTCTCTCAAAATAAATTAACTTAAAAAAAATAAAGGGGATTTTTAGGGGCACTGGGGTGGCTCAATCAGTTAAGTATCTGCCTCTTGATTTTGGCTCAGGTCATGATCTCATGGTCCCCAGATCGATCCCCACATCCAGCTCTGCATCAGACTCCGCAGTGAGCGTGGAGCTTGCTTAAGATTCTCTCTCTCTCTCTCTCTCTCTCTCTCTCCCTCCCTCCCTCCCTCCCTCTGCTCCTCTTTCCTGTTCATGTGCTCTTTCTGTCTCTCTAAATCAATCAATCAATCAATAGATAAATAATAAAAAAGGAATTTTTAACTGTGTATGTGTGGGGATGTGCATGCATTTTGGGAAATTTTGATTGTACAATTTATTTAACCCATTACAGTCAAAACGTATCGTTTCGATAGGTAGTCAATATTAAAAATTACTGATGAAATCTTTTATATTCAAATTTTTATCAATATTTGGAGACGCAGATATATACTTCTGAAGACTGTTCACGATTTTCTTGCTGCCCAGAATATCTCCCCATTTTAATGGTATAAACATGCATTTTTCTTTTGGAGAAATTGGATCTCCTGTGTTGCAGGAAGTCTTGGTAGGATCATTAACGAAGATGCCCTTCCTTCCCAAGCCAAGGGACTGATCAGACATTCATCTCCTCCCTGTCCTGCTGGAGACCAAGGACGGGGCTCCTTCCTTCCAGGGACTGGACTCTCAGCTGTCAGTCAGGTTGTTTTTGTGACCTTGTCTATCAGTCAGGTGAGAGCCCTCTTCCTGATTCAAAAATAGTTGCCTCTTGCTATATTTTCACAAGGCCGAGAGAGAGACAGAGAGAGGGAGAGAGGGAGAGAAATTCTCTTGTGTCTGTTTCTGTTAGGGCACTAATCCCATTCATGGGGGCTCCCCCATCATGACCTAATGACCTCCCAAAGGCCCCACCTTCAAATACTCTAATACTGGGAATTAAGGTTTCAGCATATAAGTTTGGGGATGGGGACACAAACAGTCCATAGCAGCTATCTAGAACTGCTCTGTTTAAGACGGCAGCCACCAGCCACTTGTGGCCACTGAGCTCTTGAAATGTGGCTAGTCCAAACTGAAATATTCTGTCAGGGTGAAATACACACCAGGTTTTGAAAAACACGGTACAAAAAAAACCAAGAATATAAAAGATTTCATCAGTAATTTTTAATATTGACTACCTATCGAAATGATACGTTTTGACTGTAATGGGTTAAATAAATTGTATAATCAAAATTATTTCATGTGTTTGTTTTTACTTGTGTAAACATATAGCTACCGGAAAGCTTTAAATGACCCAGATGGATGGTATCGTATTTCTAGGGAGAGTACTAGTTTATACCCTTGCACCTGTCAGTTAAGGACAGTGGTTAAGGCATTTCTAGCTCTACCCGATCCCAGGCGAAACTTGCATCAGAAGCTTGAGGTGGACAAAGACCCCAAGTGCTTGGGTGTCAGGAGTGGGAACACACTGGGGGTCTGTGTGCAGGTAAACAGGAGGCATTCACGGGGGTACAGCGGTATGCTGACGTCGTCTGCTCTAATCCGTGTCCTACTTGTCCCATGAGTTAGTTATATTTTCATTTATACAAACTTTTTTTTTTTAAAACAAGAGATCATCGGGGGCGCCTGGGTGGCTCAGTCGGTTAAGCATTCGACTTCAGCTCAGGCATGATCTCACGGTTCGTGGGTTTGAGCCCCGCATCAGGGTCTGTGCTGATGGCTCAGAGCCTGGAGCCTGAGAAGGATTCTGTGTCTCCCTCTCTCTCTGCCCTGTCCCTACTCATGCTCTGTTTGTCTCTCTCTCAAAAAATGAATAAACATTAAAAAAAATAAAAATAAAATAAAACAGGAGTTCATTGTAAGCAATAATATTGTGGCATCTCAGGCTTGGTACACTAATAATATTTCTTTATTTAATATATTTTTGAGAGAGAGAGGGTGCAAGTGAGTGAGGGGCAGAGGTGGGGGGGGGAGAGAAGCGGGGCTCACCTGGGGCTCATGTTTTGCCCAAAGTGGGGTTTGAGCCCACCTGATGTGGGACTCAAATTCATGAACTGTGAGATCATGACCTGAGCCGAAGTCATGCTTAACGACTGAGCCACCCAGGCGCCCCATCTCTAAGACACATTAAAATAAACACAAAACAATTAAAACAGAATCATGTTTATCTCCTGTCCCACCTGTGGTGCACATTTTAGAACATTCTGGCAAAAGCCAATGTTTGTTAATCTTCAGCAAAGGAATTCATTTGAAAGAATAGTTCATCATTCTCTGATATGTGTAATTATGACTTTCCTTCTCTTTGATTTTATGAAGCCATTTGAATTCCTCCGATGTGTTCCTTTGACACTTAATGCAATGTTTATGCAACAATCATAAAAATTAATTGTCTTCCTTCTTGAAACTATTTAAAATCCTCATCCTTGGCTTGCCTTATTGACATGTGCACATTAAAGTATGACTATGTGACAATAATAATTTTACAACAATGAATAAATGTCAAATTAATTATGTTAAAATAGTAATTTGTCTGCCTCCTTTCAAATGTATATAATTATTAATTTGGGGGAAGTGTGCAGGAAATATTAAGTATATTGTTAGAGCTGAGGTTCAGTCTCTGAAATGGTGTTTGTTTTTTCTTCTGAAATGAATTATTTGGGAGTTTCCTTTTTTGTCCAAATCTGTTCCTTGATGGCCAGTGAGTTTTAGGGAAATTCCACACTAGGTCTTACATTTCAAACCAGTGGCTAGGAGGTGTCAATGGCCATATGACCAGAACTTTCTGTTCATGGAAACTTTGTAGGTTTTCTTGATGTGGGTAGGTGGGGGGGGGGGGGGGGTTGAGAGAGGGGGCAGGTTTTTTCCCCTGATGATAAGGATTGTACCATCTTCCACTTTTGTTTGTTTGCCAGAAGAGCTATGCAGCTAAAACTAGAAAGCACGTATGGTTCTTTTAATTTTTCAAATATTGTCTTCAATATACATCTTTAGAGAATCCTTCCCAATTAGGCTTAACACTTCTGGTAGTATCCTGTCTTCATCTCAGGTGGTATAAAGAGATGAACTGAATCTCTCTCTCTCTTTTTCCTGTTTTGTAATTATACTTAATTTAGAAATTTTACACAAATAATTTTCCATGCCTGTATTTTCACAGTATCCTGTAAGCGGATTCTGTGAAAAGCCCTGTGGCAGTATGTGGGGTTTGTGGACAGAAATGGGGACCCTGGCCGGTTGAGGTTTAGCTCCCCAATGCCCCTACTGTAATATGGTCATATTGCAGAATTTCTTACTAGAAATTACAGGGCCCAACGTTCGGCATGATTTTCCTGAAGGCCTGGGAAACAGGAGACAATGAGAGCTGTTCACGGTGGGCGTGTTTTGGGCAAACCGCTCCTCTCTCTCCTAGGCTAGGACTTGCCTCTGAGCGGTATCTCTTTCTCTTCCTTCTCCCTTCTTTTCTTCCACCCGCATTCCCCCTCTTAGAAGGCAGGCTTGGGACTCGGAGCCCAGCAAATGGAGGGGTGGGTCCTGTCCTTACTTAAATTTTTGCTATGGGTTCATCATGGAATTTTCGCATCAACTTTGATTTTAAAAAGTACCGCATTAAATATTATTTATCTTGATTAGTGAGCTCTTTGGTGCCACCTTAAATTTTCCACCTGCGGTGAATGCTTCCCTTGCCTCACCTTAATCCCCTGCCCTACCCTGCCCTGAGCTCTTTCCTGAGAAACTAAAGGACTTGCCCCAAAGTCTTGATGGTACCTGATAATTACTGGATCTGAGTAATGAGTATATGGGGCATCATACCATCTACGAATGTTTGTATTTTTCCAATAAAAAAACACAACAAATACAATACACATACATGTATCTTTATATATAATAGAGAAAAGTTTGTTATATTGCTTGATATATATTATATGTAAATATAAGTATTAATAATAACATTTTTTCCTTATATTAAAATTCCACATTTACATCGTAAAAATTTGGAAAACAGTTGTCCAGGAACAATGAAAAAGATGAACGTTACTCTTAAATTCCACATTCAGAGGGTTACTGATAACATTTTTATGTATCTGTCTCATCTTTTGCTTGTGCGTGTGTGTGTGTGTGTGTGTGTGTGTGTGTCTGTCCATGAGACACACCAACCAGAGGCAGAGGAGGACATCAGTTGGAAAAGCCCATTAGCAGGGCGATTTACGCCTTCAAAATTGGAGATCGCTATTTTATAACATATGCAACTGACACCTTTCATTCTTGCTTTTACTGTATGATGTCATTAACCACTCATAAAAGGCTTACAAATAAGTGTTTGCGTCTCGTTCTGATCCCAAAAGGAATCCATGTTAATTTCAGAAAAAATCCCATGTTGGTATGTGAATGCGTGCTACCAAATCATCACTACACTAGACATGCTATGTTGCATTATATACTTTTACATAACAAGAAATCACAAATATTTTTCCGTGTCAGTGATATGCCATCATCTCTAACGGCTACCTGGCATTCCATCAGGTGAATCCAGATTAGCGTGTCCGTTTGAGATCGCAGGCTGTGTCTTCTTGACTGCCTGGGTCCGTTCCCTGCTGTAGTTCTTACCAGCTGTGGATCGGGACACGTTATTGGAATGACTCGTGTCTCTGCCTCCTCACCCGTAAAGGTAGAAAGTTGTAGTGCATACCTCGTGGGTTGTTAAGGAGAGTACGTGAACCAATGTCCATTAAGCCCTTGGAACAATGCTAAGCATACTGTAGGTAACCCATAAAGGTTTAAAAATCAATTGGTTATCTAATCCTCTCTGACGAGATGTTTATGTTGTATCCCACTCTGTTATTTATTTATTTATTTATTTATTTATTTATTTATTTATTTATAACAGTCCCAAGGTCACCTTATTAATCTTAGAAACACTATTTTCAAAGACAAAACCTTCAATAAGCAATACATAAATATATTACTTGTATAATTTGAACTTAAAATATACAAAGCAGTTATGTGTTTTGTTTAGGGATGTACTCACATCCCTGGAACCCAGTCTTTTTTATTTTTATATATTTTTTATTTTAGAAAGAGAGAGAAAGTGTGAGTGGGGGAGAGGGGCAAAGGGAGGGAGAGAGAAAGAGAGACAGAGAGAGAGAGGGAGGAGAGGGAGAGAGAATCCTAAGCACACTTCATGCTTAGCGTGGAGCCTAACTTGGGGCTCAATCCCAGGACCCTGGGAACATGACCTGAGCCAGAATTGAGAGTCAGATGTTCAACTAACCGAGTCACCCAGACCCCCCCTCCCCTCCCTGTTTTTTAAAGTAGTGCTGTGAGCATCATCTTTTTCTTAGGTGAAATTCTTGGAAGTGGAAATACTGGACTGAAGAACACAGATGTTTGTAAAGCTCATGATATACAATACAGAAGTGCTCTCTAGAAAGGTTGTGTGAACTTCTGTTCCTGCCATCAGTTGAAATATTTTCAGTACCCTTTTTGCCAAGTTAGATAGTAGTATTATTGTCATTATTATCTTACATTTCTTTCACTAGATATTTGTCTTTTCCCTTTCCTAGTCCCTGGTACACACGCCTATTTTAGTATGATCCCCCTGAATCTCATGTAAATGACATTTTTTTCATTCATTACTGAACGAGTGTTTAGACGAAGTGAGTATTGTTTAAAGTGGTAGTGTCTTTTGTTTAAGTAACACAGGTAAGAGTGAATGTTCTTTCCCTCCTGTCTTGCTCACTGCAATAGCCATGAACACGTTGTTTGGTATTCTTCTGGACCCTTTAAATAATCATTTAAAAATAATACGATGGCTGGTATGTTCTTGTTGTAAAAATGCAAACAATATTCAAATGTATCTATGAGTTCTTATTTCTGGAGGACATCTTAGTATTCTCATTAGTATTCTCTGAATGCAGAATGCTTTTTATGTTTACCACTAGGACACGGATATGTCCACACGGGTATATGCTGATCTGTTCAATTTTTCAAAATGTCTGCAAAGCACTCTCTGTCCTGCTTATCTGACTCTAGTCAAAATTGATTAGCTATTCCCTATTGATGGACGATTGTCTCCAATTTGTTAATACTGTAATTTGGTATATTCAACACCTTTTTACCTATATTTTTGCTTATTTGTATGTGGATAAATAGCTCAGTGTCCAGTTGTTGGGGTGATTTGTTTAAAAATACTAATGCAGTCAGTAAACAAAGCCAGATAAAGTTAAGATTTGAGACAATACAGTTGTAATCTCTCTTCTTCCCCCAGTGGTTGACTGAGGTATTCCAGCATAAATAATAAATGTGCTTAATTAAAAATGAAAATTAACCAAGCAAAAGAAGCCCGGCTTCAGTTTTAAATTCTTATTTACAAACGTTAATTGTGTCTTGTTTTTTTTTTTTTCCTGCCTTCACTGTGAACTTTAATTTTTAACTGTAACCCAAACCACCTTTAAAACAAATCATTTATTCCAAAGGTTTGCGATGTCATAATTGCCTGGTTATTTGGATGATGGATGTGTCATATCTGAAAACAAACTAGTTATCTTGCAAAATTTATTTCAACATGCATTATCCGAACCACCAAAGATGGGAACACTGCATGGATAAATATGATAAAAACCATGATGGATTTAGAAGCCTGATGCTCAGGTTTGGTATTTCGTCATTTTTATTATATTGTTGGGTCAAAAATGTAGAAGGCCAGCAAAGGAACCGTTAATGTGCCTTTTGGAGGTTTTTTTTTTTTTCTTCCTTGACTGGGAAGCAGGTAATTCTAGCCTAGAAGTGCTCAAATGCTTTACAAGTAATAGGAACCAAGTGGGAAAAGCATGTTTTATATTTTCATGCTGACATCCTCATAGAAAAAAAAAAAATTAAAGATTCAGAACACTTGGCTGTGATTCAGTACCTAAACACTTCCTGGTGTTTTTCAGAATTCCCTAGAGACCCATAAATGCTTCTGTGCTAGAGGTACCATTGTTGCCTCACACTTGGGACAGTTTATCAAACTAACGAGCTCAAGAGTGATGCTATTTCGGGTTCAGCTCCACCAGGGAGGGACGGAGAGAAAACAAAACCAAAATTCAGACAGGAGCGTAATCCTAAGGGCCAACGTGACAAAAAATTTATTAACTCATACGCACCAAATCTTACCCAGAGTAATACTCTCGGTGGAGATTTGACTCTACAAATCTTATGCCCTTTCCTCAAGTCAAAGCCTTTATGGATGAAGCAGTGGTTTTTACCCTGGGTGATGCTTATGGGTCGCGACTTAAAAAAAAAAAAAAAAAAAAGTACTGTGTGGCTTTCTCCAGGAACAGAATATTTGCAAATAGCTGGGGAAGAGGTAGAATGTGTTTTTCTCTTGTTAGGCGCCTAATGCTTCGTTTCTAAATTAACAGAAGGGGGAGGAGGTTCTAAAATTCATTTAGAGAGACTTTTCCTTTCCTTTGGGATTTGGGTGACGGGTAAGACTGGGGGGAAATGGTGAGTTTCTGTGTCCACTTGTATCGGGACGTGAGCTACTCATGGGATGCCTGGGGGGGTTCAGTCGGTTGAGTGTCTGACTTCAGCTCAGGTCATGATCTCACGGTTGGTGGGTTCAAGCCCCAGGTCGGGCTCTGTGCTGACGGTGTGGAAAGACTGGAGCCTGCTTTGGATTCTGTGTCTCCCTCTCGCTCTTCCCCTCCCTCGCTCACACTCTGTCTCTCTCAAAAAGAAACGTTAAAAACATTTAAAAAAAAGTTCAAAAAAGATCATGAGATAATACATAATGAGAAAAGAAAATGGAGCTTATATAAATGTGTATTTCTTTTTTTTTTTAAATATTTTTATTATTTTTGAGACAGAGAGAGACAGGGCATGAGCAGGGGAGGGGCAGAGAGAGAGGGAGACACAGAATCTGAAACAGGCTCCAGGCTCCAAGCTGTCAGCCCAGAGCCCGACGCGGGGCTCAAACTCACAAACCGTGAGATCATGACCTGGGCTAAAGTCGGACACTTAACCAACTGAGCCACCCAGGCACCCCTATGAATGTGTATTTCTTAAAAGCTTTGTTACCTATGCTTTTCTAGGTGAAATCAGACACGTGTTGGACGCACTTGTATTGATGGTAACCTAGCATGTGATCTGAACTGGAAAGGCCCGCTTGCCTCACGCAATGCTGAATCATTTTCAAATTCAACGGGTGTTGGAATGGACTCTTCACATATTATCAATCAAACCTGAAAACATTTTCTCACAGGTGACTTACTCCAGTTTGGTTTTACTATTCCCAACATAACCAAATTTGAATTTTTGAGTTGTAAAATGGTTACGTTAGCGTTACAAATTTGGGTTCTTTTTTCTTTGTTTTCATTTTGTCTCTTCTCCCCGCCCTCTTCCTCCCCACCCCTGTCCTTTGTCAGCAACTTCACAGAAGCAAGAGGCCTTCTGTATTAATTATATTATCTGCTTCTTTTTGAAACTTCTCTTTGGGGCACATTTTCCACATATAATTAGAACGAGGCATGAAGCGATTTTAATTAGTCCTATACTGTTTTCTTGTTTTACGGGAGGAAAACCAAAGCAGCACAAACAAATGAAATCTGTTGATATTTCTTACCCTTTAGATCTGTGCCCAAGAGAAGACATTTTTCCTGGAATGGCATTACAAAAAAAAGAAGAAGAAAGAAAGAAAGAAAGAAAGTCAAGTATAATGTATGTAACTCTTGTGTTCTTGGTTACATTTTTTTTTTAAACCTTAAGACATTATTATTTACATTGATGTTTGAAGTCTTTCCTCTTGAGGAACTAACTATTACTTTTTTCATAACGGCCTAGGTAGGCTTCAACAGTAATATTTTGTGAATGATGATGGCAAAATTTATGTTCTTGGAACTTCAGACTGTGATTTATTCTATTTTGAACCTGAACACGAACGATTCTTTCCCAACGGAATGGCCATGCCTCACATTTACCCTAGCCACACCATCAACGAATTTTGTCTTAAAAAACCATGGTTGCCTGATCATGTTTTTATCATCAGTAATTTCATCTGAGTCACGAAGACCACGGATTTCCTCACGCTCCGCATACACTTACTTATTTACCTTTTTGCTTGATACTTTGGGGAAGAAGAATTTGGATTTAGGATAAACTTAAAGCCTAGGTGTGCAATGAAGTGTGTGTATATATATATATACACCAGAGAACCGTAAGATGCTACGGCATGCGTCTGTCGTCGCCCAGGTTGGAGTGGTGAGCGGGGATCACCATCCACTTTTTAAAAACTGGGAACCGTGGGTTCAGAGAGGTTGAATGACTTCGTGGCCCAAATCTCACAGCGAATAAATGACAGAGCCGTGATCCGTTCTCACAGCTTTTACCTCTGCTTTGGAGGCACATCTTCAAAGGTAATTTCGATTTCCTTTAGTGGCAAAAAGCTTGACTTCAGTAGCAAACAGCCTCATGTTTGCATCTCGGCCAATGGCCTGAACGTTGAGCTTTATGAATGGGGAGATAGTAGTATCTATAAATCGGGGTAATAATACCTATGAACGGGGACAGTAATGCCTACTCCAAAGGACTGTTGTGAGGACCATGTAAGGTGATGATCTCGGAAAGCATGTAGTGTAGGGCTTGGCATGCAGTACGTGCTCAATAAGCGTAATTCCAAATGAGTAGCCACAACATTAAAATTCAAGCTCTCTAGATAACTGTATGGGCGAGTCTAATAGAAATAAAGTTCCTTAGTAATGGAATGGCTGGTAAGACGGAGAAGAACCCTCAGAACAACAGCCCACGCTGGGTTTAACCAGGATGTATGATCAGGTGGCTGGGCCTTTCCTATACTGGGTGCCCGCTTCCCCTGACCCCTTTGGAGCCACAGGGGGTACTCACGTCCCCTCCTTACTGGGGGGGGGGGGAGACCAAGGGCGAATTGGCACAGCTGTTCCCCCTGAAGATTTTTTGCAAGACTGTTGAGTCAGGACCTTGAGCGATCAGATTTATTGCATGTAAAGAATATGAGGCAACAGGATGGGGTGGACAGAGCCGAGGTCTTGGAATTTGAATCCCGAATCCTCCCCTTTCTGGCTCTGTGACTTTAGACCAGTGGCTTAAACTTCTGAGCGACAATTTTCTCTAGTGCCTGGGTTTGTGGGTGTCCAGCTTCCCCTTCAATACTTTTGTGAGTCTCTGGGAGACTTTGATCCAGATACCATCTGCTGGAAGAGGAGTAAGGAGAAGTCTTGAAAAATGAAGTCTACTCAAAAGGTTCTTTCAAATGGGAGGAGATGATCTTCAAGCTAGAAGAGATTGTGATACCTTAATGGATGAGTCTGTTTACTTTTTCCCTACTGCGGGCTCCAGACTTGGGCTGCCCAGGGGAACCATCTGTGATGATGTACGTGGCCTATGTCTGCACTGTCCAAGATGGTAGCCACTAGCTACGCGGGCTGTGGGGTGCTTGAAATGTGAATTAGTGTGACCCAGAAAGTGAATTTGTAATTTTACTTAAATTCAGTTAAGTACAATGCAATCGATATAGTCACATGTGGCTCATGGCTATTGTGTTGGAAAACTAAGCTCTAGAGGAAAAAAAAGGCAGTTATAGAAAATAAGGATGCTCTCCTTACTTGGAGTGCTAGAGTTTCAATCAGTGATCCTGAAACGTTTGGCTGTGACTTTATTTTTGAGCTTCTGGTGGGAGGGCGTACATTCAGACAAGGACCATGAGCCTGGACAGAAATGGTGAATAGAGAAGGATGGAAGGCAGTCCCCAGAAGCAAGAAACGGAGGGCCATGGGAAATGATCATTAGGGTCTGCTATGGACTGAAGGTTTGTGTCCTTCTACAGTTGACGTATTGAAACCCTCATCCTCGGGGCGCCTGGGTGGCGCAGTCGGTTAAGCGTCCGACTTCAGCCAGGTCACGATCTCGCGGTCCATGAGTTCGAGCCCCGCGTCAGGCTCTGGGCTGATGGCTCAGAGCCTGGAGCCTGTTTCCGATTCTGTGTCTCCCTCTCTCTCTGCCCCTCCCCCGTTCATGCTCTGTCTCTCTCTGTCCCAAAAATAAATAAACGTTGAAAAAAAAAAATTAAAAAAAAAAAAAAAAAAGAAACCCTCATCCTCAATGTGATGCTGTTTGGAGATGGTGGCTTTGGGAGGTCATTAGGTCATGATGGTGGCTTTGGGAGCTCTGAGGATGGGATTAGCACCCTTCTAAGAAAAGACAGGAGAGACCTTGCTTCTCTTCTCTCTCTTAGCCATGTGAGGACACGCAGAGAAGGTAGCAAGCCAGGAAGCGGGTTCTTACCAGACACCGGATCTCCTGGCGCCGTGACCTTGGATTTCTCATCCTCCAAAATGGTGAGAGATAAATGTTTCTGGTTTAAGCCCCCCAGCCTATGGTAATTTGTGAGGGGAGCCCGGATGGACTAAGACAGAATTCCTTCCTGGGTTATTAATTTTTTTATTTTTTATTGTTATTTATTTTTTTGAGGGGCTTGATGTTTATTCTTTTATTTTTATTTTTTTAAATATAATTTGTTGTCAAGTTGGCTAACCTACAGTGTATACAGTATGCTCTTGGTTTTGGTATTAATTTTTTTGAAGAGCCAAACCTCTTTGCAGAGAGGAAGTTGATCTTCGAGAGCAGGTCAGGGAAACACCCAGGAGAACCCAACATTTAGCCAGAAGAGAGGGAAGCCTACTGTTTTAAACCAAGAGTGGCTGGATTTAAGTCAGAAAGGACTGAAATGCCATAGTTAGCTAGTTTTAAGTTTTATTTCTGCAAGCCTTCCTCATCTGCCTGCCGGATTGACTCAGGGGTTGGAGAGTAGCACCCAAATCCATTGCAGAAAATAAGGGTACACTTCCCCTGCACATTCGAACATAACGTGCTAAATATATTTTTTACCTTGTTTACGATAATTGCGTATTTGTTTATTTAATTATTCAATTAATGTCTATCTTGCCCTCTTGACTGTAAGCCCCCCCCCCCCCCGCCAAGGGCAGGGGTCGTGTTTGCTTTCCTCACCTGTTGGATGAAGCGCAATTCTCTGCCTGTTCAGTGGCCCACACCCCGCAGTGCACAGCAAGTTAATATTTCTGTCCCCGTGTAGTAGGAGCCTTCTAAATACAGTAGCCACAATGTGTTTCCAGTCCCTGCCGCCTAACAGAGACTGTTGGATCCATTTGTCTGCTGTCCCGACTAATAGGAATTCTTACCTTTAGTAAGTTCAGCGGAATGAGCAGGACAGTTGGTTAGATCTCTAGCCAATTAAATCATGGAGTTTACCTAAAAATGAGAAAAACATATGATTTCTAGTATGGTCTGTATAGCTCGGTTTCTCCAAACTTCTACAAGACTTTGCCATGGATTTGCAACCTGTGAACTATTTTTTAATTATTTTCGCTAAATGAACTCATTTAAGTAAAGCGTTGTAGTAAAGTGTTTTAATAAAAATACCCAAAGGCCCTAGCATCCCCTTTGATTTGAATGTCTATAAAAGTACAGATTTGCTGTGTTAAAGTTCCCTGAATACACAGTAAAGTAAATGTATCCCTAGTGGAGTGTGGAATCAGCCTTTATGTCCCTTGAGTATGTAGCAGAGTTTGGGGACACCCCAGCTGCTTCAGTATTGAAGTGATGTTTTATAGATTGCCCCTGTTTGTGGCACGTGGGTGGTCAGGGGCTCTGTACTCAGAACTGTGTGGCCCCCTCCACAGAGGAAAGATGGCAGCCGGCTCGGGGGGCCAACTGGTCCCACTCGGCTCAAGGCTTTTCACCGCAAGTCCCAACTCCTGGGAACCCCCTCAGTTCTTGGCAAACCAAAATGACTTCAAGCCACCATCTTTTAGTGTATTTTTATTTTTTTATTTTTAAATTTTTTACTTATTTATTTTTTAAAGTTTATTTTTGAGAGAGACAGAGAGTGCAAGAGAGAGAGGGGCAGAGAGAGAGAGGTGAAGGGAGGGAGGGAGGGAGAGAGACAGAGAGAGAGAGAGAGAGAGAGAGAGAGAATCTGGAGCTGTCAACAAAGACCCAGGAACCCAGGAACCATGAGATCATGACCTGAGCTGAAATCAAGAGTCAGATGCTTAACTGACTGAGTCACCCAGATGCCTCTTAATTTTTATTTTTAAGAGAGAAAGTGTGAGCAGGAGAGGGGCAGAGAGAGAGAGAGAGAGAGAGGGGACAGAGGATCCACAGCGGGCTCTGTGCTGAGAGCAGTGAGCCTGATGCAGGGCTTGAACTCACGAGCAGAGAGATCATGGTCTGAGCCGAAGGCGGACACTCCACTGACTGAGCCACCCTGGCACCCCCAGCGGAGGGCACTGCGATGGAAACACCTGAGGGCCCAGGGCGGGCACCAACCAGGTTTACAACAGCCCCGGGCAACACGCTGACCCATCTTGAGTTTTGTTTTCTCCAATCATGTGAGAAGCTGGGGGTCAGTGAAGGCTTCCTAAACTGTGACTTTGGACCACTTAGCACTATGGGAGGTGACTCCGGTGCCACACTAGTTTCAAATGACGCTGAATCACAGTCAGATTCCTGACTCTCGTCCCGTCCTTCTGGAAACACGGACAAGAATGGCTCCATTGGGTGCTACTTTCTCCTGAACACCTGCAACCTTTCCTTTTCAAACAACACTGAGCAGGCTTCAGCCTCAGCACAAACCCCCGTTTCTAGAATGTAATCGCACTGTTTTCTTTGAATTGTATTTATTTGTGTCATTACATGTGATCTTGAGCTTCCTTTCAACAACAGTCAAGCTCGTCAAAGACAAACATTAAGTAAAAGACAGATGGGATGTTAATGTGGTAAGAGTGAAGGGGAGATGTTGCGTAAGATGACCCCTAAACTCTCTCCCGCTTCCAAAGTTCATTGTTTCTGTGTTTCTTTGAGAACCTTGTTGTTTTCATGAAATTCCTCCTGTTGACCTTTCTGGATTCTTAAACTGCTCGGTGTGTTGGGGTGTTAGAGTCTTTCCCTTTTCCCTGGACTGGTGTGTGCCAAATCGGGAGGAAACATGATCAATGGTTGTAGAAAGGTCGCCTGTCCGGGCCACTTTTCTGAAACGGGCTGTGGCAGGTTTCCTCAGCTCCTTTCTGTTCTGCCTTGAGAGGGATTTTAACTCGGTGTTTATCCTTGTCTGCGTCAGACCACAGGGAGGCGTTAGCAGATTTCGTGCTGAGGCCAAAGTTTTTAAAAGGGACAGAGGTGTCCCCATCTCGTCCGCATTTGAAGTCGTGTTTGCATTCACAGATTCCGAGACAAAGAAGGGCGTTTTGATAAGAAAAAGTGACTGTGGTCTCAAGCCTTGATGTGCTGTGGGAAGGAAAAGCGATTTGCAAGACTAACCGACTGCGTTTAACTTAATAGTTGAAAAGAAGAAATATAAAAGAATGCAGTGGCTTTAACCAAGAATGCTGTGACTCGAAGCAATATCATCTAAGCAGGGTCTATTTTATGCATAGCAACTCTGAGATGCAGCATGTTCTGGAAATAGGTCAAACTGAGTATTTTGTATAAACACTGTCTCCCACTAGAGGGCGCTCTTTAGTTGTCTATTTAACACTGTCTTCCCTTTTTGCAAAAATAATAAAAAAATGACTATAGGGCTATGAATTCTGATACAATTCTTGTTGAGCATGTTATGAAATTTTCTCCCAGACATTGTTTTATTTTCAGCTTATATGTGTGAAATTCCACTTTGAGAGGTATAACATGATTCCGAGTCTTTCAATATGTATAAAATCCCCACGGTATTATGGTACAATAGAAGCAAAAGACATAAGTTTAAATTATTGTAATCCCATAGGTCTTTTGACTATTGTTTCTCTATATATGTTACTGCACAAAGGAAATTTATTGTTAATATTAATACCTTCTGCTTAGATCTTTCGTGAAAAGACAAAGGGAGGCAGTGTGGCCTAGGTGGGGGATTCTGCTGGCTTTTCCAGAGTGGTTTTTGTTATCTGAAACAATTTCCAGAACATTCTTTTAATTTGCTTTTTTAGGATTTCAGCCCGTTAAGATTGTATTGTCTTAGATCCATGAAAATCACGGCCTACTTTTCTCTGATTCCATTCTTCCAGATTCTTTACCTTTCTTGTTAGATTTGAGCTTCTCATACCATACTGTATGAAAGGCTGGTGTTCTGGAAGTGAATGTGTGCCACCCTTAAAAATAAATGACGACTTGCCCCTCTGTTTTCAGAAAAGAAAAAATAAGTCAATCAATAGGAGTTTCTCAATTTATTTCACTGCATTACGTTTTCCTTAAACTGCTGCAGTTTAAGGCTACAGTTTAATAAGATATCGACATACAGCAGACATGCAAAATTCCGTTACTTAAAGTTTCATAAATTGATTTCCATGGTGTTCCACAAAAGACTTCATCTAAACACGTTTGTGAATTCTAATGTGACCCTGATGCTTTTTAAAAAAGTTTATAATTTCACATATAGCTTAGGAACATACACTTTGATAAAAATTCAAACAATAAATACTTCATTTTACTTATAGCATAGCGGTAAACATTATAGTCCCTCTTTATCCCTTCCAGAAATTCCTCTTCCTTCTCCAGAGGTAATCCCTGTTCACATGTAAACGTGTATCCTTTAGACACTTCCTGTGTATGTGTGAAGTTTAAAAAGAAACTGCTAGGGGCGCCTGGGTGGCGCAGTCGGTTAAGCGTCCGACTTCAGCCAGGTCACGATCTCGCGGTCTGGGAGTTCGAGCCCCGCGTCAGGCTCTGGGCTGATGGCTCAGAGCCTGGAGCCTGTTTCCCATTCTGTGTCTCCCTCTCTCTCTGGCCCTCCCCCGTTCATGCTCTGTCTCTCTCTCTGTCCCAAAAATAAATAAACGTTGAAAAAAAAAATTAAAAAAAAAAAAAAAAAAAGAAACTGCTAGTGGGGCATCTGGATGGCTCAGTCCATCGAGCGTCTGACTCTTGGTTTCTGCTGAAGTCATGACCCCAGGGTCATGGGATCGAGCCCCGAGTCGGGCTCTGCACTGAACGTGGCGCCTGCTTAAGATTCTCTCTCTCCCTCTGCCCTTCCCTCGCTCATGCTCTCTTTCTCAAATAAAAAATAAACAAATAAGAAAATAAAAAGAAACTGTTGGTTTTTATTACTTTCATCTAATGGAATCATACCCTATGTGCTGATACATTGCCTTTTCTAGTTTGCAGTTGGTTTGGCGATCTTTCTCTCTCACCTTTAAATTTTTTTTTTTCAACGTTTATTTATTTTTGGGACAGAGAGAGACAGAGCATGAACGGGGGAGGGGCAGAGAGAGAGGGAGACACAGAATCGGAAACAGGCTCCAGGCTCTGAGCCATCAGCCCAGAGCCCGACGCGGGGCTCGAACTCACGGACCGCGAGATCGTGACCTGGCTGAAGTCGGACGCTTAGCCGACTGCGCCACCCAGGCGCCCCTCAACACCTTTAGATCTGTCTAGCTCATTCTTTGCAACCACTGGATAATATTCCATGGTCTATATGGATGTCTTTTCACTTATTTACCCAGAGAATGAGGTTGTACGCAATTTTTAAAGCATTTCAGACAACCTTGCAGAAGACATCTCTGCTTACATACCCTTGGTGCCCGTGTGCGTGGGCCTGTAGAATGGGTCTCTAGGGAGTCTGCGGCTCACGCGGGAAGTTTGCATTTTTTATTGTCAGCATTTCTACTGTCAGAATGGTATTCTCCCACTTCTCATCCCCAGGAATCGCCTAATAAAACTCTGATCTGGAAAAGGGTCACAGAAGTTTCTGCGAGGATCCCCTGAAGCTCGTGAGAATGTGGCCTCCAGGTGTGGATTTCATGAAAAATGCCGGCCTCCAGTTCCTCGAGGATGTGCCAACTCCACACCGATTTAATTTCTTAGGGATAAGTGGCATTTGAGACCATTCTCCTGATAAGGTAAACTTCCCTTGATTAAAGAAAAAGGGAGGGTTCAACTCTGTGAACATTGGTTGAGTACCTAATCTGTGTAAGCGACTGTACCAGTCATGGCTTGAAATAAAGTAAGTTAAATAGAGTCTGTGCCCACAAGGACGGATGGCAATAGCAGGGCAGGAAAAGCAAGACACTAATGAAATCTAATCCCACGTGAGACAAGTGAGGGACAGTGGAGCCAGCCATTTTGTGTTGTGGGGGGAGGGGAAGACAGAGAGAGAGAGAGAGAGAGAGAGAGAGAGAGAGAGAGGGAGCGCGCATCTGGCTTGGAAGAGAAGCAAAGGCTGCTGAAGGATGTAGCGTCCCTGATGGGTCTTGAGAGATGGGAGATCTTCCACCAGTGACGATGAAGGGAGCAAAAGGTAGGTGGGGTGGACGGAAGAGGGTGAACTATTATTTAAAAATGAAATGCATACAGACTGGCTCAGTCAGTAGAGCACGTGACTCTTGACCTCAAGGTTGTGAGTTCAAGCCCCAAGTTTGGTGTAGACATTGCTTAAACACAGAACCTTAAAAAAAAAAAAAAAAAAAAAGAAATGCATACATATAGGAGAAAAACTTAAAAACACAGACCACTTAAAAAAATCCCATTAATTTGACCTCCCAAAGGCAACCAGTGCTATAAGTTTGACATATTTCTTTTCCCAATGCATATTTTGTAACGGAGGGTCCACTTGGTCCCTCTCGGGGAGTTTTTAGTATGCTTGGCTCAGCTGATAAGAGCGGATGTAAAAGCCCCTCCCTGCCACCCTTGAGAGCTATCTGGGAGGGGCCCGACTGCCTGTTAAAAGGAGATCTGGTTGTTAACACTATAAAATTACACCCTCCTTCCCCAAGCTCCGTTCTTGGGACACACGACCGGCTGGTCACCACTTCCGGGAGGCACCATCCAACTTAGCAAAGGCAAAGTCAAACAAGCTGAAGGTACCGATCAAAACATGTTCACATCCTTCTATACTTGTCAAGACATCAGTCAACACCATTAGGCGATTTTTCTCCATGGGGCTCTATCACTGCAGCGCAGGAAAAGTAGCAAGGGGATGGTTGGAGGAGTTTCAGGTTAAGGAAGATGTTTCTATTCGTTCATTAAGCAAACTTTTTTTTTTTTAAGCCCCAGAAAGAGATCATGTCTGTTTTAAGATGTTTGTCTTCCATCCTGGAGAAAGTCATTCTTCTTAGAAGAATGGGCCAAGTGTCTCCTTCTAAATCTAGCAAGAAAGAAGCAGAAGGCACGTTGAGGTTTTTCTTATCAAAGACAGCTCGAAACTTCCGATTCTGCGATGTGTCTTAAGCGTCATTTTTAATGGGGTGTGGCCCGGACCAGCAGGGTTTTGACAGGCAGAAGAGAGAGAGCGTTCCAGAAAGAGGCATCAAGGTATGTGAAAATGGGATAACAGGTGTACTGGGGAATGAGGAGGGACTCAGTTGCCTGATTCGGATGGAACAGGTGAACGTTTCTGAAGATCCGAAGGTACCTTTGGAACCCACACGGAATCCACTCTGGTGAGTAAAGTCGGACCTCTATCCAGCTGCAGGGGCTTAAGGACAGTGTCCAGAGAGCACACAGCGACGCAGGTGGTATAAGCTTCAGGGTCAGGAGGGGGACCCGGTTGGTCCCCCAGGACCATTCTGCAGCGCTCCCATGGGCATTCTTTCTGGCCGAGCTGCCTCTGAGTCTGGTTCTCTGTCCCTTGTGAAGATTCTCTGACCACAAAATCTCCGTTATCAAATTCTTTTTTCTACCCAGAATAGCCCGAGATAGTTTCTGTCGCAAGGCCGAGTCCTCACTGTAGGACGAGTACATTTGAGGAAAGGTGGGAGGAGAGGCGGGGTGGGGTGTTTGTGATGTCATCTGACATGGGACACGCGTCAATCAGAGCACTGGCTGTGATAATACAGTCTCATTTCTCAGGCAATTCGTAAAAGAATATATTCAGCATCTGAAGAATGATGTAGCTTCGGTAATAACAAAATTGCAAATAAAATCAGCGTGATGGAAGAGAGTGAAAAGGAAATGCTCCGTGCTGATAAAGATGTGAGGGCGTGGACGTTTGTGGTTCCGTGACATAGACTTTCTAGAATAAAATCTGGCATTAAGTGCGTGTGTGTGTATAAAAATCACTATATATAAAAATTATATATATAAATATATATTATGTATAAATTATGTAAATAAATATAATATATATAAATTACTATATATAAAGTATATATAATATATAAATTATATAAATAAATAATATATAAATTACTATATATAAATTATATATAAATTATATAAATAAATATATATTATATATATAAATTACTATATAAACTATATGTATAAATATATAATATATAAAAATTACTATATATAAATTACATAAATAAATAAATATAAATTACTATAAACATAGTAATCATATATGTAGTATATCTATATAGAAATTTTACGGATCCACGTGCCGTGCTCTAACAGTTTCACATCTAGGAATTTACCTGGGGAGATAATCGGATAGGCAGAAAGTCAGACAGATGGAGACGAAAACATCAGCTTTGTTGCTGATGAAACCTTCTTGGAAGATGGAGCTTAGAAGCGCATCTCCCTGGACCCAGCGTCCCCCCAGGGAAAAGTTACGCTTCTCAGAGACCGCTGCGTCCGACACTGCGTGGTTCTGGGGCAGAGAAGAAAGGGGGCAAATTGCAAGCAGCCTGTTGGCACGTTCCTCACTCATCTGAGCAAGGTGGACCCATAGCTTCCGCCCGTGCATCAGTGAACTCCCTCCCCTGTGGGGGTGGGAGCCCGAGTGTTACTGTGATAGTGGTTCCTCCACAGGGAAACAGGGCAAGGGGACCCTAAGTGTTCCCTGCCCCTAACACTATCACGCGATTCCCTTTTTGTCTTAAAAAGGTGTGTCGGCGTGCGGAAATAGATGTAAAAACAAGCTCGAGATAGAGGCGTGAGAAGTAGTTTTTCCCTGTAGGTCGAGACTATGAGAGAGATGTTCGGTTTTTCTTTATTGTGTGACTTTCAAAAACGGACAAGAAGTGTTTTCCGTGAGACACAAACCGGAAATATGTCTCTATGAGGAAATGAGGTTTCTGTTCCTAGTGTGTGTAATTCATACTTTATGTAAATGACATTTAATCACGCAGCAAGTGTCTTTCCTCTTTAGCTTAAACACTGACGATCAATAGACACGGTTTCTGTGATGGAGTAATTACTGAGATTCCTCATGCGTTCCCTGTGTCCTTTCGACGTTCCGATGTGAACCGAGTGCCTCTCTGCTCTCCCTTAGATCCCCTTTCCCAACCCGGTTTATTAAAACCCATTTCTCATGTTTTCATTGTACCTTGAGTGAGAAGTCATTCTCGGCACGTTAATTTACTGGCAGACGCATGAGTTGCAGGTAGGTATCAGGACTGAAAAATAAAGCCGTTTACAAATAATTATCCTTTGGGGGGGACCTGAAGGCAGTAAATCTGAAATCTGGTGAACCTGAATCCTGGATTTTGCTGGAGTAAGGGCTATTTCAGAGGCACTTCAGCTCCATTAAAATAAAAACTAGAAAAAAAAAGAAAAGAAAAGAAGGCAAGTGTTGCCTTAAGATTACTGGTCTCTTTCACTTACCTTTCCGTTTTTCCCCTGTTGAATCACTTTGCGTTTAGGACTAAAACCAAACCGATTTAAACCCATACCTGAACCATCAGCGAGCTTCAGGACGTAAGGACAAGGAGGGCCGTATCTTTCGTTTTCAGAATTTCAGCATCCAAACCTGCTCCTTCTACCTCAGTGCCAGCTGTCGAGGTCCTTCCTACCTTGTCACGAGCACATGGAAGACAGGGCTAGTGGTTCATCCAATGCCTGCTCCCTTTTCTTCCTCGCGAGCAGAACCCCAAATGTGTGTGATCTGAGTAATGTGACACCTCGCACGGATCCATCATAGGCATGTGAACACCCGTCGCCGATTTAGGGATGGGTTTAGGGATGGGCACGTGACACAATTTTCGCCGTTGTTCACATGGCTGGGGAGGGGTGTTCTATTTTTCATTAGAAAAATAGGCAAGGACAGTTGGCCGCCCTCCTGCCATCATATGGACTGAGTCATGCTGAGAGAGCAGCCAACATAGGCAAGGTCGGAGCCAAGAAACAGAGCTCCCAGGTCCTGAAGAGATTGTTGAGCCCCCAAATCAGGCTGGGTTAGAAGCCAGCTCAGTCTTCAACATCTTCAAATATTTGAGTCAGTTAATCTCTTTTTCTTTCTTAAGTCTGTTTGAATTAGATTTTCTGGGACTGACGGTCAAAAGGGTACTACCTCTCATGGTAGTAATAGTATACTGTCCCCAATGAAACGATGTGGGATCTGAGCTCCAGGATGATGTAATTTCCCCAACGCACCCAGTTTTGAACTCAGGTCAATATGCCTCCAAGGCTGGTCAGTATTGCCACTGAGAAATCACTTACCTATTTCTGTCCACGCTGGTCATGTCCAAAGGTGGGAGCCAAGCTCCACCATCTTGGTATTGAATCTGAATCTGCGATTCTCTTGGGACGCAGGCTAAAAACACTGGTTGAATCCGGGCAAGAAGAAAAGGAACATTTCCTCGAGCAGATTAATTTTTGGGCTTGGTATTTATAATTAGCTATTTTGGAGTTAGTTACAGCAAGCTCCGTGGGTTATTTATTTGATCGCCCATGACTGAAGAAAAACAGCTTTGATTTGGTTTCCCAGCGACCCAGATGAACTGCATCATTAGGCAGTTGGTAGAGGTCTTCCTAATTACAAGAAATAAAAAGAAAAATCTGAACGCTCCTTCTTCCCCCTCCAACATTCTTTGCAAAACAGGCCTAACTAGGCCCTGGACTAGTTCACGAAAACGTGTCACTAACAAAATATCGAAGGGGCAGAACAGCCTGATGGAAAAAGTTTTATTGAGCGCCTCGGTGACAAAAATATCTTCAAAGGGAGTTCTGTCAATTTTATGAAGCTACATTGTGCACTTTTCCATGACGAGCATATCAAGCACGATAGCATTTGAATTAGCAATCAAGTTTTAATAGTATTTGACACTTCCCCACCTTGTACTGGCAGAAACTGTCTCTCTGAGGAGAGATGCCATGAGAAGAAAAATCAGCCTGCAGCAGAGAAATGGGGCGGCGTCCGAAAGTTCGTTTGTGAATTTGTCGGTTGTTGCTCAGGACACATCTTCCCATGGTAAGGATGACATTTAGTGTCCTGTGGGGACACATGAAAGCTGACTTCTCTTGTTTCACCGCTTAAGAGGCTTTGGTTTCTAGTGCTAGAAATGAACTGTGGTTAATTGAAGCCGAAGGGAGTCACTGGAAGACTGTTGGGAAGTCTGAATCGGTGGGAAGGTTGAGGGACCAGACTTTGCAAGAGGCAGCCTCAGAGTGCTACAAAGCAGGCCCCACCGCGACGGCCGCCATCTTAATGGCCTCCTTTAGGTTCTCCACCTCCGACAGGACCTGCATTTGCCCAGTTCCTCAGACCCAATATGGTGGGATTATCCTTGACTGTCCTATTTCCCCCACACTCCACATCTTGTCCTTTGGTAAATCTGGTTAACTCTACCTTGTTAATATATTTGGAATCTGACTACTCACAAGCCCCACACTCACACCCTGGGTCTAGGTATTTCGTTTCTCACCTAAAACATTGCCATCACCTCCTCGCCGGTTTGGTCGCCTTCCTCCTCCTCGTGGTCTCGAGGGATTCTGTTGAAACCTAAGCCAGATCACATCACTCCTGAAAGTTACTCCTGTTTTAGCACATGGCTTCGTCTGACTTGTCCGGCTCCTGCCACCTCTCCAGACTTCTCATCCACCATCTTTCCCTTCCATCCTTCTGTTCCAGCCACACTGACTTTCTCCTCACTGTCGCTTTAATATGCCAAGCGTGCCCCTGCTTCAGGGTCCTGGCATGTGCTCTGACTTCTGCCTGGCACACCCTTGCCAGACCCTCTCTGCTCAAACACAGTTTTGTTAGTGAAGCCTTCTCTGGTCATCCTCTAAATATAGAAGCCACTCTTCCCCCATTCTTGTAACGATCTGTCCCTTTCATCCCGCTTTATTTTTCTTTGCAGCCCCATCACCACCTGATACTATATAAGACATTGACCCGTTTGCGTCTAAGTCCCTCTCCTAGGATGTAAGTTACTTGAATTTGCCTCTTGTCTTTCATTCTTTGATTGAATAATTTTTTTAAGGTTGATTTTTTGAGAGAGAGAGAGAGAGAGAGAGAGAGCAGGGGAGGGGCAGAGATAGAGGGAGATAGAGGCTCTGAAGCAGGTTCCAGGCTCCGAGCTGTCAGCACAGAGCCTGACGCGGGGCTCGACCTCACGGACCGTGAGATCGTGACCTGAGCCCAAGTTGGATGCTTAACCGACTGAGTCACCCGGGCGCCCCTGCCTCTTTTCTTTAATTCCATGTCCCCACTCTTGCATATATTAGTGCCTCCCTAAATATTTTTTGGAACGAATGAATGAACGTGTGCACGGGTGAATATGGGAACAGCCCTGTGTGGGGAAGAGTCTAACGAGTCAACCCTCTTCCCCTGGAAGAAGTGAACTCCAGTAACTTCCCGTTTCAACGACCAAATTCCAGGGAGGAGTTTCTGATGAGTACAGGAGGGCTAATGCACCCTTACCTTCGCTGAAAGAGAACCAGACGCTAGCCCCACGGGTTTGCACCCAAAGGAAAGAGACACGCCCAAAAGGAAACGGCTCTCGATGTTCAACCACCGTAAGGATTCTTGGTTCATAGATGAGGGAGCTCTACCCACCAACCCGTGAACTAGTGCACAGAAATGAAATAACTTCCTGTCTCAGGCATCCTTGTGGCTGTATGTAACCAAACCCCAAGTAGTGGTAGCTTAGACATACAAAGGCTTGTTTTTCGTGCATACCAGTTTGTGAGAAGGCAGTTGCTGGTGCCGGTTCAGTAGATCAACGATATCAGAATTTGGGCTGGCATCTCTGTGAGCCTGTTGGCCTTTCCCTCATGGTCACAGCATGGCAGCCGTGTGTCCAGGGTTTCTGCCTTCACACATTCTTCAAGGGAAGAAGGGGGTAGAGGACAGGCGGCAGAGTTGTTCCTCACGCTCGTCTTCGTAGTCACAGAAGGAAACACCTTCCCTAGGGACTGTCCGAGACTTTCCATATTCTCTTTTTAGCAAAACTGTAGGGCCCAGGGCAATGCCCATTTCGCCTGTCGAGTCCTTGTATAAGGGTTGGGCGCTGAGTAGGTTGCTGGGGATGTTTTGGGTGTCTGCTCCAGATCATACAGCTAGAGGGTAGGGGAATTGATTTGGTTGGGGTTTTGTCTGATGCCAGAATCTATCGCTTAGGCACTAAATCTCATTGCCTCTTGGGAGGACGGCTTTGTTTCTCTGATTATTTTGCTTTCTTTTGTTTTTACATGCTGTCTAGATGGCGAGACGCAAAGGGCTACGTATCGCAGGATTCTGTTGATATTAAATGGCTGGAACGGGCAAACCTGTAGAGACGAAAAGTAGATCATTGGTCGCCAGGGGCTGGGGCTTGCAAGAATGGGGAGGGGTGTGACTGCTAATGGGTGGGGGTTTGTTTTTAGGGGTGATGAAGATATTCTGGAGTTTGACAGCGGTGATGATTGCACAACTCTGCGAATGTACTCAAAATCACTGGATTGTTTACTTTGAAATGGTGAATTTTATGGTGTGTGAATTATAATAAAGTTGTTATTTAAGGAAAGGCAAATGCTAAACATACACGATAATTTTTGTAACCTCTTACATTTAAAAATCTACCAAGAGCTTCAAAGAATCAGCGTGCCCCAGGCCCCTTCTGTCGTCTCCGAGTGTCGGGCACGTTCACCCCTGATGAGCTCCTTGCGTTCTTATCTGTCCATTAACTTCCCTCGCTCTCCTTTGGCAGATCAGTACTCATTTTCTCTTAGTCCTTTTGAGTCTCCTTTCTAGGTATTTTCCCATATGTACTCACATATGAAAAACAATTTATTTCCCTTGCACTCTCATGACCTCATTAAATTGCAAATTCCATGGGACGGTACTTGACATGATAGCTAATATTGTTTCTATATAGTAGTTGCTCATGTGTTGCTAAGTGGAGGGCCGGATTATGAAAGTATTTGAGAAGGACTTTAAGAAGCGCCATAGCTTCGGGGGGCCTGGGTGGCTCAGTCGGTTGAGCGTCCGACTTCGGCTCAGGTCATGGTGTCGCAGTCCGTGAGTTCGAGCCCTGCGTCAGGCTCTGTGCTGACAGCTCGGAACCTGGAACCTGCATCGGATTCTGGGTCTCCCTCTCTCTCTGCCCCTCCTCTCTCTGCCCCTCCCCTGCTCGTGCTCTGTCTCTCTCTCTCTCAAAAAAAAAAACCCAAAACAAAATAAAAAAGAAACGCCACAGCTGCTTGTTGTGTTCGGATGGAGATTCTCAACCCAGGCTGCACTTTGGAATCTCTGAGCAGCTTTTCCAGTGCTGGTGCCTGGGCTCCATGCCAGAGGTTCTGAGTCATGGGGATGGGGGAGGGAGGTCAAGGCATTGGAGCTCTCCAGGTGATTCTAATACGGAGCAAGGGCTGAAATAGTGGGTTTCAGCCGAGACTGAGTTTGCCCTGTGGGAACATTTGGCAATGGCTGGAGACAATTTTGGTTGTCACAGCTTGGAGAGAGGTGTGTGGCTACTGGCATCTTGAGGAGAGAGATCAGGTTTGGTGCTAAACATCCTCCAATGCCCCGGACAGCCGCCCACAGCAACAAAGAATTATCTAGCCTCAAATGTCGGTAGAGCCAAGGTGGGGAAACTCTGGGTTACCGGAGTCAGAAAAGGCAGACCAGCTGACTCATCATGAGGATTGTGGCTCTGGGGCAGGGGGTGGTAGGCTGGTACCCAGGTAGCCAAATGGGTAATCATCGGGAGTCAGAGCTGTGGTTCAACGTGACTT
Organism: Lynx rufus; assembly: GCF_022079265.1. Classification (NCBI taxonomy): domain Eukaryota; kingdom Metazoa; phylum Chordata; class Mammalia; order Carnivora; family Felidae; genus Lynx; species Lynx rufus. The sequence continues at coordinate 9,958,739 of NW_025814896.1, read as the reverse complement.
TGACTTTGATCTCCTCGTGCATTCCATAGACCCAGACCTCCTTTTGTTGACGATCTCATCCGAAAGCAAGACAGAAGTTAAGTTGTTAAGATTCTTGTTATTTTTACAGACATTCTGCAGCTGAAAGCCATCAACTGTCAACCACGATGAGCAAATGCCTACTCGCGTTCAAAACGAAGAACTTTTGACAATTACCATGCGTCTTTATTCCTTTGGCACGCTTTCAGAATTATGGCTTTCATTATTGAGCAAAACTTGGGCTGCAGTCTCACATTCCAGAAAACAGCACACCATTATATGTGACAAGGAGGGGACAGTAGATAAGAACCAACGCCCATGGTTTCAGGAGAGAAGTCTTTGTGGGCTGGAGTGAACACTCGAATCCGATGCATATTGTGTGTAAGCCACAGAAGCAGCCAGAAGCCTGTACACCTTGGGACCAATGTTGACTGGGTGGATTTTTGTTTGTTTGTTTAAAACCAATCACTTGATATGTTCTCATAAGCTATGCGAGAGATTGCTATCGTGGATAAGGAAAACAAAATGACAGGCAGATAAATTCAGTTGCTGTTTAAGAAATCTTGTAAGGTATTCTCAATAGTATAAAGATAAGGGAATCGCATAATTGAAAGAGCTGAAAACAGCATTAGCACTAGAGCATATAAGGAGAGCAAGGAAATCAATTGTGGAATGCAGGAAGGGAGGGGAGTTCAGATAACGCCAAGCTCCCTTCGATGCATAAAATTGCCCACTATGGAAGCCAAACGATCTAGCCCACTGGTTTTCAACCTAGGCTGCACAGTTAAATCCCCCGGACAACTTTAAAATCCCCAATGGCCAGGCTATCTTCACACCAATACAATCTGAACCTCTGGGGTGGGACCAGGAAGCAGCATGGTTTAGACCTCCAGAGGGGATGGCAAAGGGCGGCCATGTTGGAGGCCCACTGGTACAGGCATGGCATCTTGGCTCGCCTCACATCATCCCCTGTTGTACTTAACCTTGAGCACATAGAAATATTTCATTTGTGGCACAAATAGAATGTGTGGCAAAGACATCGGACGGTGTTGCGAACCCAATGGCACCCAAGTCTAGGAGCAGCAGTGGCCATGGTACTTGGGGGGTGGTGTCTTAAGGAGAACGTCTCTTTGGTTCCTCTGATACAACTTCCCTTGGTTCATGCTCATGTTTCTAGCTCTTTTTTTCTAGGTGTTTCCCTCAGTTGGGGAGACTTCCTGATTTTCTGCCAAGAAATTGCATGTCTCCTAAGTTAACCAGATCTGGTTTCTGTTGCTTGCAGCCAACACTTATTGAAGGCTTTTTTTTTTTTAATTGTCAGATTAAAAAAAAAAAAAGACATTTTAGCTTCATCCTAAGTAACCATACCCATGAAATTCCTTTAGATGTGTTAAGTACTTTTTTTTTCTGAATATACGTGAAAATAAATACATAATTGTTAAACGTAAAACATTCCTATACTGCCTAACACTGTCTTGACTCCCACTGGCCCTTGTGTTACCCTTTGGGAAAGTCTCAGTTATGATTCTTTTCGTGCGTTTGATAGAAGGCAGATCTGAATAGCTTAAGCCAAAATAAGGCTTTTATTTTTTTATTTTTTATTTTCCGTAAAATCAAGGCAACAGTCATGGGCATAGCAGCCATTGGGTGGCTAGGAACTTAGTGAGGATTATGGCTCTTCTCTCTCAAGTGCTCTGCTCGCAATGATGTTCTTTAACTCCAGTGTCTCCAGCTGAAACTTGCAAACATATGGGAGGAAGAGGTCTGGCTGTGCCAGGAAGGGCAGGTCATGGAGTCTATGCAGCTGCTGGGGACCCTGGTCTGGGTCTAGAGGCAGTCCCCAGGGCAGAGTCACTGATTTGAGCAAGGGTAACCATGGGAAGAAGTGCCTTTCCCATTACAGGAACACACTCATGAACTGTGAGGGACAGGCCATAAGGCAGGATATGTCCAAGTGCAAGTGACAATGAAACAGACAGATTGACCCAAGCAAAATGGGGCTTTATTGACTTGGAAAACTGGAATGTCTAGGAATGAGAGCCAGTCTCAGTCATTGCTGGATCCAGGGCTCCAAGTGATGGTATCGGGACTTAGTTTTGGTGGCCGCTTCTCTCTCTCTCCCTGTCTCTCTCTGTTGGCTACATTCTCGAAGGGTTTTCTCTGCCTGGGAGCCCAGCAGTTCTGGGGTTCCTTGTCATCTTTAGAGACAGGCATTTCAGGGCGGGAAGCACCTCTCTTCAGCAGTTTCAGCAATAGTCCCAGGAGAGATTCTCTTTGGTTAGGCAGGAGTAACACGCACACCTACCAACCAATCGTTATGGCCCCGAGAGACTTGGACTACACTCAGTGGCCAGGCTTGAGCCAAGTGCCCGCCCTGAGTGGGCTGTGGGTGGGGTCAACTGCTGTCAAACCACATGGGCTGAGATGGTGGGTGAGCTGGTAAATATTTAACATCTGACTCTGGGGGTGGGGGCAGGTGACATTTCCATGCACAAATATTCCCACCACGGTTGATTTCAAATGATCTGCATAATCTCACGCAGCTTAGAAAGTTGCTAACAATTTAACAGTTAGCCTTCATGAGCTGGAGAGGTAATTTCCTCAAGGAAAACTGTCATACTATAGTACCAACATCAGGGTCATGGGGAATAGGAGCGGGGCAGGCAAGTTGAACAGGTGCCTCTTACAGAATGTAAAGAATCTTCGGTTTATTTTGCTAAATACCTATTGAGGTCTATTTCCACAAAAGCACTAGGAATTAGGTTCTAGAAGAGAATTCATTGATCCTTCAGCAAATATTTATTGTCTACCAAGGACGGAGTCTACCTTGATTCTGGGATATAAAAAAACCCTTATCATTTAGTGGGGGAAGCTGCCACATAACAAGAGGTTGTAAAACATATAGCAAGAGCTCTAACAGGAAAGGTATTAGTGGAAGAACATCCCATTAGCAGCATGAATGGGAGGAGAAGGCTAGGGGAAGTTTCACAGAGCAGGACTCGTTGGTGCTGGTTCTAGAAGGATGAGTGGGGGTTTGTTAGACTAACCACGCAAGGAGGGGTGGGACATGCCAGGCTGAGGGTACAGCTTTTGTAAAGTCATGGGGCTTCGAAATAGCTCTAAGTGGTTGGATGCAGGTGGGAGAGAGGAAGGAGATAGTCTGGGGCTGAATTTTGTGTGGTATGTTAAGGACGTTGGATTTTATCCTGCTTGTGTTGAGAGAGTAATGAAGGTATTTCAAGCAGGCAAAAGGGTCATAATCAGATTGGCATTTTAGCATGGTCTCCCAGGCGGCTGAGTGCAGAGGACTGATTCCAGAGGAAGGAAACTGAGAGCAAGGAGATCAGTAGGAATGCAGATGAGAGAAAGTGGGAGGAACAAGGAATGGAATCAACATGGTGGCTGATTGGGTGCGAGGGAGAGGCAAATCCACAAGAATGCTTACTGTTTTGGTTCAAGAGTAGTTTTAACCCATTGGGAAACATGGGGTCATACATAGGAGAGAAATGTAAAACCTACATGCCTAAGAAGCAAGGACTTAGAAATAAAAAGTACCTTGCTGATTTAATACTATAAACGGAAACAGTTAGTGATCAGGAAAGAGAAAGATCAATTCTGATTGGCACAACTGAAAAAAGCTTCAAAGAAGCAGAATCGGATGGGCTCTAACTGGTAGAGGTTGCATCTGCCAGAGTGGACCACAGACTGCGGTGCAGACCGTGTGCCCACAGTCCTCTGACTTCTGGGTCCTGGGCTCAAATGATGATGTCGGGAAGCCATCTTCCCTCTCCCCACCCTCTCTTTACCTCTGGGTTGGCATCATTCCTAGATAGGCATGGACCCCCTTTCTCTGGAGGAAAAGAAGACAGGGAAAAGTTCTGAGGTATTTTCTGGATACAGGAGGTCTGGGATTTCAATTTTTGAGGTATTGCAAGTTTAAAAATACATTTATTCTGTCTTTCACCATGAAATAATTTGGCTGGGTATAGAATTCTTGGTCGGAAAGAAACACTCTTATATTGGCATTTTGAAGAAATGTGTCATCTTTCAGTTTGTAGCATAGCTAGTGTGCTGTGTGATGATGCTTTTATTATACTTTTTAAAAGACCTCTCTGTGGAAGGTTGTTGGGATTTGAAATTTCATGATGGTATAACTTGATGCGGACTTTTCTCACTGCACTTGCGGGTGCTTGACACTGGCGTTCTTCAGTTTGGGGAAATTTTCTTGCATCATTTCTTATGTTATTTCTCCCTTTCTCTTCTTAATTTTTGGTATTGTTGTTTCCTAAAACTCCTACTATTAGCTTTAACTTTCTTGCTAATATGTTCTCTCTCCACTGTCCATCTATTTTTTTAAAGTTCTCTTTTCTGGGAGCTTTCTCTTCATCATCTTCCTAGTGATCTTCTCAATTTTTTTGTTGCCACACTGTCACTGTATCTTCTAACTTCCAAAACTAGTGACCATCCTCTGACTTTTCACTTTTATGCATTTTGTTCATGCATATACCATATCTTCCCAAAGATATTTCAGTATGTTTGACATTTTTTCTTGCACATTACATACTCTTTGTTTACTCACATTTCCTTTTTTCTCCTATTTATTTTCATCTCTGAATTTCAGCTCAGAGGTTTTGATCAAATACATGGTGATGCTTGGATGTCATTTTGTTTTGAAGTGAGGCACTAAAAGCAGACTCCATGCTTTGTGTTGGGATTGATCATGTTGACTGGTGGGGCTCTGAGTGGAGACAATGGGCGATGATTTGCCTGTTTCATCAAAGGACCCCAAAATGTCAGTGTCTGTAGTTTCTTTTTCCTTTTGGACATACTGGTTTTCTTTTTTCTTTTTTTTCCAAAATGGAAACAGTGCATCTCTCACTTGGGAGGGAGGCAAGTATTGACTAGGAGCCCCGACTGGGAGCTGAGCAGAAAAAGGATCTGTCAGTGTGACTGCTTGTGTCACTCTTACCCTCCCTTCTGCTCTGGTGTTGTCCAATCCAGAGCCGTTAAGCTCATGCCCCCACATAGTCCTTCCCTTCTGCAGGAGGAAGGTAGGGGAGGAACACCTTAGAGGTTTCCTGATTTCACTCCAGTTTTGTCTGGCACCTCCTGGTCTCGAAGCTCTCCAGGATTCTGGTGCTTGGACTGGCTTCATGTTGACTTCCCACCGTTCAGTCTCCAGCTGATGGAAAAGTGCTGGAAGCCCAGCCACCTGCCACTTGTTCATCCAATTCCCTTCCATTTTTCAAAATTTGGCTGACATTTCTCCCCTGTCACTGTCTTTTCTCCCGCTGTCTTTGTCCTTGTGAGTTTATAATTCTTTAATCCCCATACTGTCATTTTCGTGGGGTTTTGAGACAGAGAGAAGATAAACGGGTGAATTCAACCCACCATTTTAAACCGGAAGTCCTTTAATATACTTTCTATTCATTTTTAATGTGTCCATCCATCCCACCTCACTCTTCACTGCTGCTCCAGACTGTTCAGACACCTTGATTGAGCTGTCCTTGATGACTTTCTTTTGAGTCTTCTCTTGTTGAGTATATCACAAGGTCAGAATGCAGGAGTGCTAAGGTCAGCCCCCCAAGTGCGCAGTAATACCAGCTTTGGAAGAGCGCCTTGTTCCTTGTGACTGCTGCCTGGCTCGTCCTTACCCCCTCTCTTTTCCGACAGCAGCTGGGAGAAGGGGGAAATGGGGCAAGATGAAAGAGGCTATATAGATCTTGGTGACAGATCCTATAGTCTTAAATGTAAATGGGAGCCACAACATGGCTTTCCATTTTGCAGTTTTATGGTATTTTGAAAAGACTAACTTTTTTTCTGATAAAACCTTTTGAAACATACTCATTCTAAAAATACTCCAACAGCATAGAGGATCAAAATATACTTCCCTAGTCTCTTTGTCTTCTCTTCCTGTGGCTGATCTGTTATGAACTTGGTATGTATCCCTCCATACTTTTTATTTATTTATTTATTTATTTATTTATTTATTTAAATGACAAAAAATTTTTAAAGGTTTATTTATTTATTTTGGGAGAGACAAAGAGAGTGTGAGTGGGGAAGGGACAGAGAGAGGGAGAGAGAGAAAAATCCCCAGCAGGCTCCGCCCTGTGAGATCACGACCTGTGCCGAAACCAAGAGTCGGATGCTCAAGCGACTGAGCCACCCAGGAGCCCCGCCCTCCATACTTAAAAAAAGTTTTCTTTAATGTTTCTTACTTTATTTTGAGAGCGAGAGCACGATCAGGGGAGGGGCATAGAGAGTGGGAGAGAGAGAATCCCAAGCAGGCTCCACACTGTCAGCTCAGACCCCAGTGTGGGGCTTGAACGCACAAAATGTGAGATCATGACCTGAGCCCAAATCAAGAGTCAGACGCTTAACCAACTGAACCACCCAGGTGCCCCCATAGTTTTTAAATTATGCTTGTGCCAGCATATGATCATTCATTCATTCATTCATTCACCAAATGGCTTTTGAGTCTCTATTATGTGCCAGGCACTGATGTGGAGAGGAAGTGGCATGTTGACGAACAGGATGGGTCCGATTCCTTCCCTCATAGGGATGTACATTCAGGCGGATGTATTAAACTTTAATTATTCAACACATGCATACCCAGCTCCACAAAGACAGACAGACGGACAGACACACACACACACACACACACACACACAGGCCATATTATACACAGTGTTCCATACACTACTTTTTCCTCCACTTATCATCTGGTACATTTTTCCGCATTAGCATCATAGATCTCCTCTATTATTTTTAATGGTTGCGTGACATTTCATTATATGAATGCATCATTCACTGCTCTCCTCATAATGATCATTTAGATTATTTCCAATATTCTGCTATTACAAACAGTGGATCAAGCGTGATTTGTTCAAATATTCTCCTATTGATCGACCTTGAAGTGTTTCCAGACTTCTATTACAATTTTTTTTTATCACGTAGACAACTTTGCGAAATTGGTTTTGCGCCTTTAGCTTTGTACCCATGTGCAAGACTATCGAGACTGTGTATGTTCCTATAAGGAGAACACCGGGGTCAAGTGGAAAGGCATTATACATTTTGGAAGCTGTTGCCAAGTTGCCCTACAAAGTTTGCACTTACTTACCTTCCCACCAGTGGCAGAGTGTGCCTGGTTCGGAAGAAAGGAGCTGTTGACTGTGCTGTGACTTTTTTCATTTTGCCACGTTGCATTTCTTACCACTTCCCTGGTTAATGTAAATGTGACTATTGCGGGACAGTACGCTTCCAGCCGCGGCTCGATTTATGTCATCTGAGATTTCTTATCGGACTCTGCAGCGCCTTCTACTCTCTCCCAGCGATGTGGACATTGATATCTTATCATTTTCCTTCCACCCTGAACAAACAAGTTAAAGAACCTTTGTCTCAGACCTCTCTTTGAGGAAGTCATTTAATGAAAAAAAAAATCTAAGAAAATCCCCAAATGGTATAGCTACATATCTTCCTAAATCACTTTCCATCCATAACAACGTGTTATCCTTCACTCCATATTTAGAAAAGCAAAGGAAATTTTGTGTATAAGGTCATCTCTATCCACTATCTCAAAAATAAGCCTTTTCAAAGAATTTTATGCAGGCTGTGGCATGATTTGATTATAAATGAATATGCATTACTAGACATGAGGACTAAAGACATCCAAATCTGGTGACAAGGCTAGGCAACGCTAGGCAACATAATACTAATGGCAGTCTCTCATGCCGTCTTCCGGGAGTCCTCTCCAATCACCTACCTTCATTTTGGAAACGATTTGTTTTGTAAGTTTCCTCAAATTGGATCCTCGCTCCTTTAATCTATTTTTCTCCAAGCACGGCCAAACTGTGCTTGAGTTAACCAAGCAGCTCTACTTTAATTCATTGGCATGATGGGATGCGTAACCCAAATGGATTTTTAGGCTCATCAAATGTCTATGCTATTTGGTGCAAAAGCAGAGTGACCTTTACAACTCGGACTGTGCATTGCAAATCTAAAATTTGAGACCGAGATTGGAAATTCTCACACTATTTTCATTTCATTAGAGGAGAAAACAGAATTCAGCTGGACACACGCACTAAAATTAGATTCTTAAATAAACAGCCCGGATCTTAATAATTCATGCAGAGACGCGGGGGAAAAATGGGGAAAATAATTGAGCGATGGCAGGCAAATACAATGTCGTTTTGTACTGCCTCAAACTAATCATCAGTACTGTATATCTCTGATATACAGGTTTATTAATGAAACAAAAAGGCATCTAATATGGATAAATAATACATCATATGGAATTCACACTTCTAAGTATAATAGAGATCAGTGATACCTATCAATTCATTTTAAATCGGGTCATGCATATTTCGCTCAGTTGGCAGGTTGTCAATCTCTCCTTTCTACTTAATAGATGCCGTGGTTTTGCTCTGCTTAAAAAAAAAAAATGCAGAGTCGTGAGGAACCAGGTGAAATATAAAAGTAATTACAAGAAATCAGCAAGACTAACTCTGCCCTCATAAAGGCAGCCTAAACGGTGATATATTTGTGCACTTATCATAACTAACATGAGCTTGGCTTAGAGATGTAGTGAAAGAATTCAGCAGTGCCATTAAGGAATGAGGACATTTTGCAAACTTCCCTTGTTTTTTTTTAAATTCCATGAACGTATTAGGATATTTATAGCTGCGGCTGAAGAAACATTAGTGTCATCAACACGAAGGAGTTGTCAGGGAGGTTACGGAAGCCAAGGGTCAGCAGGTGGGGGGCAAGGAAGAAGGGAAGAAAGGCATCATCCGGACCGAAACTAGATTGAATAGAGGTTTCTAAAACACACACACACACACACACACACACACACACACACACGCAAAAAATAATTAGCGGTATAACATAAATAGACGTCATTAGCTGTAGTAATGTCTATGGCAAATAAATAACAGTTGAAAACAATAAAACTCCTGGTAATGTACTGTGTTGTAATATTGATGGCCGCATGTGGGAAGCCTCTGACAGCTGTTAAACAGATGTGGCAATTAGCAAACCTTATGGTCATGCCGGTAAGATTATTATGCAACACATTCTCCAGCAAAATTAGACGACTTCCTTCTTTGTGTGGCTTTTATCCACGTGGCGAGTCAGCGCGTCTAACGCTCCGTTTAAGCGACGTCGTTAGCTGGTACCTCCTGAGCCACATACATATGTGTGTGTGAATATATATATATATATATATATATATATATATATATATGTATGTATGTATTTCTTGATGGCTTCTGAAAGATTTAGAGAAATTCAGAATTTAAACAAGAACAATATCAATTCAGCGGTGTAGCAGATACTTCAATTATAATCGCTAATGGACAAATTGAGAGATAAAAAGACTTTTCTATCATGTTGAAATTCAATGAACAGTTTTCAATTAGGCTCGGGATATAAAAGGAAAAAGAAAAGCGACTTTTCCTTGATGTTAACATTGCCGAGAAAGATGAGAGGAACTTTGCTTTTTCATTATACTGAAGAGATGCATATAATGCCGCATATTTAAATTATAAATCAGGTCGCTATCTGCCAACTGAAAGCAATATCAATTAGAACTTAGGTGGATTAAGCTTTAAAATGCCTTATATTTAATGACAAAAGCATGACTGTTAATCTCCGCAGCCATCAAAGGGATAATTTAAGGCAGCAAGAAATCAGAGAGTGATGTCACAAAAATAGGCCCTTGCAGCTTTTTGGATAGTATTATCGTAATTAATGTACTTCGAATGACTTTTTTGTGGGTTATGGGCTTTCACAAAAGCATTTATCGCGGGCATAAAATATAAAACTCTAAAGAGTGGGTTTGACTAAGGTTGACTGGAGGGTCCTTACCCTTTCTGCTACAGTAATTCCTGTAAAATAATAGTTTCATTTACAGGCGCAATTTATAATGTTGAATTTATGCCAGTTCATCTGATATAAATCATGGTAATAGCATGATCTATTGTATGTCACTTGAGCGAATGCAAATTAAATATCATTAAATTAAAGAAAAACTGTTAAAATAACATTAGGTTGGAACTAGGGCTGCGGCACTAAAGGCAATGCGGGGTTAAGGACGAAATTTCACGACGGTGGGCCTTGATCTAATACTGGGGAGTGTTGCCCAAAGCAAATACACAGACACAAATAAATAAATAAATGAGTCAACGGTAACGAGGAATTACAGACCTAGTCATAAATCCATAATGGGTGTTCTTTGCTTTTAATTTCTAACAGAACTCTAAAATTTAAATAGCTGGGTTTTTTTTTTTTTCCTGTTGGATTTTGCTTTCTGCAATTCTTTAATGTCTTATTAGGCAATTGGAAATGAAGTTTCTTTTTTAATTACTTGGTGTTTTTTTTTTTTTTTTGGACTCGGACTTTTTCTTTTCTTTCTTCTCTCTTTGTTCTTTCTTTTTTTTCTTTCTTTCTCCTTCCTTCCTTCCTTCCTTCCTTCCTTCCTTCCTTCCTTCCTTCCTTCCTTCCTTCCTTCCCCCAGAAGCATTTTTCACAAAGCTGTAGTTGGTTTACTTTTCCAGACCCCAGCATCTTCCTGTTTACAGGCCCAGGGAGCAGAGAGGGGTTCCCTGGTTAGACAGTTTCCCTCGATTTTTTTTCATTGCTTCTGAGTGAGACCGAATCGGAGAGCTGATTACAGCTTTGATTCTTTAATGTGGTTCTAGAAAGCCTGGCCATTAATAAACAGGAGTGATGACAATGCGTCTGTCAGACAAATCTACTTTTCACAGATCAGAATTCTCTTCATTCCACTGCAGAAATTGATTACAACTCATCTTCAAAACCAACCAGAGCCACCGTGTTAAGATAAATATGAGGTGGGGGATGGTCCAGAGAGAAAGAGACAGAGAGAGAGAGGGAGAGATATTAAGAAACAACAGTGGGTACAGGCAATATTATTTTCCTTTTACCCAGAAAAAGCATACTAGAAACAGTATCATCAATGGATTACACTTGGTAAGGATCCAAAAGGTTGGGGTTTTGGTGTGTGCATGCATGTGTGTGTGTGTGTGTGTGTGTGTGTGTGTTCTGAACCTAGCACATTGTCAGAACTCAATAAATGTTGACGGATGACAGGGTGACATTATAACATCAATTAATATGCTGTCAAGAAAAAGTGGGCCCTTCAAATTATCCAGCCGTAATTGCCTTGGCTTTGCTAACTTTTTCCCCCTCCATAGCAGGTTATGTGAGTAGTTATCAACACATATGCCTCAGAAATATTCAATAAAGGGCTGCATTTTTTCCCCACATGCCAGGATAGGGGGGAAAAAAGATATAATTTATTGTGGTGACTGGTTACCTGTTAAGATAGGAATATGTGGTTATCCTGATGGACCAAGGAAGCAGGGTGGGGGTTGTAAAAAAGAACGCGGGGGATAGGGCTGTATAAACTGGGTTTGAAGATGAACTGTAAAGCCAACATTGTTTTAAGCACTTGGTTGGTTATGGACCAGGCATATACTAACCAGGACTGGGGTAAGGAAAGTGAGGCATCTGCCGTGGGTACAAAGTTTGGGGGGAAAGGGCATTTAAAAAATTCAGTAATCGAGGGGCGCCTGGGTGGCTCAGTCGGTTGAGTGTCCAACTTCGGCTCAGGTCGTGATCTCAGGGTTTGTGAGTTCGAGCTCCGCGTCGGGCTCTATGCTGACAGCTCAGAGCCTGGAGCCTGCTTCGATTCTGTTGTCTCCCTCTCTCTGCCCCTCCCCCACTCTCACTTTGTCTCACTCTGTCTCTCAAAAATAAATACAAAAAAAATTAAAAAACAAAAAATTCAGTAATTGACATCAATCATATTTCAATGCAATATTAAAAAAATCAAACTTAACATAAAAATCCATAATGAACAAAATATCAACATTTTATTTTTTAATTAAAAAAAAATTTTTTTTTTCAACGTTTATTTATTTTTGGGACAGAGAGAGACAAAGCATGAACGGGCGAGGGGCAGAGAGAGAGGGAGACACAGAATCGGACACAGGCTCCAGGCTCTGAGCCATCAGCCCAGAGCCCGACGCGGGGCTCGAACTCACGGACCGCGAGATCGTGACCTGGCTGAAGTCGGACGCTTAACCGACTGCGCCACCCAGGCGCCCCAAAATATCAACATTTTAAATAAAGGAAGAATCAGCAACAGTGCTGTGTGAGTCCATTTTGGAGCCTGAGGCTAGAGTGAAAATGTGAGTTTCCATATGCATCCTTTCATGTATTTTTTTAATGGTTAGTTATTTTTCCCCCCAGAACATTAAAGAGGTTGAAAAACATTATTGAAAAATTGTAGGTGTATTAAAACTCCCAACATTAAGTTTAAATATTTTATTTTTACCCCTAACGGCATTGATCATAATTTCACTTTCCTGCCTTTAACGGAAGCAAAATAATCAATAATGTTTTCAAAATCTAATTCTGAAAAAAATTTAACAATTAAAAAAAATACATGAAAGGATGCATATGGAAACGCACACTTTCTCTTTTGCCTCGGGCTCCAATCATGATTCACGCAGCACTGTTACTGATGCCATTTTTGTGTATTTTGTATTTTGTTCATCACGGATCTTTTCTTTTAATTTTGATTTCTAAAAAATTTTGATCACACTATGATTTCTGTTGATTACTCAGTTTTTTGTCATCCCCTTAAATTCTTTGCCTAAGGCGAGCGCTTCTCCTGCCTCGCCTAGTCTCATTCTTAATGTGCTTTGCGTAGTATTCATTTAATCTTTCAATACACCCAGAGGTAGGCGTTCTTATTATGTGTATTTTGCAGATGAGGAAGCTGAGTGGTAGGACCTTTGGGTGCCCCAACCCAGTTCTTAGGCATTCCCTGGTCTACCAACGGCCTAATGCCGGCCCCTGTGACTCTGCCCCTGTGCAGAGAGCTGCCCCTCTCCGCCCCTGTGACAGAAGGTAAATCTCCCAGCCCCCTTGCCAGGTGGGGCACCACTGCCCTGTGCTGTAATCTCCTGCGGGACTGAGTCCCCTGTCCCCTAATGAGTATGGTCATCGCCACACTCCATTTTGGGCTTCCTGCCTTCTTTTTCTGGCTTCTTACAGCCCAACTGGTGCTTCTTGGGATCATCTCCCAAATAAGCTTCTTGCACTTAAAACCTGTTTCAAGATCTGGGGCGCCTGGGTGGCTCAGTTGGTTGGGTGTCCAACTTTGGCTCAGGTCATGATTTCATGGTTCGTGAGTTCAAGCCCCATGTCGGGCCCTATGCTGACAGCTCAGAGCCCGGAGCCTGCTTCAGGTTCTGTGTCTCCCTCTCTCTCCCTCTGCCCCTCCCCTGCTCATGCTCTGTCTCTCTCTCAAAAAATAAATAAAAACATTAAAAAAAAACCCCTGTCTCAGGATCTGTTTTGGGAGAGCCCAACCTGAGATGCTGAAGCACAGAGATGTTTATTAAGTAACTCATTGAGGCAATACTGTGTTTTTTTCAATGTTTATTTATTTGAGAGAGAGAGAGAGAGAGAGAGAATGAGCAGGGGAGGGGCAGAGAGAGAGAGAGAAACACAGAATCCAAAGCAGGCTCCAGGCTCCGAGCCGTCAGCACAGAGCCCGACGTGGGGCTCGAACCAACGATGGGGTAATACTTTTAAGATATTAGGAGAGATCGGGAATTCACACCCGGAGTGTCAGCCTCTAGAGTGTGTATTCTTACCCACTTTCTGCCACACCCTTTGGTGAACAAGGCCTGTGGGCCAAATTTGGCCCTCTGCCTGTTTCCATCTGACTGTGAGCTACGAATTGTTTTTCACTTTTTAAATGGTCAAAAACCAATAATCCTAAAAAGAAGAACTGGATTTTTTGTCGTGCGAAAATGATGTGAAGTTAGAATGTCAGAGTCCGCAAATAAAGTTTTATTGGCACACAGCCACGCCCGCTCATTTCCATATCACCTGTGGCTGCTTTCCAGTTACGAGGGCCGAGTTGAGTGGTTACCGCAGAGACTGAACGGCCTCCAAAGGCAAAAAATATTTGCAAACCTTTACAGAACCTTTACAGACCTGGTTTGCTGAGTCCTGTCCGACTGCCTTTTTATTCCAGCTTTGTAACTTCTCAGTTGGGTGGCCTTAGATAAGCTTCTTTACTAACTTCTCTGAATCTCAGAGTTTGCAAATGGAAAACGGGGATAAATAATTGCTCCCCGACATTACGTTTGAAGATTTAACATCCGAGGTAATATTTGTATAGGTCCCAGCACACGGTTCACCTCCCATAAACATAATTTCCATTTCTACCAAAAGAAATTTTATGAAAATACTGTTATTTAAGTTCTTAGCCTGTGAAGGCCCTAGTTAGTCACCAGCGGATTTTTCTGGCGGGTTGGTCTGGGGTAGCGTCCGCATTCCATAGGTAAGGGTGGGCCTAATTGCTTGTTAGCTGCAGATTCCTTTAAAGTTGCGCAAGACACGGAAAAGCAGAGAAAACAAATGCACAGAAACAAAGCAGCATGGAAAACGTCGGGGTGGTATGTGAGAAACTGCAGTCAATATTCAAAATGCAGGCACGTCTCAATTTTTCTTTGTTACAGTGTCACTGTTTTGAAAAGTCTAAATTATGCTTGCAAAAACTTCACGTATGCATACATATGTATGAAAGCATACAACTTAGCAGGGATGAGACAGCTGAGCACAACAGTGGGTTTTGCTGAGAAAAAGAGGCAGAAGCAAAAGATTCATTTCCTTACACAAGTTGAGCGGGGGGTCTTTCCGGCACACCCTTCTCAGGGGCGTTCTAACAGACCCACGAGAAAGGTGAAGGCGGCGTCTACCCTTCTGTTGAATCTGTCTCTTTCCCTCCATTCCCTTGGTCCAGGCTGCCTTTATCTATCTCCTTGGCTTATGACCTCCCAACCTGGTCTTCCCACCGGTGGTTTTCAAGTGGGGTGATTTTGCTCCCCAGGGGATGTTTTTGTTGTCGTCGTAACCAGGAGGATGCTACTGACACCTAGTGAATACAGGTCCAAGATGGTGATATGGCCCCTGTCACCATCAAAGGACTCTCTAGCCCCAAAGGTCAACAGTGCCATGATTGAGAAACTCCATAGCAGTCGTTCCCTCCGATGGGCTCTCAAGTCCGAAGCCAGAGTGGTTTTTTTTACCTTCTACAATGTAAATCTGATCGTGTTGCTTCCTTGCTTAAGACCTTATTGCGTTCTCACCGCTTGTAGGGGAAGATCTGAATCCTTATCCATGATTATGAAAGCCCCCTTGCCTATTTCTTGCCTACTTTTTTCCCTCATCTCTTTTATCTTCCTCCTCCTACTTTTTAAATGCCTGATGTCATTGCTCATCGGTAGGATGTTGCATATCGTGTTTCCAAAGGCTGAGTCATTTTCCAGAACCCTCTTCACCTTTTCCTGGTCAATTCCTACGCACGGATGGTGTCGAATATCAGCTCACGGATTAACTCCTCTCCGTGGCAGCTACCGTCTCTCCAACATGATGGTCAGTCCCTTTTTTTGGTAATCGCTTCATCAATTACCTGCATTCCTATTTGGACTCAAAGCTTTCTGAGGGCAGGGATTGTGTCTTTTTTTCACTATTACATGTGCGGTGTCTGGCACCCGGAAGTCTCTCAGTAAATACTTGTTGATGGAGTGTTTATGTTAGTCCGTTTGTATGGAACAGTCTATTCAATGTGTTGTGAAGACATTTACATGTGTAGATAGATGTGATAATTCATACTTCTGGATTGTGATAAGACTGCTTTGCCATGTAGTCATATCAACTGACCAATAAGGAAAGGAAGTAGAAATCTGAAATGGTGGAATTTGAGCAATGTAAATTAATAGGCTGTTCTAGATCCCTTGCAGAAGACGAAGGAGTACTGTTTAGTTTAAAAATAAATTAATTAAAAAATCGCTAGGCAATAGGGAATGTCACTGTTAAAACTGTGGAAGGTCTAAGATTTCACTTTGCTCACAAGCTAACAAGCGAGCCTCCCACAGTTTCAGAGATGCTGGCAGAAGACACAAGACTCCCGGTTCAGAGACAAAGTCGTTTATTGCTCATGCATAGCAGGTGCCATGAGCTTCATATTTGTGTCTGTTCCTCTCGCCCTCAAGTCCCAGGTGAGCAGTGTGGAGTGATCTGGGCAGATTCTGCACAGTCAACAGGTTTATGTTATAGCTGACGATCCCTGAATTTAACAAGCCTTCCATATTATAAGAGGGTTACTGGCCACTCTGCCCTACCTTTATTAGCCTGTTCAGGAGACAAATCTACTCTCTGCCCTGGAAGGAGACGTTATCTGTATTTTTCAAGGTTATATGCTATATAAACATCCTTGAAAAGATAGTCTGGGACAAAAGCTGTCATAAGCCATGTAGAAATGCTATGGAGAATTGTTCCCTTCCTCTAGAGTCACTATAATGCACTGAACTGTTAATGCTTTTAGAATGAGCTTTAAACTCAACATCCTTTCTACCCTTTGAAGTATGAGGTAACGTTTCCTTGTATATTCATTCAGGCAAGATAGATGGGATGAAGAGAAAATGTAGAAACACGCCTGGGTTTTTCTGTATGAAATTATTTTTATACATGCATAGAATGTGCTGGCAAACATTTGAAAATGCGTTTCTCTGGGGATGGCACCAGCCACCAAATCATCAAGTTCTACTGATTCCATCTTCTGAATATTTCTTGAATTCATCCTTATCTCCACCTCTGTAGCCACCATCTTGTTTCAGGCTGCCATTTTCTCCCTTGGGGATTATAGCAATGGCTTCCTGAGTGCTCCTTCCCTTCTGCTCCAGTCACTGCCTAGCTAGCCTCTGGAAGCCCAGTTTCCTTATCTCTGAAATGGACATGGCCACATTCCTACTGGTAGAAATCCAGTGGGAATTATGTGGAATGGTGCAAGCCGGCCTGACAAGTACTGAAGCTCAATTAATATTAACTCTCATGATTTATTGCTTCTGTAGGCACAGACCCTGAACTCATATTCTCCAAGTTTGATTTCTTAAAAAATTTTTTTTAAATGTTTATTTTATTTTTGAGGGAGAGAGAGAGAGAGAGAGGAAGAGAGAGAGAGAGAGAGTGAGCCGGAGAGGGGCAGAGAGGGAGACCCAGAATCCAAAGCGGGCTCCAGGCTCCGAGCTGTCAGCACAGAGCCCGATGTGGGGCTCGAACTCACAAACCGTGAGATCATGACCTGAGCCGAAGTCGGACGCTTAACTGAGCCACCTGGATGCTCCAAGTTTGATTTCTTATAGCCAACATGTATTCTGATGCAAAATCTTCAGTGTGGAATCACTCCTTATGAGTGGAATCAAGTAAGGTCAAAGCATTTCTAGTTGAAAGATGCTATGTGAAGAGCAGAGGTTTGAACTTGGGAGAAAGGATAAAGCAGCCCAGTAGATCTTCACCCTTTGAGGAAATATAATTTGAAAAATTCTCCTATTGCAAACTAACTCCATTTCACTGGGTATGTACATTTGCTAAGCACATCAGAATTCTTAAAAAAAAAAAAAAAAGATTTGAAAGCTCTTCTCTATTCTGTGATTAATTGAACATGTTTGGGCCAATACAGGAGGAATAAAATTACCACATCACTATATGTATGTGAGATAAAATATACGATTAAAAATATTTATTATACTGATGTGGAAAAGAATAATATGTTAAACAGATAAGCGTGTAATAATGCATATTTTCTCCATAAAATTTAATTTATCCCTTGGGCCGGGCATAAACTTTCCTCTTGAACAACTTGCTTTCCAACTATAGATTGCTGAGCTAAACTGCTTAGTTTTACAGCAAATTGATCACTACTGTAATATTTCAGGAGCAAAATGATCCTCACCAGTCAGTTTGATTTCAAAGGCCAAAATTTATAGTTTTGTTCCTGATTTAGTGATAAGATTTTTTAACATATTGAGCATTTTATCACCTTCTCTCAGGACATGGAGTTGAACTTACAAATGAAAAAAAAAAAGCCAACAAAAAGGGGACCATAAATAATATACTACAGAATGACAGAAGAGTTTAATATTCCCTTTGGACCAGTGGGAAATTACTCAGATTTCTGTCCTTGTAAACATATGTCCTGGTCTCTACGGAAGATGTGTTTTATAATCTTTATGCTTCCAGAAAAGGAGTCAAAGACAAAGCTGGAAGTCCAACCCACAAGGACTTTGCTAAAGCATAAAGGAAACTTTATTATATGTATGCTCCCCAGGGTCTCAACTCGACTTTATTCAAGGCAGATAAAATGTAGTTATTGGACACTTCTGATATGTTGAAAATAGGTGCAGACATTTAATGATGGGAAAGTTCATGACTCAGTAAAGATTACTCCCTAGCTGGTTGCTTAGGACAGAAAACTATAAAATCAAATTATGATAATCATAGGAGTCAGGAGAAAAAAGTAGGCCCACTGAGCTCTATTTACTGAATTTTTGAATTCATTATAAACCACCTACATTGGAGGCACAGGGAACAGACTTTTGATAATCTCAGTAGATTTGCAAAGTAAAGCTATTTTGTGATTACTATAGTGATTTTTTTTGGGAGACTTACGTCTGTAAGGGGATTGACTGGGGCCGGATGAGACGTACAGTAGGAGAGAATATACGCAGATACTCACCACAATATACTCACGTGCATCTGGAATTTACCTCTTGAAGAGTTGGCTTGACATTAAACCAGTGAAAACAGATGTGGTTGTCTTGCTTTTACCACTAAAAATCATTTTTTTCCAAACAACATTTCCATCACATAGTGGTGTCTACCTGTCCTGACATAAGAGTTTAAACCATTGATCTGGGGCCTAAATAGGACTTTGAGCTGCAGTGGTCTATTTTATCACATGTAACTTATGTGTTGAGTCAGCAAGGCCAAATACGCTTCTAGTAGACATCAAATCTCGACAGCTGGGGTCTGCAAGTTCTTTATTTTTTAACCCTCACTCAGATCTGTGGTTTAGGGCGAGGGCTGACATTTTCTGCCTGTGACCTTAAGAATATCCGTGTCTGGACAGTGCCCTTGGCTGATGAATCTCAGTGATAATTTTCTATGCAATATCCGCCCGTGCTCTGTCAAAATACGCAGCTGTTAGCAATTTGTAAGATGCCTTCTTTTTGGTGTGCTTGTTAATCTTGACGGACTTCTTCTTATGTGCTTAGTTTTTGTTTGTTTGTTTGTTTGCTAAACTGGCTTTGAACTATTCTGCAGCATTAAGCTATTGCTGCATAACATACAGCTGCAAAAGCTTAGGGACATGCCGCGTGAGCATTGATTGCTTTTGTTTGCAGGTGATCAGCTAGGTGGCCTCTGTCTGGCTTGCGTATATATTTGGGCGTCTGTTGGGGCCACGGGGTGATGGATGTCTGGTCTCTGTTCCACGTGTCTCCCGGTCTCTGGCGGGCTCACCTGGACACCTTCTCACGACAGTGGCCGAGACCAAGGAGGACACACAAGGCTCTTGACGCCAAGACTCAAGACTGGCACGTTGTCGTTTCCGCTGCGTTCCGTGGACCAAAGCAAGTCACAAAGATACGAGGACTCTACCTTTTCAGCCCCAGACTGGCAAAGGGTGTAGATACAGGGACAGAGGAGATCGAAGACCTTAAGTCAACGCACCACATAGCTCATTAATCCTGACCGTGATACTATTATCCTTCCCACTTGGCAGTGGAGACAATGAACACGCAAGTGCTTAAGTAAACAGCTCAGGCCCCCGGCTGGTAAGTGGTTGAGCTGGAAATTGGGAGTCCGGGCCCTTTACAGCTGTGCTAGACAGTGTGCTTATAATGAACACAAAACCCGTAGCTCAGTGAAAATAAGGCCCCATCATGGTGAGGCGAGTATAAATTTCAGTTCACACGCAAAGATGCACGATAGACCTCTACTTTCTCTACCTCGCCCTGATCGCTGACTTCGGGCTCCCAGTCTGCTGAGTTGGGGGACAGATTAAACTAAATTCTTGCTCGAGATCCCTTCCTGTGGTGGACGTTTGTCGCTGTGTGTGGCCGCCAAGCACCTGAGTTCCCTTCCCAAGCCTCAGGAGGCCTCAAGTTTCCAAGGCTGAGCTCACCTGCCACTACCGAAGGTCCAAACACCAGATACGTGCTTGCCTGGCCTCCTGAAAAGTTTCAGATCCCGAAGAGCTTGGAACAGGGAAAAGCAAGGATCACACAAAGTCTGTTCTGGCAATAGCTTGTGGCGGTAGCGGGGGTCACACCTGGCAGAGGCAGGTGTCGTTCTGACATCGGCGTCTGATGTCCAGCGCTGTTGGCCTAACGTCATACGGTATAAACCACAGTGTCTGCGCCCGGCGCTGGCTGCGGCAGTGGCTTTATGGGACCGGTGTTATAGCTCAATTCCAGCAAAGCCTCCAGGCCCGGTTCTTTGGAGCTCCGGGAGATTCTGCAAGCTGTAAAGGATGCTTTAATACATTTTTTTTTTCCTGCTGAAATTAGTCAATATTTGCTTCTGTTGCTTGCAACCGTGAAGCCTGATCCTTTCTGCTTTGTGCCACAGTTTTGGGACGTTGGCACTGTGCCTGGGCATCAGAGGTGGTTCCCTTGATCTACTGGCTTTAGACAACGTTGGCTCCTGCAGGCATGTCCGTTGCTCCGTTTGCCCGACAAACCCAGTGACTTTCTGCTACCTCACTCCCATGTTTGGCATGAAAGGATTTCGGGGAAGCTGTTTATGGTCCCACCTGCCTAAACTTCCTCCGCAACCATGCCTTTTTGGGGACTTCCTTCCTTCTCTTCTTTTGCTTAAATTCATCTCCCACTTGGGAGCATCCTCTTACTATTCTAGGGAAACCCCTTTTCTTTTGTATTTTGCCCAGTATACTTTGGGTTTGTTTGCAAACCTCCTCTCTCTCTCTCTCTCCTCCCTCTTTTTTTTTTTTTTTTAATATTTATTTTGAGAGGGACACAGAGTGAGTGGGGGAGGGGCAGAGAGAGAGGGAGACACAGAATCCAAAGCGGGCTCCAGGCTCTGAGCTGCCAGCACAGAGCCTGACGCAGGGCTCGAACTCACAAACCACAACATCTTGACCTGAGCTGAAGTCGGACACTCAACCAGCTGAGCCACCCAGGCGCCCCATTCCTCTCTCTTTTAAAAGTCACGTTTACCGGTCCCAGGATTTGGGGGGAAAAAATTAGCCAAAAAACCATGAGAACAATTTGTGTTCTGCCCTGAGCTACCAAATGCAGATCTGACTTCTTGATTAAAAATGAGGAAGACAGCAGAAAAATATTTCCCACAGGGTAATGTCGTACAGTATGGACCTAAGCTACTTTCCTGGCAGAATGGATTTCCAAGCCACTTAGCATAGCACAGTACTACCGTAATGGTCTCACCTCCTAATGTGACTTCTCCTTTCCATGGAACCTATGTTCCCGCCAAACCAAACCAGCTGATGTGACTCAATTATCTTCCTTGCTTCCACATCTTTGGGTGCAGTCATCTTCTTTGTTTCCTTGTTCTTCATGACCACACCCTAAGTACCCCTCAAGAAGAATCGGAGAGAAGAAATCCATACTGGTAGCATGGACACTATTTGGGTAAACGTTTCAACACAAAGTTTGGCCATTTGGCGAAATTTCTATAGACAAAGTCCTTATTTTCTGGAGGCTTCTGTTTTTTTTTTTTTTTTAGCATCTATGGGATGCCTTTATTATTATTATTATCTTTTAAAATTTTTAAATATTTACATCCAAATTAGTTAGCATATAGTGCAACAATGATTTCAGGAGTAGATTCCTTAGTGCCCCTCACCCATTTAGCCCATCCTCCCTCCCACACCCCCTCCAGTAACCTTCTGTTGGTTCTCCATATTTATGAGTCTCTTATGCTTTGTCTGCCTCCCCGTTTTTATATTATTTTTGTTTCCCTTCCCTTATGTCCATCTGTTTTGTCTCTTAAAGTCCTCATATGAGTGAAGTCATATGATATTTGTCTTTCTCTGACTAATTTCACTTAGCATAATACCCTCCAGTTCCATCCACGTAGTTGCAAATGGCAAGATTTCATTCATTTTGATTGCCGAGTAATACTCCATTGGATATATATACCACATCTTCTTTATCCATTCATCCATCGATGGACATTTGGGCTCTTTCCATACTTTGGCTACTGTTGATCGTGCTGCTATAAACACGGGGGTGCATGTGTCCCTTCGAAACAGCACACCTGTATCCCTTGGATAAATACTTAGTAGTGCAATTTCTGGGTCATAGGGTAGTTCTATTTTTAGTTTTTTGAGGAACCTCCATACTGTTTTCCAGAGGGGCTGCACCAGTTTGCATTCCTACCAACAATGCAAAAGAGATCCTCTTTCTCTGCATCCTCACCAACATCTGTTGTTGTTTGAGTTGTTAATGTGAGCGATTCTGACAGGTGTGAGGTGGTATCTCATTGTGGTTTTGATTTGCATTTCCCTGATGATGAGTGATGTTGAGCATTTTTTCATGTGTCAGTTGGCTATCTGGATGTCTTCTTTGGAGAAGTGTCTATTCATGTCTTTTGCCCATTTCTTAATTGGATTATTTGTTGTTTTGGGTGTTGAGTTTGAGAAGTTCTTTATAGATTTTGGATACTAAGCCTTCATCTGATATGTCGTTTGCAAATATCTTCTCCCATCCCGTCGGTTGCCTTTTAGTTTTGCTGATTGTTTTCTTCACCCTGCAGAAGCTTTTTATTTTGATGAGGTCCCGTAGTTCATTTTTGCTTTTGTTTCCCTTGCCTCCGGAGACGTGTTGAGTAAGAAGTTGCTGTGGCCAAGATCAAAGAGGTTTTTGCCTGCTTTCTCCTCGAGGATTTTGATGGCTTCCTGTCTTATGTTTAGGTCTTTCATCAATTTTGAGTTTATTTTTGTGTCTGGGGTAAGAAAGTGGTCCAGGCTCATTCTTCTGCATGTTGCTGTCCAGTTTTCCCAGCACCATTTGCTGAAAAGACTGTCTCTATTCCATTGGATATTCTTGCCTGCTTTGTCAAACATTAGTTGCCCATACGTTTGTGGGTCCATTTCTGGGTTCTCTATTCTGTTCCATTGATCTGAGTGTCTGTTCTTGTGCCAGTAGCATACTGTCTTGATGATTACCACTTTGTAGTATAGCTTGAAGTCCAGGATTGCGATGCCTCCAGCTTTGGTTTTCTTTTTCAAGACTGCTTTGGTTATTCAGGGTCTTTTCTGGTTCCATACAAATTTTAGGCTTATTTGTTCTAGCTCTGTGAAGAATGCTGGTGTTATTTTGATAGGGATTGCATTGAATAGGTAGATTGCTTTGGGTAGGATCGACATTTTAACAATATTTGTTCTTCCTATCCAGGAGCATGGAATCTTTTTCCATTTTTTGTGTCTTCTTCAATTTCTTTCATAAGCTTTCTATAGTTTTCCGTGTATAGATTTTTCACCTCTTTGGTTAGATTTATTCCTAGGTATTTTATGGTTTTTGGTGCAACTGTAAATGGGATCCATTCCTTGATTTCTCTTTCTGTCGCTTCATTGTTGGTGTATAGGAATGCAACCGATTTCTGTGCATTGATTTTATATCTTGCCACTTTGCTGAATTTATGAATCAGTCCTCATAGTTTTTTGGTGGAATCTTTAGGATTTTCCATATAGAGTATCATGTCATCTGCAAAGAGTGAAAGTTTGACCTCCTCCTGGCCGATTTGGATGCCTTTTGTTTCTTTGTGTTGCCTGATTGCCGAGGCTAAGACTTCCAATACTATGTTGAATAAAAGTGGCAAGAGTGGACATCCCTCTTTTCTTCCTGACCTTAGGGGAAAGCTCGCAGTTTTTCCATTGAGGATGGTATTAGCATTGGGTCGTTCATATATGGCTTTTATGATCTCGAGGTATGATCCTTCTATCCCTACTTTCTTGAGGTTTTTTTTTTTTATCAAGAAAGGATGCTGTATTTTGTTAAGTGCTTTCTCTGCATCTATTGAGAGGATCATATGGTTCTTGTCCTTTCTTTTATTGATGTGACAAATCATGTTAATTGTTTTGTGGATATTGAACCAGCCCTGCATCCCAGGTATAAATCCCACTTGGTCGTGGTGAATAATTTTTTTAATGTATTGCTGGAGCCAGTTGGCTAATATCTTGTGGAGGATTTTTGCATCCATGTTTATCAGGGAAATTGGTCTATAGTTCTCCTTTTTAGTAGGGTCTCTGTCTGGTTTTGGAATCAAGGTAATGCTGGCTTCATAGAATGAATTTGCAAGTTTTCCTTTCATTTCTGTTTTTTGGAACAACTTCAAGAGAATAGTTGTTAACTCTTCCTTAAATGTATTATAGAATTCCCCTGGAAAGCCACCTGGCCCTGGACTCCTGTTTTTTGAGAGATATTTGATTACTAATTTGGTTTCTTTACTGGTTATGGGTCTGTTCAAATTTTCTATTTCTTCCTGTTTCAGTTTTGGTAGTGTATATGTTTCTAGGAATTTGTCCATTTCTTCCAGATTCCCCATTTTATTGGCATATAATTGCTCAAAATATTCTCTTATTAATGTTTTTATTTCTGCTGTGTTGGTTGTGATCTCTCCCCTTTCATTCTTGATTTTATGTATTTGGGTCATTTCCTTTTTGATCAAACAGGCTAGTGGTTTATCCATTTTGTTAATTCTTTCAAAGAATCAGCTTCTGGTTTCATTGATCTGTTCTATTGTTTTTCTGGTTTCAATAGCATTAATTTCTGCTCTAATCTTTATTATTTCCTGTCTTCTGCTCTTTTTGGGTTTTATTTGCTGTTCTTTTTCCAGCTCTTTAAGGCGTAAGGTTAGGTTATGTATTTGAGATCTTTCTTCCTTCTTTAGGAAGGCCTGGATTGCTATATACTTCCCTCTTATGACTGCCTTTGCTGCTTCCCAGAGATTTTGGGTTGTGGTGTTATCATTTTCATTGGCTTCCATATACTTTTTGATTTCCTCTTTAACTTCTTGGTTAACCCATGCATTCTTTAGTAGGATGTTCTTCAGTCTCCAAGCATTTGTTACCTTTCCAAATTTTCTCTTGTGGTTGATTTTGAGTTTCATAGTGTTGTGGTCTGAAAATATGCACGGTATGATCTCGATCTTTTTGTACTTGCTGAGGGCTGATTTGTATCCCAGTATGTGGTCTATTCTGGAGAACGTTCCATGTGTACTTGAGAAGAATGTATATTCTGCTGCTTTAGGATGAAATGTTCTGAATATATCTGTTAAGTCCATCTGGTCCAGTGTGTCATTCAAAGACATTGTTTCCTCATTGTTTTTTTTTTTTTTTTGATTAGATGGTCTTTCCATTGCTGTGAGTGGGGTATTGAACTCTCCTACTATTATGGTATTAGTATCAATGAGTTTCTTTATGTTTGTGATTAATTGATTTATATATCTGGGTGTTTTCACATTTGGAGCATAAATGTTTACAATTGTTAGGTCTTCTTGGTGGGTAGACCCCTTGATTATGATATAATGCCCTTCTGCATCTCTTGATACAGTCTTTGTTTTAACGTCTAGATTGTCTGATATAAGTATGGCTACTCTGGCTTTCTTTTGTTGACCATTAGCATAATAGTTGGTTCTCCATTCCCTTACTTTCAATCTGAAGGTGTCTTTAGGTCGAAGGTGGGTCTCTTGTAAACAGCATATAGATGGATCTTGTTTTCTTATCCATTCTGTTACCCTATGTCTTTTGATTGGAGCATTGAGTCCACTGATGTTTAGATTGAGTATTGAAAGATATGAATTAATTGCCATTATGTTGCTTGTAGAGTTGGAGTTTCTGGTGGTGTTCTCTGGTCCTTTCTAATCTCTGTTGCTTTTGGTATTTATTTGTTTATTTATTTATTTATTTATTTATTTATTTATTTATTTATTTATATTTTCATCTTTTCCCCTCTCAGAGTGTCCCCCTTAAAATTTCTTGCCGGGTTGATTTAGTGGTCACAAACTCCTTTAATTTTTGTTTGTCTGGGAAACTTTTGATCTCTCCTATTTTGAATGACAGCCTTGCTGGGTAGAGAATTCTTGGCTGCATATTTTTCTGATTCAGCACATTGAATATATCCTGCCACTTCTTTCTGACCTGCCATGTTTCTGTGGATAGGTGTGCTGCAAACCTGATCTGTTTTCCCTTGTGGGTTAAGGACTTTTTTCCCTTGCTGCTTTCATGATTCTCTCCTTGTCTGAGTATTTTGTGAATTTGACTATGATATGCCTTGTTGGTGGTCGGTTTTTGTGGAACCTAATGGGAGTCCTCTGTGCTTCCTGGATTTTGATGTCTGTGTCTTTCCCCAGGTTAGGAAAGTTTTCTGCTATGATTTGCTCACCTAACCCTTCTACCCCTATTTCTCTCTCTTCCTCTTCTGGGACCCGTATGATTCTGATGTTGTTCCTTTTTAATGAGTCACTGATTTTTCTAATTCTTTTTTTTTTTAAAAATTTTTTTTTTTTCAACGTTTATTTATTTTTGGGACAGAGAGAGACACAGCATGAACGGGGGAGGGGCAGAGAGAGAGGGAGACACAGAATCGGAAACAGGCTCCAGGCTCTGAGCCATCAGCCCAGAGCCTGACGCGGGGCTCGAACTCACGGACCGTGAGATCGTGACCTGGCTGAAGTCGGACGCTTAACCGACTGCGCCACCCAGGCGCCCCTGATTTTTCTAATTCTTAAATCATGCTCTTTTGCCTTAATCTCCCTCTTTTTTTTTCTGCTTCGTTATTCTCCATAAGTTTGTCCTCTGTATCATTGATTCTCTGTTCTGCCTCATTCATCCTTGCTGCTGCGGCATCCATTCGTGATTGCAGCTCAGTTATAGCAGTTTTTATTTCATTCTGAGTAGTTTTTACTTCTTTCATCTCCACAGAGAGGGATTCTAATCTATTTTCGACTCCAGCTGGTATTCTTATTATCGTGATTCTAAATTCTGGTTCAGACATCTTGCTTGTATCTGTGTTGGTTAAGTCCCTGGCTGTCATTTCTTCCTGCTCTTTCTTTTGGGGTGAATGCCTTCGTTTCATAATTTTGAAGGGAGAGAAGAAATTAATGAGGTAGAAAAAAATTAAAATTAAAAAGAAAATTAAAATGAAAAAAATACAAAAATTAAAAAATTAAAAGCACACACACACACACACACACACACACAATCAAATAAATGATGCTGGATCCTAGGTGCGTTTTGGTCTGGGTGTTGAAAGTGGCTTGATATATTAGAGAAAAAAGGGGAAAGAAGAAAAAAAAAAGGAAATCGTGTGAAAATTTGAAAAAATGAATACAATGAAGTAGACTAAAATGAAATGATGGAAGTAAACTAGAATTTGAAAAAAATTTACACAAAAGTAAAAAATAGAGTAGCAAAAAATTAAAGAAAAACATTAAAAAAATTTTTTTAACGTTTATTTATTTTTGAGACAGGGAGAGACAGAGCATGAATGGGGGAGGGTCAGAGAGAGAGGGAGACACAGAATCGGAAACAGGCTCCAGGCTCTGAGCTGTCAGCACAAAGCCCGACGTGGGGCTTGAACTCATGGACCGCGAGATCATGATCTGAGCCGAAGTTGGACGCTTAACTAACTGAGCCACCCAGGTGCCCGAGAAAAACATTTTTAATAAAAATTGAAAATAAAAATGATTTTTTTCTCCCTCTGTATTTAAGAAAAAGAAAAGAAATGAAAAAGAGAAAAAAAGAAAAAGGAAAAAGAAAGAAAGAAAGAAAATTGAATAGGTGGACCTGCTAACAGACTGAAATACGACTGTAATTACTTGTTTTTCCCCTAAAAGTCAGAATACGAAGTGCTTTATAGTCCATAAACTGATCAGGCGGTGAGACTTCTGTTATTGAAGAGCAAGGTTGGCCCAGTTGGGCGGGGCTTAGTGTAACTGCTCCGTTCTCCACTAGATGGCGCTGGTAGCCTACTGGGGTGGAGTGTTGTGGCGCTTATAGGTGCGTATGGGCATGCACGGGGGCAGTGAAAATGGCGTCACCCGGCTACCCAGTCTCTAGCATCGGAACTCTGTTCTCTCCGATCAGCAATCGCGTACCCATCCTTTGTCTTCAGCTTTCATCCACTCCCTGCTTTTTCATCCTCTGTGACCAAGCCCCAGGCACTTCTCTCCCGAGTTTTGTCTCAGATGTGGCTGTTTTCCCGGCCCCTTACTTCTGAGGGACTGCGGCTTTGACCCGTTCCGCCCCTCTGCCGAGGGTCTCACTGAGCAATGGCCGGGTGCCAGCTGCACCCCGGAAAGTTTGCAGGACCCTGCTGCTGCCGGTGCCCCGAGACTGCGGCCAGGTGCCAGCCCGCCCCAGAAAAAGTTCGGGAGATAGTGTAGCAGCAGCTTTTCAGGGATTATGGAAAATCACAACACACATCTGGCACCGGGCTTCACCCTTAATGATCTGTTTCCAGCACCAGCAAATGTGGCTGTTCTCTGGGGTCTGCTGGGCCCAGGTGGCCTCAACAGTCTCTACCAAATGTCCTTCCAGTAGTGGAACTGCTTTTCCTGTGTGGCCTGAGAACCTCCCAGACCCCGCTCTGCTCCTCGGGATTTGCCCTTCCCACCTGAACACCACCAGGTATCGAGCTACGGGGTTTTAGACTGCGCTTCCCCTGTTTACAGTCTTAATGGAATTTAAACCCTCTCCTTTCTCCTTTCTCCCTTTTTATTCAGTCCCTGCGGCTGTTTCCAATTTTCCACTTACTCTCCAGCTGCTTTTGGGGAGGGGTGCTTTTCCCGTATTCTTCCCACCCCTCTGTCCTCTCTTTGCCCACAAAAGCACCTCCCTGCCCTCCGCGGTTTCTCTCTCCCCAAGTTCACCTCTCCGTGACGGGTACCTGCTGAATTCTGTGGTTCAGGTTGTGCAGATTGTTGTTTTAATCCTCAGGTCAGTTTTCTAGGCGGGCAGGATAGTTTAATGTTGGTCTGGCTGTATTTCATGGACGCGAGACACATAAAAAAACTTCCATGCTGTTCTGCCATCTTGGCTCCCTCCTGGAGGCTTGTGTTTTGGTGGCACAACTAGTTGAACACTTGAGTATCTGGGACTCTGGGTAGCTTCCCACTGCTCTTCTCCAAGGTAGAGGCCATTTCCTAAGCCTTCTCTTCCCTGGAACTTTGGGTTCTTGTCCAGCTCATTTATCCACAGATTTAATATGTAGGGATGGGTATGAGGGAGAAGATTTCAAGTGCCCAGAAACAAATGGGATAATACTTTTAATGTCATTTTAAATTGAAGTGGGCTAAAAGTTACCTACGGGGCTTTTGTCTTCTTACTCTTTCTTTTATCTTGAGATGGTAATTTTCAAGGATGTTTTTGTTCTTTCAAGGACATTTATTGAGAATTTACCATGTGTAAGACATTATGCTACGCAGAGGCTTTATGTATATAATAGAACATTAAACAAGTTAGGGGATAATGGTGTGTAAACATAAAACAATTTTATTTTATCTCCCACCATCGCTTAAAACTTTATTAAACCGGGAGGGTTTTTCCTCTGACCCTAGATTATTTTTTTTTTGGATAGCTCATTTTAATAGAAATTTCTGCAGTTACATTAAGTTGCTAAAAACAATCTAGTTCAGAAATTGGAATGTTTTGCACCATGTAATAAGCCAACCTCTGAACTTGACTTAAAATGAAACTTCTTCTCTTAGACACGCTTTCTAGGAAAGCCTACATCCCGTAAGTAGGGGCGTAGCCACCTTCTTTTTTCCCCATCACTCAGTATCTACAAGTTTGTTCAAAGGAGAATGTGGATGGAGGAGAGGTTTCTACTTTATTGAAGCTGTTCTGAAATGCCTCCATGGCCTCTGGACCTAGCAGATGGGTAAGCCATGGGCTCTTTGGAGATTCCTTTTCCATTGTTGGGAAACTTGCATCAGAATATTTCTGTCTCTCTCCTGTTCTATCTTGCTCGTGGGCCAGGGATTTCCCTTGATGTCCTCTCCCTACTCAAGATATAAAGGTCCTTCACTCTTTGCTTAGAGGGTTTCCAGGTACCTCAGATCATTTGGTGGCACTTTCTGCACAGGGATATTTGGGCATTAGGTCTCTTGCCCCCTGCTCTGTGCTCCTGGAGACAAAATCCCATTGGTAGCGAATTCTCTCTTGTAGTTTTAGGATGTCCATTTTCTTTACTTCTTCCGAAGCCTGAGTCACTCTTCTGGTTCCAGCTCCTCCTTTCCTACAGTCCCAGGTTGGTCTTGTGGCTTCTCTTTGTTTTGGGTTTGGGAGGAAACTCCGGAGAGAATAGCAGGTGAGGGAGGTCAACTGAAATAACAGAGAAATGGTTCCGGGTCCACTCCCGCCACAGACCTTGATTAAAGGGTCATTGAAAGTTTTTCTAAGAGGTGTTTTTTTTGTTTGTTTGTTTGTTTTTGTTTTTGTTTTTGTTTTTAGCTGGTACTGACGGATAAGTGTGTCTCCGAGGGAAAGCAAAGAGGAAAGATGTTCTTGACAGGAGGACACCAAGGGGAAGGTGTCTGGAAGTTCATAAAATGTGTGTGAAAATGGCTGCAGCTTTGGAAAGCACGGGTGGGCCAATCCTTAATGAGGAAGAGCTTGGGTGTCAGGCTAAGGATCTGGCCGTTCCCCAGCGCTCCACAAGGTCTCTTCGAAGGGTTTTAAACAGGGAAGTGATGTGTTCCAGAGAGAGAATGCCACCCAGGAAAAAACTAACAAAAGGCATGCGAGTTATCCATAAAGAAAGCTACAATGCATTAGTAAAGGGAATAAAGCAGGCACTTTAAAAATAGAGAGATCAGGGGCGCCAGGTGGCTCAGTCAGTTGAGCATCTGACTCTTGATTTCAGCTCAGGTTATGATGTCACGGTCATGGGAATGAGCCCCGAGTCTGACTCCGTGCTGAGTGTGGAGCCTGCTTAAGATTCTCTCCCCGTCTCCCTCTGCCCCTCCCCCATCTCTCTCTTTTAAAGAGAGAAAAAAAAAATAGAGAGATCTGCCATCATAAAGCCCTTGGCTGCCTATCCCAGTATCTGGTTATTCGTTGGTTTATCTTGTCAATTTTTTCTTAATCTTCTGACCTTCTTCTTGATTTTCTGCTAGATGTGGAAATGTGAGGAACTTGAGTAAAACTTCATTTAAACGTTCCCTCCCCCTTTCCCTGTTGATTTCCAGTGAGTAGCTGGAAAAGTTAAAAACAAAACAAAACAAGACCAAAACCTGTAGAAATAAATGGGAAAAAAGAAAGTGGCCCCAAACTATATATATTTGTATATTTACTTGTAATAAATGAATGAATAAATGAAGAAATAGATAAATAGTACATATGGTGGTGTTAGTATATGCATGGAAAAGAACTTGGAGGAATAGACACCAAACTTAATGTTAGTGTTTTGGTGTATTTTCAAGTATTATATCTGCAGTGCTTAATGTGTGTGTGTGTGTGTGTGTGTGTGTGTGTGTGTGTGTATGTGTATACACATTTGAGTTTACCAATGAGTGTGTATTATTTTTGGAATGAGGAAGAGAAACTCCAAATATATTATGTACTATGAAGGTGTCATACTTCAAATAACATCTGGGGGCACCTGGGTAGCTTAGTTGGTTAAGTGTTCCACTCTTGATCTCAGCTCAGGTCATGATCTCATGGTTTGTGAGTTTGAGCCCCGTGTCGGGCTCTGTGCTGACCTCATGGAGCCTGCTTGGGATTCTCTCTCCCTTTCTCTCTCTCTCTCTCTCTCTCTCTCTCAAAACAAATAAATGAACATTAAAAAAAGAATAACGCCCAAAGTCCTTAGCGGGGCTGTCACGGCTCTCCAGGACTCAGCCCCTGACTATGCCTGACCTCATCTCTTTCTTTCTCATGTTCACTTCCCTGCAGTGCAGTGTCCTTGCTCCTTCCTGCCAGATGCATTTCCACCTTACGGTTCTTGCGCGTGCTGCTCTCTGTGCCTCCGTGTGTTTGCCCGGGTCTCTTCTCTCCTTCAGCTGGGTCCCTCTCAAATGTCATGACTTTAGCAAGGCGTTTCCAGAAGTCCCGATCTCCTTAACCTGCTTTATACTTCTCCATAGCTCTTACCCACTACATCATATCGTATCAATCTATCTATCATATTTTTCAATCACTATCATCTCTATCTATGGATTTAAGCTCTGTGAAGACTTTGTCTAGAATAGTCTCTGATGCACAGTAAGGACTGGATAAATATCTGTTGGATAAATGAGTAAATATATAGAAAGATATAGAAATCATTTGCTTATAAACACACAGTGATTTGTTTTTGTGTGGCAAGGGTTAAGTTGTGTAGCCCCAACTTATTTAAGCTCAAAAATGTCCAGTCATTCTTCTTTTGAAACCTTTCTTCTTACAGGACAGGGTTTCTCGGCCTCAGAATTCTTGAAATATTGGGATGGATAATTCTTTGTTTCGAAAGCTGCTCTGTGCATTGTAGGATATTTAGTAGCATCCCTGGCCCCTGCCAGTTAGATGTCAGTAGTGTCCTCCCTCCCTGAGCCCCACCAGTCGTGACAACCCAAAATGTCTCCAGTCATTGCCAAAATGTCCTCTGGAGGTAAAAAAAACCTTTCCCCTTTCCCTCACTGAGAACCACTGCTATGGGAGAAACCCAGACTCAAATACCTCTCCGTCTCCCTAAAAATACACACAGCATCCTATGTAGGTAGACAGGGTAAATTTTGATCTATGGCCAGACTAGCAGGAGGGAATGAGCTGAAAATTCTCTCATGGATTCTTATACTTTAATGAGAGTTCCTCAGGTCCCAGCACCTCTCTGCATTTTGGTTTTCTTGTTTAGTATAAATGCAAACCAATTTAACCTGCATATAAACACATCCACTGCATATTAAAATCAACATATTATACACATCAGGCTGAATGCTTTCTTGAAGAAGTAAACAAAAAAATTCATGCATATTAATATCACAGATAAGCCAATTATTATATGGAGTAGTAAATCAAAAACAATATGATTAATCTAAAGCTGGGAGCTTCATAAAGCAAAATATATGCTATTAAGTGTAGACTGCTTTAGAAACAATATTATGAATCCTTGCATTTTACATGTAATTTGTTTAAAATTAATTTCTCGGTGTGCTACCTTATTTTTGTTTCACCTAGACCTACACTAATAAGTTTTATGAAACATTGATATTACTTAAAATCACAACACGGAGAAGAAACCATTTCTCTCTTCTTAATTGAGGCAAACCACGCTGGTTTTTGCACTGCTCCTAAGGCCCCCGAGGACCTCCAGGGGTCGCGGAGTCCTTGATTATACGTCGGTGAGGCTGGCCTGGCCTTTGACGACCTAATGACAATAATAATAACCTTTATAATAAAAACAGTACAACTTTTGAGCGCTTATTCTTTGTGCTACGTCCTTAGGATTAGCACTATTTAATCCAGTCTTTAGAAATACCTCGAAGCCCAGTACTATTGTTAGCCCCAGTTTATAGAAGGGGATACCGAGGAACTAAGGTGCCCGTGGTCACACAGCCCTGGGAGCTGGGTCCTGTTAGACTCCCCAAACTTGACTTAACCATTATGCCACTAACTGTAGAGATGATTAGCAGCCTGTCATGCTATCTGAATTGCTATTGTTTGCATTAGACAGATTTTCGATGTTGATAACTTGTCAGTCTGTATATCCTCGTTATATGCCTATTCACAAGATCAAGTGGGCTGCGGCAGAGAAAAATATGCCGTAGATAAGTTAAAATACATACGTACAGGAAGCTCGGGGAAAATGGCGTGATTGTGGAAAGGGAGGTATCCGGAGACAAGGTGGTGGGAACAATCCAGACAAGAGAAGGTGGCCGCCTGGGCTAGGCTTGGGGTAGAGGGCGAGGAGAGAAGAAAATGGGTTTTGGAGACCTGAAAGAAGGAGGGTTGGCAGGGCTTGGTGCCTGGGAGGTTGGGGGTGAGGAAGAGGGAGAAGCGATGGAGACACCCAACTGTCTGAATTGTCCTTTGGGGAGGCGGGCGCCCTTCGTGAGCTAGCCAGAGAAGGCGTGGTGGGGGACGGTGACTTCCCGGTGTTTCCTGGTGGGGTGCAGGGCCAGCAGTGAGGTGAAGGGGTTCATCGGACGGTCGGGTACGTGTGTGGCTCTGCTCGGCCATGTTTGCTTCCTCCTCAAATTGCAGATGCCTCCGTGCACTCCATTCTTCTTCTTTTCCAGAGTGCAGACTCTTTGAGGGCGGGGTCCAAGGTCCGTTCATCCACGTCTCTTCCAGAACGTGACACGTTGCTGACACTTCAAGAAATATCAAGAAGCATGAAGAAATAGGGTCCAGATTTGCCTTGATCTTGCCCTTGTTCTTCCCGGGCTGTGACCTGTACTTTCCCGCTGGCAACCCGCCATTTCTTCAGTTCCCGCCAGCTAAAGGCCGCTGTGTCCCAAACCACATCTCTGTGTATTTTATTCCTTTTTCTTCAAGGTCCGTTGCAATTCTTGCTTCCTCAGGGAAAATTCCTGAGCTTCCTCTGTGCACTCGGTGTAACAGTTTTCTCTTTCCAGCCTTTGAAGCCTCTTGCCTGAAGCCTTTTTGCATCCCATGAGGTTTCTTTTTATACTGACTTGTATTTTAAGAGCCTCTTCTGGTGCCTGGAACACACAAGGTGGGTAATACATACTAGCTGTTCGTCTTACATGCTTGTATCATATATTGGTGCCGAGGGACACATATTGAAATGCCCTCAGGGTCCTGCCAAGTGCTAGCAATGAACCCAGAGCAAGTCACTCAGCCCCTCTGAGCCTCAGTTTCCTCATCTGTGAAATTGGACCATAACAATACTTACTTCATAGGATAGGTGGGCAGATTAAATGACCCAAAATGTGTGAAGGGCTTAGGACACCACAGTACAAGCTGTTATTTTTATGGGGATCTACTACTTACGTGACTCAAGCAAGGTGAAATTGCGAAAATGTTTCCTCTCGAAGCACACGAATTGCTTGACCTGACTTTACCTTTCCCAGTTTTGATAGAGATATGGGTACAAGGAAGATTTTTCAGGTTTCTGAAATTCTCTATAAGGAAAACAATAGTATGGGCATGATGATAAATGGTACCTGAGACTCAGCTTCTAAGAGGGAGGACATTAAGGAGTGGTGGGGACTCAGGAAAAAAAAGGAGGGCTCGCACTGTCTAACGGGGGCTGCCACTACCCAGGCTGGTGGTTGTCACGTGGGAACGCGGACCTTCTGTTATCAGGTTCAGGTTTGGGAAGCCCAAACCCGGAAATGTTAGATAATGTCTCCTAATTTTTAAAAAAAAATTTTTTTTTTTCAACGTTTATTTATTTTTGGGACAGAGAGAGACAGAGCATGAACGGGCGAGGGGCAGAGAGAGAGGGAGACACAGAATCGGAAACAGGCTCCAGGCTCCGAGCCATCAGCCCAGAGCCTGACACGGGGCTCGAACTCACGGACCGCGAGATCGGGACCTGGCTGAAGTCAGACGCTTAACCGACTGCGCCACCCAGGCGGCCCAGTGTCTCCTAATTTTTAAATGCCGGCAGCTTAAAAAAGAAAATTAAGAACAACCCCTCCGTCCCCGCCCCCCCCCCCCCAAACTTCTGCAGTGCTACATGAGGGTCAGATACAACATATTTGTAACCCAGCTCGGCCCCCTGACCACCAGTTTCCAACCTCTGCTTTATCTTACGACTTCCTTTAGGGTTTGAACTGCGGCCTGCTCACAGGAGCTAGGCAAACAAGTTTGAATTTTGGTCAGAGAACTCTGGAATGTTTTCCATACATCAAATGGGGCCTGTGATTTTTTTTTTTTTTTTTAATAATCTGAAGGCTATTTCCCGTTGTTGCTATATATGTTTTGTCTTTGTGTGCACGTTGGTAACATGCTCTGAATGCAGAGAAGCCCCAAACTAGGTCATTTCCTCGGACAGGGAAATCCTCTGAAACAAAAGCAGTAAAAAATTGATCATTTTTCCTGCTACAGAGGTCCGTGCTCCCCCCCCCCCAAACATCCACACGGTTTGATAGAATGAAACCAAGTCTGACAAAAATGCTAACTTCAAGCAGTGTAAAAATTTTAATCACATTAATTTAAGCAGAAACCCTAAATTGGTTTTCTTGCCAGAATGCAATCAGCTGCTTAGTCTCCCTTAAGACGGCGTTGGCCTCTTCAAGGAAGCAGTCATTTGTTTTTATTTTTTTCTCTCCTTTCCTTCCGGATGTTTGCGGGATTCCCCCCCCCCCCCCCACTTTATAGAATTTAATAACGGCTGAAGTAACAAATGAGAAGATAAAAATATTCCTGAACACTCTAGGGCATCCACGGGTATATAAACATATATTGTAGCCATTCGAGTAGCTTCACTATTTGACTTTATAATTTGAACTCTCTGCTTATGACTAAATTTAACTTATATATGCTCGTGAGTGTCTCTCACCGACTTCCAGCAAATGGCAGGCTCAGAGCAGAAGATGCCAAATTATCTATTTCATCTGCGTTTCTGTCGATTTATGTATCTGTCCGTGCACTGATCTATTTTAACGCGATCTATCCAGGAAGGCATTTCTCTCTTTGTTTCTTTTTTTTTTTTTTATTTTTCCTTCTTGTTTACCGAGAGCAGGCCCTCCCTCTATTTCAAAGTGCCCTCTCTCTTCGTCGGGAAACGTTCATGGTATAGATATTTCCTTTATTATTCCCTCTAAACTTTCTTTGTTCCCCTCTCTGTCTTTTATTATTTCTACTGTGTCATCAGAAAGTGACTGCTGGAGCCAATTAGCCTTTGTCTGTCAGCACCAACCTCGGCCTCCCAAAGCGCGGGTGTGCAAGGCGAGGCAGGAAGGCCCTATTTCGTATGCAGTGCTGTGTCCCCACATAGAGATGTGCCATTACTGACAAAAGAGCTGTAGATGGGCTCAGATTAGCCGCTGACAAACTTCCTGTGTGTGTGTGTGTGTGTGTGTGTGTGTGTGTGGTGGTAAGGGGGGCGGGGGAGGGGAGTGGGGAGCCCAGGGCAGGAGAGGGAACCAGGCCCTGCACGTGGAAAAGCCAATTTAACCTTCAAGGTAAATTTTCAACTTCCTGTCAAAGTATCAATGGTTCTGAAATGGTTTCCGCATGGATATTGTCCACTAGGGTTGGTGGGTGCAACTGGTGACCGGGGGGTGGGGGACGGGAGGGTCACAGTGACTGGAACAGCCCCCATTTTTCTGCTTCTTGGTTCCATCGGCTCAGGTCTCCACCATCAAGTATCCCGCCCCCGCATCCCCCCGTGAGTACTTCTGGGTCCCCTCCAGGGCACAGCCACGGAGGCCCTTGCCTTGGTCACAGAATTTAAGGGGGCACCCCCAAACTCATCAAGATAAATATTTTAACAGAATATTAAAAAAAAAATCACAAGGTGCAAAAAAAAAAAAATCCGCGATGAACAGAACATCACAGTTTTAAATGAAGTCAGGGTCAGGATAACTGCGGTTTCCTTCTGTCTCCGGCTCCAGCGTGGCCCGTGCTGCTACTGATCCTTTATTGCTTGTACCTTCCCAGTTTCCCATCAGACTTGGGGACAGGAGCCCGACAGGGTCTGGGCCAGCAGACAAACCCAAGAGCCCCAAACCATGTTCTTTTCAGCACCGTGCCTTCTTTTAGGTGCCTAAGGCTTTTGTCGTAGGTCAGTCGCGATGTATTTGAACGTCATTCCTATGGGATGAGTTCTCTTCCGGGATCTACTTCAGACCTGCAGGTGAACAGGTTCCTACAGGCTTAGTCTGCTATGTACCGGATATCAACACTGCCTTCGCCGCGGTCGGTCTACATGTACTGCGTGCAAAGCATGCCATTTTGCATTTAATCCTCGCCATAACCTTGTCCGGTGGGAGCAATGATTTTCTGCCTTTTGCCAGAGAGGAAGCCGAGGACCTGAGAAATCCATTACCCAGCACCCTCTTGCTCGGAAGCAGCGGGACTTAGATTTGAACCTGCATCCGTCTCATTCTGGATTTTGAGCTCTTACCCTCTCCCCAGCCTTGCATTTCCCCTGTAGACTTCCCTGGAGTCTGAAAAGCCAGGGAGCTTTGTAGAACCGTCTTTGCTCTCCTTTGCGTGCTAAGAAACTATTTTTTATTCTACAGATGTAAAATTATATTATCAAAGTTGGAAGTAAACTTGAGATGTTTATTTCAAACTGTGCTTCGTTTGTTTTCTCTCCACAACCCTGATGTGTGCACGCGCACACAAGCTCACTGTCAAAGTTCTGGTACTCTGCCCCTGGTGACAGCTCAGTCCTTGGTCAAACAGGCCATTAAGGCAAAGAAACTACCCTAAGAGAGACTTCAGCCTGGTGATAGAAGGAAACGTCTCATCAGTTAGCATCCTGTTGCTGTAAACAACAGAAACTCACTCTGGTTAACTTAGAAAAAGCCTCGATTTATTAAGAGAATACTGGCTTCTTGCAGATACTGGGACAGTGAGAAATTCAGGCGCAGAGGTCACATAACATCCGGTTCCAAACCACTTAACTCTGTCCATTTAACTACTTGCCTTTCGGTAGATGTGCATTTGTGGAATACATGTCCTAAATGAAGAAGGCTCTGGGGAAATGCAGTAACAGGTGATAAATATCCCCACTGAACGTGTTAACTTGGAATCACATTCCTTCTCAAATAATAAACTGGGGGCGCCTGGGTGGCGCAGTCGGTTAAGCGTCCGACTTCAGCCAGGTCACGATCTCGCGGTCCGTGAGTTCGAGCCCCGCGTCAGGCTGATGGCTCAGAGCCTGGAGCCTGTTTCCGATTCTGTGTCTCCCTCTCTCTCTGCCCCTCCCCCGTTCATGCTCTGTCTCTCTCTGTCCCAAAAATAAATAAACGTTGAAAAAAAAATTAAAAAAAAATAATAAACTGGAATGACTCAGAGAGGTTGAATAAGTTGTCCAAGGTCACAGCAACCCTTTGAGATAAATAATCCTACGATAATCCCCATAATACAGATGAAAACACTGAGACCTAGTGAAAGTAAGCGCTTGCCTAAGGTTTCAGAGGCAGTAAGTGGTTGCACCAGGATTTCAATCCAGATCCTCCATTTGGTCTCCATTTCCAGAGACCAGGCTTATCATCATCTGAAAAATAGAATTTTTTTTTGGAAACAGCAACTATAAATATATTTAGAAACCCAGAAAGTTTAAAAATACATCTAAATATGTGTCAAAATATATACCTTAGGCCGTCAGGCTGAGGGGTAAATCAGTGTTCTTGATATTGACCTCTTCCTGTAATTCTCATGGTGTTGTTTAAAAAACACTCCCTGGGGCACCCGGGTGGCTCAGTCAGGTAAGCGTCCAACTTTGGCTCAGGTCATGGTCTCATAGTTCATGAGTTCGAGCCCCTGCATCGGGCTTTGCCCTGACAGTGTGGAGCCCGCTTGGAATTCTTTGCCTCTCCCTCTCTCTGCTTCTCCCCCACTCGTGCTCTGGCACACACACACGCACTCTCTCAAAATAAATAAATAAACTTAAAAAAACCACTCCCTATGTGCATATCATTCAAGAGTTAAAAAAAAGCTCATAACTACTTTTTTTTTCAATATATGAAATTTATTGTCAAATTGGTTTCCATCATAACTACTTATTTTTTATAAGCGGTATTACCTTTTGGGATGTGGTTTCTAGAAGTTTACCATCTGTTTTGGAAAGGATTTGGGAACTTTAAAGACGTCGCTTAGAATATAGCACTTTAAGCATGTCCGTGCGTTGAAGACAATTCTCAGCCTCGGCTTCCTCAACAGCCCTGGTATTCCGGTTTCCCACACCTCAGCAAGCAGGGAGGGTGACAGAATGCCCGTTACTCCCCTGAGTCACGACATGGCCCCGCAGCTCCTCAGGCGTTTCCGAGAGTCCCCCTGTGGAGTGTCCCGTGTGTGCATAAACAATGGGAGCACTATTTATCCAGCGTCTGTCTGTGGGGACTACGTCCATGGGGGGTTTAGACAAGAGGATGTAGGGGGTAAGAAATCGACTCTCTCCTCCTCCTCATTTCCTCCCTCTTCAACTCCCATCAGGGACCTGGCCTCACCTGATTCCGTGCAAATCTCCCTCTCTTCAACGTGGGCACAGATTCTGTCTCGTGTATGGTTCTCCCAGAAGCAGAACTTGAGATAAAGGTTTGTGTGCACGTTGTTTATGGGGTAGGTGGTACCAGGAAGTACTGAGGAAGGGGTAGGAAGTGACACAGGGAAGGAAAGTTGCATCATCAAGACAGCTGCCACCGTAGGCCACTGCGGTTGAAGGCTTCCTGGATATCTCTGCAAGGGAGTGTGAAAAACCACCTCACAGTTGTTCCCCCTGTGGAAGGAGGGAGTTGATGTATTTATACACCGACACTGTCCTTGTTGCTTGAGGGCGGCTCCCTAGCGTGCTCTACAATGCTGATGGCCAGCTGGTCTCCAGAGGCTAGAGAAATCCTTCAGACAAAGAAACGCAAGTGCCATTGGCTTCGATGCACATTCATCGGGTGATAAGGGCCTGGCCTTGACAGTGGTAGGGACGGATGCCACCGAGTTGCCTACTCCACCGAGGAGAGAACTTTGCATGTTCCGGCCCAGCAAAAGCTTTGACTCCAGAAACTCCCTATCACCCATCTTCCTTTTCAGTGTCTAGAAAATGCTGGAATAAAATGTTAATACAAGTCTATGCTTTGCCAAGGGTAGTGTTTTGTTGTTTTTCTTGAGCTGTCTTGGGACAAATTAGGAAAAGAGCATTTTCTTGTCCACACACTCCCTCACCTTCAGTAGATACTCCTCAGATCCATTCATCATGGTTTCTCCTTTTCCATGTGATGATACAGAGTAAGCCAGAGAGTTTCCTTTTATTCCTCCCCCCTTTTCCTTGTCTTTGTTATTACTTATGTTTCTGTTTACTATTTTTTAAAAATGTTTATGTACTTATTTTGAGTGAGCGCGAGGGAGAATCCCAAGCAGGCTCCACGCTCAACACGGAGGCCCGTGCGGGGCTTGATCTCACCAACTGTGAGACGGTGACCTGAGCTAAAATCAAGAGTTGGTCGCTTAACCGACCGAGCCACCCAGGAGCCCCTGGTTCTGTTTACTTTAATTAGAATTTAGTCTTTTATTGAATCTATTTTACTTCTGTAGTATTTTTATAAGCAGTGTTCAGGAACTCACAGAGTCTCTAATAAACTAGAAATGATTTTTTTTTTTTTTTCCCAGTCAAGATGCTGTGTGCCATCTAGGCTCGGAACTCATGGACTAGAATTAATTTCGCAGGTTAGGCAAGTGGATCCTCATAGCAAATGGAGCTAAAGGTTATTCTTTGCAATCATTCCAATCCTAGTATCTAAACACCGGACATTCGCTTTATTTTTTTACTATTATATTCATTGGTCTTTTTATACACTAGCTGTTAACAGCAACCCCAATAGTAGGTAGTATTAGCTAGTGCTCCATGTCTCCAAGCGTTGGAAGCCCTCTCCCCTCTTCTGGCTGTGTTATTTGGGATATGTTGCCTTACTTCTCAACTGTTCCTTCATATGTCAGGAGAACACGATAATAAAACCCAGCTTATATTTGGGAAGTAGACTTAATGCATATAAAATGCTTAGTCCAATGCCTACAACACAGTAAAGCCCTTGATCAATGTAAGTTTCATTACAAAACACCAACACGCACGCACACACACACACACACACACACACATTTTATTTAAATGGAAGTGATATTGTTGACTCGTGAGCCTGTATGTGCATCTAATCTTGAATTATCAAGTGACCGATTCATGGCTTGTGTGCATACTTAAGTGACACGGAGCTGGTAAACAAATGCCTGTGCCCCAATATCTGTGAGTCGTGTTCTCGTCTCTGTGCCTGGAGTCTTCATTCTGCGATGTTGGTTATATCACAGCTTAGTGGGTGCACACGGCCGTGTGTCTGGGCACCCTCTGGCCTTCTTGATCAATATTGACCTAATTCTATCCTGAGTGAAGGCAACGAGATGATTACTCTGAACTGAATCTCTTTCGCCAGTGCTCCTTCACCGACGTTAGTGACTGTAACTCACCTCTGGCAGGATGGGGAACCGCTCTCCTGTTGAATTCTCAAGCAGTAGGAGGGAACAAAACCCTCAGGCATAGCTGTTACTGAGAACTCCTCACGTGGGAGCATTTCACCCACCTTAGCATCAGAGCCTCTATTCCTGCCATCCCAAGTTGATGGGTGGGGAGGTTGACGTAAGTGAGCCCCCAAGGATGTTGAATAAATACGCGGCAGGGCAGTCAGATGGCAGTCACACGGCAGTCAGATGGGCGGCTTTACAGTAAAGTTTGCTGTTTAAAAAAAAACAACCACCTTCATTTCGGAATAATTTTAGATTTACAGAAAAGTTTCAGAGATCGTGTGAGCCTACCGATTAACCACTGAGTTTCACTGTCTCTTAAGGCTCTCAGATTTTACCAAATCATGTCAACTTTATCACCAGCTCATCTAGCTTCTTGAGTGTAGCTCTGACCCCAATTAGAGGCTCCGATTATCTACATTCAGGGCTCCGTCACAGAACACAAGGCAAAGTGTATTTTTTCATTCCACGAATAATGATCGAGTACTTTCTATGTACTTCATATGGTGTTAGGAACCGGGGTTACAGTGGTGAGCGGTGCGGTACCCCTTTTTTCCCTAGGGGAATCTGACATTGTACATGCACACGCACACAGAGTCTACACAGAATAGAATTTACAAGAGTAAAATGTTAAGGGGCTTGTGGTCTTTGAGGCCTGAGGCAGAGACCAGAGGGTAGAAGCAGTTTCCCTTAGGAGGTGAGGTTTGAGCTGATACTTGGAAGGCAGCGGAAACTAAAGAAAGGAGGATGGGAAGGGAAGACTGTTCCAGGCAGACGGAACATCTATCCAGACTCTGGTGTCTGACATCAGCTTCCCTTTGATGAGTTTCTGGCTCAGAAAGGTGAAAAAAACTTCTACTTCTTAGAGTGTCTGTGCAGATCCCATTTTTTTTCCCCTTCAAGCCCCTTTGTAGATTTCACCTGCTGTGTGATTTCTCCTCAGCCTCCTCTCTCATCCCAGAATTAGCCACCCTGTGCTAGAGCCGAATCCCGGACCTGCTTCTACAATCTCGTAAGAACACTATTTTCATTATTTTTTCCTGGGAATCTCTGTCTCCTCTGCTACATTGGTTATTCCTTGAGGAATGCGTTTTATTTATATTTTATAACTTCAAATAACAAATAGCTGGCATTTATTGAGCACTTACTAAAGCATCAGGCATCAGGCACTTTGCTAAACCTTTTCTTTTTTTTTTTTTTAATTTTTTTTTTTCAACGTTTATTTATTTTTGGGACAGAGAGAGACAGAGCATGAACGGGGGAGGGGCAGAGAGAGAGGGAGACACAGAATCGGAAACAGGCTCCAGGCTCTGAGCCATCAGCCCAGAGCCCGACGCGGGGCTCGAACTCCCGGACCGCGAGATCGTGACCTGGCTGAAGTCGGACGCTTAACCGACTGCGCCAC
Organism: Lynx rufus; assembly: GCF_022079265.1. Classification (NCBI taxonomy): domain Eukaryota; kingdom Metazoa; phylum Chordata; class Mammalia; order Carnivora; family Felidae; genus Lynx; species Lynx rufus. The sequence continues at coordinate 9,915,264 of NW_025814896.1, read as the reverse complement.
CCAGGCGCCCTGCTAAACCTTTTCATGCACTATTTTATTTATTCCTTAGGACAAACCTGTGAGATAGTACTATACTATTCAGTCCTTGTTATTCATTTAGCAAACATTTATTCAGCGCCTATCAGACACTGTTCTAAATCAGGATCCCTAGACTAGGTCCCACGGATCCACTGTGGTCTTCTGCCTATTTATGGAAATGCAGTTTTATTGGGACTCAGCCGTGTTCTGTTTATATCTTGTCCGGGGCCACTTTTCGTGCTACAATGGCAGAGTTGAGCAGTTGTGACAGAGACTGTGTGGCCCACAAAGTGTAAATGTTTACTCATTAGTCTTTTAACTTTAATTTTTTTTAATGTTTATTTATTTTCGAGAGACAGAGACAGAGCGTGAGCGGAGGAGGGGCAGAGAGAGAAGGAGACACAGAATCCGAAGCAGGTTCCAGGCTCCGAGCTGTCAGCACAGAGCCCGACGTGGGGCTCGAACTCACAAACCGCGAGATCATGACCCGAGCCAAAGTCGGACGCTTAACCGACTGAGCCACTCAGGCACCCCTACTGTCTAGTCTTTTATAGAGAAAAGTTTGCTGACCCTTGTTCTAGATACTGGGAAAGCAGTGGTGGAAAACAATCGGCCAAAATCATTGCCTTCTGGGTGCTCATTTATGTAGCACTCGTAGCAGAGGTTGCTAACTGTTCAAAACTGCTCCTGGGTGATACCTGTACCACGTTTCCTCGCCTCTCTTGCAGTGAGGTGAGCTCCCGCGACAGTTCTAGCCAACAGACTGTAAGTAGAAGTAATTGGGGCCACCTCCCGGTCTGGCTCATAAAAATCTCTCATGTGTGATTTTCCATGGTTCTTCCTTTTGGATAAGGATGGCCACAATAAGCTGGAAGCCACCTCCTGACAATGACAGCACTCTATCGTCCTGGCCTTGAATGACAGCATGGGGCGGGACCCTTCCTCTCCCCACTACAGACACGCCAATCTGGAACCACTCAATACTGTCGTATCAGTGAGAAATTGTGTCAGTTATATTTGAGCCATTTTATATTGTTTCGGTCAATTCCTGCCATCATCTAGAGTTTCTCTGCTAATGACAATTCCATTATTATCCTCATTAAAAAATTGTTTTTAGTTTATTTATTTATTTTGAGAGAGAGAGCACAAGCAGGGAAGGGTAGAGAGAAGGAGAGACAGAATCCGAAGCAGGCTGCACACCATCAGCACAGAGCCTGTTGTGGATCTTGAACTCGAGAACCCTGAGATCATGACCTGAGCTGAGATTAAGAGTCAGACGCATAACCAACTGAGCTACCTGAGCACTCCTATCCCCATTTTTAAAAAATGTATTTATTTAGTTTGAGAGAGAGAAAGAGTGAGCAGGGGAGGAGGCAGAGAGAGAGAGAGAGAGAGAGAGAGAATCCCGTGTGGGGCTCAAACCCATGAACTTGGAGATCGTGACCTGAGCTGAAGTCAGAAGTTTAACCAACTGAGTCACCCAGGCACCCCTGTGATTATCCCCATTTTAACATGCCTTTATTAAGATATATTCTCTGTTGCCTAAAGACCTGGTGATAGGCAGTCAGGGGTTTTCTATGATATCCACCATGACCTAGATTCCTTTCTCGTTGGCTCTCCCATCTCCTGGAGTGCTGCCTTTGACACCGTGGAGCCCAGGCGATGACTGCCTCCAGAAAGGTGTGCACGACATGCATTGACGTTCTCTTCACTTTCGCTCATGTCCCCTGGGTCATTGTGGAGGCCCATGGCCACATTAGGCTAAGAAGGAGGCCAGGGAATGTATTCTCTGGCGGAGTGACCCTGGGCCTAGCTAGTGACCTGGGGATACAAATCCCCACTTTATGAGAAGAAAAAGTGACATACCCACCTGGAAGAGGACACAAAACTGTTAGTTTGTTTATTTGTTTATTTGTTTAGTAATGGGCTTAAATTGACCAAACTTCAATTAAAAAATCTTAATTAAAAATTTTAAATCTAGGGGCTCCTGGGTGGCTCAGTTGGTTGAGCATTTGGCTCTTGATCTCGGCTCAGGTCATGATCTCAGGCTTCGAGCTCCACGTTGGGGTCTGTGCTGACAGTGCCTGCTTGGGATTCTCTCTCTCTCTCTCTCTCTCTCTCTCAAAATAAATAAACAAACTTTAAAAAACATTTCAAATTTAAATGTACTCAATTTTAATGTCTGGTAGTAAGTCTTTTAATAAAAACAAGTGCTTTCTAAGTAAGAGTGCTTCTAAGACAAATCAGACGTGTACAGGCATCCTACTAGAAGTCTGTCTTCATCCCTCCATTGACTCCCTGCCCCAGCGACTCATTCCCTAGAGCTGGGCTTGGTGGAATCTGATCCACAGGGGGCCTCCAGCTGCCCCTGCCCCTGCCTGCTTTTGTGAATATATTTTATGGGGACCCAGCCACGACATTTCACTCCGTATTGTCTATGGCTGCTTGGGTGCACAAAGTTGAATGTGCCGGAGACTATAATGCCCACAAAACTGGAACTATTTATTATCGGTCCCTTTACCTAAAATGTTTGCCAGCTTCTGCTCAAGAGCTAATCCGGGTTTACATTTTGTGTCTGCTATTCCAAATTCTTTTCGAGTTTTTGAGTATGTCTGAGTATGTGCGTGTGCAACCACACAAACACATTTCCACACACAAACACCCACACATATATATATGCACATATATGCACACACAAATACATGCACACACACACACACACACACATACATATATATTTCTAGCTAAAGGAGGTCATACTGTGTACATATCTTGGAGGATTTTCCATATCATCGCCTATAAGGCTACTTTGTTATTTTGAGGAAAGCATATGTTCCATGGTATGGAGGTACCACTAGGGATGTGATCATTCCCTAGTCCACTGATGAACATAAAGCTTATTCCCATTTCTGTCAGCTGTCTTGACTGGGTCGTCACAATGTCTTTGAAGACCCGATTGTAGCCACCATTCATCTAATTTGTAAAACATTAAATCTTTGCAGCAGGGAGGTTAACTCCATCCCATGCTAGCGTTTCTTGTACACAGTAAACAGGATCAAAAATATATTCTGCATTTCGGATCTTAATGATGCATTATCCACTTAATTAAAATTCACATTGTCAGTAAAAGGTAAGGACTATATTAGATTGTGGTTGTTGGCATCCTGCTTAATATACATTAAGCTTTAAAATCTGTTGTTACATTATGGTAGATCTTCCAGAAGAGACACGAGGCTTTAAAATGCATTTTAAAGAAGACAGAAGGAGATATGAACTCAGTGGAAGAAATCCAGCTTATTCCAGAGCAGATGATAGCTATATATAATAAAAACGGGAGCCAAAAGTCACACCTTAATTTGCGTGTTGTTTAAAGCAGGCAGATTCTTCTCTCTCTTCCTGAGAATTAGAACCGTACAAAGCCGGCGAATGAGAAATGCAAGCTATCAAACTCCAGGGTAAAGCTTGCATGCCATTTTCCATTTTCCAAAACCTGATGCCTAAGTTTTACTAATCCGTGGGTCAGCTTTAGGTGGGTGCACCTTCTTGGTTTCTTCCTGAAGCTTACCTCCTCCACGCCGTCACATTTTCTTATGTGAGAGACTCATTTTCCTCTTTCTGACCCTAAGAAGTTTCCCTTTGTTCTGAGACTTATCTGCGGGCTTGATGTGAATTTTCCACTTTGTTTGGTGCGTTTCCATTTATAAGCTGTGCTTTTCTCACCTTCTCTGCTTCACGCTCAGTTTATTTCCCTTAAAGATTGAGAAAATGGCTGTGAGAAGTTTGTTCACGTTTTGAGGTGGCCTCAATTCTTATACTTCTGTTCGCTGGAATCTGCCCTCCCACCCCCAGCTCTTGATGATTTTGCCTTCCTGTTTCAGCTGTTGGTCATAGTGCGTCTTAAAACCTTCTTCACTTTGTGATTATGAATGTTAAGTTTGCTCTTAATTTTGTTGTCTTCCTTTGTTCCTTTGTTCTTTGTTCTCAGTATAGCCAACCTACTGCTTCTCTGTGATTGTCTTTAGATCTTGAACAATTCTGAGTTGTATATTAAACACCCAAGGCAGAGAGTGATAGGTTTCTTTCTCCTCTTCTTTCTCAGGAATTGGATCCCCCAAAGGTTACCCAGGCCTGTGTCACTGAGAACAATAATGACACCTCTCAGCATTGATTGTGGCTATGAGTGACTCCTCGACCAATTTCTGGCCAATGGGATTTAAGGGGGAGTGTTTTTCGCCACTATTTGGAAGCATCTTTGCCCAGAGAGGCCATTGGCTGCTTGCTTGCTGAACGTGGTTGTGGGGGTTGGCAGTAGAGTGGCTCTCTTGGACCTGGACGTGGAAGCCATGTGTTGACCTTGGTAGATCTGATAACCAGAAACGCAGGGTAACATGGACATCTCAGTGCATGCTGGGAGATAAAAGACAACAACACCAGAGACCACAAAATATTAGCAGATACTAGTAGAGAGCAGAGAATAGCGACAGACCAGATTCTGCTTCCGGATGTGATTATACTCCAGAATATCTTCTTCCTTGGTGGCTCCCCAAGGGGGAAGGAAAGGGTGTGTGTGTGTGTGTGTGTGTGTGTGTGTGCGCGCGTATGTATGCATGCACGCAGAATCCTGAATTGATTGTGTTTAACTCAAAATGATGGCATTTACCTGGAAGTGACTAAATTTCCTATTAGGTAGATTGCGGACTTGAGAAAAAAAAGAAATTAAATTGAGTTATAGAAAAACAAAAGACAGTTATATTTCTTGCACACTCAAATTTGTGTTCTGTGAAAATCATATCCACTCTGGGAGTATGGGCTCAAGTAGGCAACCGGGAATCATTGCTGAGTTTTAAGCACGGCAGTGACACTGTCAGATTTGTGTTTTCTTCCAAAGTCTTTTTTCTAGAGCTGGCGGCCACGTGATGGTCACGGATCGTTTTCACCCTCTCGTGGAGACTCTTAGCTGTCCTACATATGTCACTATATTTCTGCAGAGAAAGATGGTCTTTCCTGAATTATTTTCTATTGTCATCATTTGTGATCTTCACTATAGCCCTGTCTTTATATATTTTCTTCAAAATAGGCTTCCAGTCAATTTTTGGAGAGAGTACTTAGATTCTCTTGGTCAAATTTAAGAGCTCGCAATTGGCTCAGGTCAGTCAACTGATAAGGAAGAGTGAAAAAAATGGAGCATGACTTTCATTTGAGAAATGAATTTTTAAAATATGGTGCCTTTTCATCCATCTTCTCTCAATTTTACTTGTGGCTAAAGTGATAGTATGAGGATATTAAAGGACTTTATAGAATAAGGAAAGAAAGAAACCCATTAACGATGACCTCGTTTAGGAGTTTTGAAAACTGAATTGAAGCAAGCTAAGATGGAGAAAGAACATATGGGATTAAGTCACAGAAAAATCCAGAAATAGGGCTTGTTTCAGATAAGGCTCCATCCGGAAACTCACGTAATGTCCATCTGGCGTCATATTTCTTCATTTTGTAGTTCTGTTTTGCGATGTGTGGGCATCATTCTTGAGCGGGACCTACCCTTGAAGTGGCAAGATGATCATAAGCAACTCCAGCCTCCTACACCATAATTTTAGCAATCTCAGCAGTAGGAGGTCTCAACATTAAGAAAAAAAATCCAAGGGAGTGGTTCTCATTGGTCTGTGTGGGCCCATGTTCCTCTCTGAATGAGCCACCATGGCCAAGGTGATGAAATGACTGATAGGGGCCAGGTTTGGGAACTCAGCCTTACTTTGGATTTGGGGGTGGGTTCACTCCAGGGATCACATGGATTAAAGATGATGGAAAGGCAGTTCTCTCTCCTTCTTCTATCCCCAAGTCAGAAGCACAAATAAGTGCCGAGTAGGCAAAAATAACTGGGTCACCAAACTGGTAATTCCATTCCCCAAACACAAAGAACCCTTCCGTTCTTCTGTGTTCCCTTTTGTCTATGTTCATAAACATTATACCTTTACTTGGTTATAACTGTTATATGCGATAGCTCAGGCATCAGCAGACTACAGTCCAAGGGCCAAATTTGGCCCATTGCCTGTTGTTGTAAATAAAGTTTTATTAGAACACAGCCATGCCCATTCACTCAGAATTTTGTCTGTGGCTGTTTTCATGCTCCAACAGACAGTTCAGACAGTTCAGTAGTAGTGATAGAGGCCATATGGTCCATGAAACATAAAAATATTTACTATCTGGGTCTTTACAGAAAGGCTTTGCCATCCTCTGGTATATATTAGGGTTAGAATTCTGCTTTTTCACTTAATGATTTCTTTCTTTAAAAAATTTTTTTAATGTTTATTTATTTTTGAGACAGAGGGAGACAGAGCGTGAGTGGGGGGAGGGGCAGAGAGAGAGGGAGACACAGAATCCTAAGCGGGCTCCAGGCTCTGAGCCGTCAGCACAGAGCCCGACGTGGGGCTCGAACTCACGAAACGTGAGATCATGACCTGAGCCGAAGTCGGACGCTTAACCGACTGAGCCACCCAGGTGCCCCTTCACTTAATGATTTCTTATGAACAATTTTCATGTTTTCAGATTCTTCGTAATGATTATTATGTATTTTGGCCACAGAATACTTCCATTGGGTTGGATTACTGTTTTACTAGTTTGCCCTTAGTAAATAAAGAGCAGTCCTAAAGGTTTCCTCTAGGAACCCGCTGTTTTTCTGCATCTGAGCAAAAGGCAGAGGCTCCTTTTAGGTGCTCACTTCACGGCCACCTAAGCTTAACTCTCCTGAAGCCCTATCATACCGTAGTTATGTTTGCTTTATGTGAAATATCTTGATTTCAGGGGAAACGATTCCCTAAGCATCTTATTTCTAATATCTAGCACGATGGCAGGCACTCAATTAAGTGTATCTACTATCTGTGAATTCACAACTTCTGCTGCTGATGGTGCAGATTATATGATCCCCTGCCTTAGTTAAAACCTTCTGTGACTCTTTCATTGCTCTTAGGAGAAGATAAAAAAAAATTCTTAACGTGATGTATGGGTCTCGTACGGGTCTGGCTTTCTTCCTCTCTGGCCTTCTCTGCTCAAGCCATGCTGGATTGGTTTCCATGCCTCCAATGCCCCCTGCTTCTCCCTGCCTTCAGTCTTTGGCACACGCTGTCTTCTCTGTCTGGCCATCTCCCACCCACGCTTCATCTCATGGAAATTGTTCATAAGGTAGGGCCAGGGATCAATGCCTAAGACGGACAATGTGTAATTCTCCCTGATGTATACGCACCAAACCCTCCTCTTCGTGATTCCATCCAAAAACCTTCATGCAAAATAATGCACTTAACAAACATTTTTGTATTACCGTGTGCCAGGAGCTGTTTTAGAGTCTGGCATTAACGCCACAGTAAATTAGGTGTAGCCCTGCCCTCATGGAGCTGGTATTCAGTACCAGCACCAGACAAGTAATCCCCAAGGTTCACACAGTGACATCTGGGAGTCCAGGAAAAGAGAAAGCAAGGTGAGAGCAGAGATGACGGAAGCTGGCCAGGCCTGGGGGGACTCCGGAAGATGGCTAGCAGGTGTGACATTGAAGATGGCAGTGGATGGATGCAGGCTGAGCCCGTACAGAGAAGGAGGGAAGTGGGTCGCAGGCGGAGGGGACTGCACGTGCAAACCCCAGAGGTGAGGACCAGGAACAGGGGTGATTTGGAGCTTGCCAGAGAGCCTGGAGAGGGAGGAAGCTACCTTTACTTCCCAGATGCCTCCTGGTCCCACGGTGGTTCCCTTTCACTCTTCTTTGACTTCTTCCTACCCTTTTGTGCTTTCGCTTCAATCCAGTTGTCATCAGGGGCCAGCACTAGAGTTTGGATGAGTATCTTCTGCTATTTTCTTGCAGATAATGACTTAGATTATGATCTGGGGTGGGCTAACTTTTTCCATAAAGGGCCAAGGAGTAAATATTTTAAGGCTTTGCAGGCTATGCAAGTCTCTGGCATAATCACTCAACTCTGCCATTAGAAAGCAGTGTGGACAATATGCAAATGAGTGGGCGTGGCTATATTCCATTAAAGCTTTATTTAGAAAAAAGGTGGTGGGTCAGATGTGGCCCCAGGGCCATGATTTGCTAGCCCCCAACTTAGATGATCAACAATATCTTTATATATACGTATATATCTGGACTTACTATTTGTAAAACAGAAACTTCTAGAGTAGTGATTTTCCAATTGCGCTCTGCAGTCCCCCAGGGTTTCCATGGCATTGCAGTAAGTCTGAGGAAGTGATGGAAGGATTAGAAGCAGGGGAAGAGGGAGGATTAACCCCGGGCAGTGGGTGCGTTCATGAACCTGACATTGTAAGACACACATCTTTGGAATCAGATCTTCTTTACACGTGCATGAGGATAAGAGCCAAAGTGTGGTAAAGCATGGGGATATTTTTCCACAGGAAAAATGAGTTTTTGTGAGTAACTCTTTCTGCAAGGATGAGGTCCCAAAGGAGTTGTGTTCTAGTCCGAAGGAGCAGGAAGATCAGAATTTATTTAGTTTGACTCTGACTCCTTGTTTGTTTCAAGAGAAAGTGATGGCTCTTGTAATGATCCAATTTACTTTTCAGTCAAACCATCTAGTGACAAGGTTTTGCGTGAGGGTCAAATTCCGATTTTCTGTTCCCTTGAAAGAGGTTATTTGAACAACCTTATTGGGGCCTCTATAATGCCCTACCCAGTGGTTCTCCTTCCCTCATTTGTGCAAGGATGAGGGGCAATATTTCTCTCTCGTCTGCCGGCTGTGTCCGACTCTCCCCTCTACTCTAATTCACAAACCCTTCCCTGACTCTGCATTTTCAACTCGTGGCACTCTCTCCATATCCTCTTCCTTTAGAACGCTTACCACCACTTGTTGCATTCTAGCTGGAGCATGAGAGGGATTATTTGTTCTGTGCCCAATCCCACCTGGCCAGGGACCACATCTGATGGGTTCACCATTACACTGCTGGTGTTGGACGCCGAGCCAGCGCTCTGGAGGAACCTGCCGAATGAATTAGCGTTCATGTCACCTCACTGGTACGGGGTTCCAGTTAAACCTGAGGGGTACAAGTTACTGAGCGGAACGGTTCCATGGTGATGTCGGTTAGGACGACGTCTGCAACCGTAACAGACCATCAACAAATAGAGACTCCACCTGTAAGACCTTTATGGCTGACTGTAGAAGCAGCTGGTGAGGTATTAGAACTCCACCTGCCATCATCCCTTCCCCCAGCCTCCCACAGACACGGTGTCATCATACGGGCCACTGGCTTTTTACTCAAAGCAGGTTCTCTGCCTGAGGGTTTTCTCCTCACTGGGCCTCGGATGTCCGCGGGGGTTACCTGTCCATCAGCACACCCTGCACTGGTTTCCTTCCCTTGCCGGTCTTACTTCCCGATCCCCTGTTGGTGCTGCCTCCCGGGACTGTCTTCCATGTCAATTATTTGCGCCCAATGCTTGTCTCAGGGTTTTCCCTGGAGGAACCCAGTGTAAGTTACAGTTGACCCTTGGATAACGTGGGGGTTAAGGATGCCACGTATAACTTTTGCCTCCCCCAAACGTAACTATTAATAGCTTCCTGATGACAGGAAGCCTTGCTGATAACATCAACAGTCGATTAACACATATTTTGAATTTTAATTTTTTTTAATGTTTATTTACTTTCGAGAGAGAGAGAAAAAAAGCACAAGCTGGGAAGGGACAGAAAGAGAGACATAGAATATAAAGCAGCCTCCAGGCTCTGAGCTGTCAGCACAGAGCCCAATGTGGGGCTTGAACTCACCAACTGTGAGATCATGACCTGAGCCAAATTCGGACCCTTAACTGACTGAGCCACCCAGGCGCCCCAACACGTATTTTGTATGTTATTTGTATTATGTACCGTATTCATACAATAAAGGAAGCTAGAGAAAAGAAAATGTTACTAAGAAAATCATAGATGGGGCACCTGGCTGGCTCGGACAGCAGAGCATGTGACTCTTGGTCTCGCGGTTATGAGTTCAAGCCCCGTGCTGGGCATAGAGCTTACTTAAAACAAACAAATACATGATCATAAGAACAAATACATTTATAGTATGTATTGTATTTATAAAAAAAAATCCACGTGTAATTGGACTCAAGTTGTTCAAACCTGCATTGTTCAATGGTCACCCGTATTTACTTAATGAGAAGGCTGGAGGTAGACAGTGCTGGGGCTGGTCAGCTCCGCATCTCAGCAAGACCACCAAGCACGCCGACTTCTCTAGCTGTCTATTCCTCCCCCCTTGGCCAGTT